>NC_057800.1:462729856-463063762 GCF_018294505.1 Triticum aestivum
TTCCTCGACATATAAGTGCGATGTCGTGACACCATGGCAGGTTTCACGATTTTCATCTTAGTTTTGGATTTACATGGATTTAAAAACCGAGATCCTTCTCATGAAATGTTTTCAAATAGCACACGGTTGACTCACGAAAGCCGATATTCAACGAAAACTTCATGGAAACCATATTTTAGAGTTTCATAAAAATCTGAAAAAATGTGGGATGTTAAGAAGGTGATGTTTTATTGCGACACAAAATTTCAAGTTGAAAAACATTACGAGATGTGAGCTATGAAAAAGACAAATTCCGCCCTGAATAGTGACATTACTATTCAGCACTATTCAACACTAATTTTGTCTTTTTCATAGCTCACATCTCTTAATGTGTTTCAACTTGAAATTTTGTGTGCCAATAAAACATCATCCTCTTAACATCCTGCATTTTATTAAACTTCAAAACATCTTTTTCTCGTGGTTTTCACCGGTTTCCACCGAATGTTGGTTTCCGTATGATACCCCCCCACTGCGCGCGCGATCTGAGTCCTGCATTCTGACTGGCCAGAATCCGAACCCCACGGATCGTACGTGTGCACCATTGGATGCTCCCAGATCGAACGGCAACCCTGAGCCCTTTCGACAGCACATGCAGTACATGGGTAAGCACTGTGCGCATGTGTCGTGTAGCTCATGCTTCCTTCTCTACTAGGTTTTCATTCAAAACAGGCTACCGTTTCTCACCACTCCTCTCATCGGTTTCCCGCCTCTTCTCCCAGATATGCATGATGTAGATGTTCATTTAATTCTAATAGTTCATCTCATCCAAAATCAATTAGTTTTGTAAAAAAACTATTTTAAGATTCATGGAATTGTGCATTGTAAAGGTAAAAATAAAAAGTGACAATTCATTTAGAAAAAAAGGTTTGGGAAATTAATATATGGAAGATTCTAGAGAACAAAGGACAAGTGCTTGTGTTTAGAGGTTTGTGCATTATGCATAAGTTCAACCATGGAGTCTTCTAGATTGTACATGTGGCAGAATCTGGTGGAATGTAGATGATATCCAACGGCCAATAGTGCTTGGATTTGCCATCTCTATACCGTCGGATTGGCTTCATCCAATGTGCAACTTTCATAGTTATTCACACACTATATATGTGTATAGATGTATAGATGTATATATATATAGATGTGTCCCATGCTAGACAAAATAAAAAGTTTAAGCACATGCATGGGACAACCCCCCCCCCCCCGTTGTCGCCTCGAAGTTGGGAAACTGACATCATAGGTATTGAACCAGGCTTGGAGTCGGGTACGGTGTTCGGTTTGTAATGTACTTGGCGTGGCCCATCGAAGTTGTGCATTTGGGATTTAAACACATCATACACCATCGTACCCATACATATTTTCGGGCCGCATGCAGTGTATACGGGGTCTTCTGATCGACCACGTCTCCCTTGTGTGGTTTTTTGTGATGACACAGATATCTGTGGGCTCCCGGAGTGTGTGTGTGTGTGTATCATCCCTTTGACCGATAATGAGGGGTATGTGTTGGCCATGAATGGATTCCTCCTAGTTCATGTTAGGGCCGGTCACCGTCAAATGTCGTTCAACCAAAGCTCGAGCTCATGCGTTTTCAGCATTCCCTCCAAGATGCTCGGATTGCTAGGTTCGACCTACATCAAACCCTGCGTATGTATCTCATCCTTAACTACCTTGCCTTCATGGTTGTTGTCTGTATCGAGAGGTAGGCACCACATCTAAATTGTACATTATTCTATATTGAAAACACACATCGCCCCTTCCCAACATACATCATTTTGGGCCGCATGCAAGAGGTGCTAGTTTTGTGGTCCCTCTCGTGCAATGTTTATGATGGTTCAATCTATTGGCCCAAGCGGTTTATCGACAACAACAACTGTCATTTGACCAAACGAAAGATTCATTGGTACGTCTTATAGTTGGTCATGGCGACATGCATGTATGACCAAAGTATCGATCATTACGTGCATCCGCCCCGCTGACACGTAGTGGGAGGTGGTGGGCCAAGAATCCTAGCTAGGTACGACATTATGTTATTATATATCCTAGCTAGGTGGTTGTTAGGGTGCTTTCAGGTTTGCGAGGCAGGTGCCACCAAAGTTATGCATTGTGTACTTAAACTTTTAAACATCCCCAATATTCGTACATATATTTGGCCACTTCCAGGTGGTTCTCGACTTCTAGCCCCTCTCATCGATCTTCAATGACGCGCCCAACCGTGGGCCAGCGGGGTCAAAGTTGTGCATTGGAATTTTGAACATCACATACCACCCTTTTCACTCATATATATTTGGGCCACATGCTGGTGTGGCTGTCTTTTGATCCTCCCTAACGTTTTTTGCTGCAAAGACTCTGATGATCCTCAACGGACACAGTGTATAATATCTAAACCGTGTGCGATACAAGTGCGATGTGAATCACCACAACCACACAAGCGCGAGCAAATTAAGGTGGAGGTATTGGCTCAATCGTGTGCGATGCAAGTGCGCTGAAATCACCACGACCGCACAAGCGCAAGCAAAGGGGGGAGGTACTGGCTCAACCGTGTGCGATGCAAGTGCGCTGAAATCACCACGACCACGCAAGCGCAAGCAAAGTGTGGAGGTACTGGCTTAACCGTGTGCAATGCAAGTGCGCTGTAAAACCACCACTCGTGGAAGCTAAAGGCGGGTAAGTTTATTTGGAAATTAGGACGAACCGTGTGCGATAGACCAGCTAGCTAGAAATATAAAAAACAAACTACCCGCCTTGAGCATTGCAAAAATCGGTGGATCCGCGCCACTTTTCCTTATTATCATACACGCATATTGTTATTATACCGTGCGCGATCTTGGGAACTCCCGTCCCGCGTCAATTCCTTTACCCAAATTTTAGTAGCCGCCGTACTTTAATCGTCACGCACACTCCTCCAGCACCGACCTTATAGTAAAATTTTAGCAGCCGCCCTCCCTCGTCCACCACCATGTCCACCCACCATTACTAAAATTTTCAGTAGCCACGACGTATGCTCAAACACGCCCCTCCATAGCCCCCACCCACCCCCTCCCCCATTTGAGCCCTAGCTCACGGCCGCTGCCGGCGCCGCCGCTAACCCTGCCGGTCTGCCCGTTCCTCCTAGCTTAGATAATAAAGTTTAGGTTATCCAGCAATTCCCATACAGTCGCCCCACTCCCCTGAGTTTTTAGATGAGGCCTACAGTGTCCCTCGCCGCCAGATCCACATCCCCTGCTCCAGAATGTCGGAGCCTAAGCTCGACCACGTATCCCCGGGAGCCTGACGAGCGTTCGGCCAAGAAGAGGTTTATCATGGCCTATCCGGTGGACGTTGGCGAGGTGGCCATCATTCACCCCGACCTGTTGATCCCGGAGCAACACGTCACCGTGGAAGCCGACGAAGACGTTTACTATGTTGCCATGCCGAAGGCTTCATGTCAGCGGGCTAGCATATTACTGTATCTCGGGAAAGCTGGCTACGACATCAAGCTCGTCCACACCGACGGCTTCACGCGGGCCATGTCACAGGTTAAGTGGTCCATCCCCAATCTCTCTTGTTCAACTGCCGTCGATCTCTTTGACGGCCCTGCCGCTGGTCTCCTCCGCCAAGCGGTCAAGGATTTGCGAGCTTTATACGCCATCGAGCCCATTTTTTCACTTCTGAAGGACACGTTCTACGGCGGTGGCTTGGGATCCTCAATTGCCAAGTCAGATCTCATCGACCACGACCACGACCACGAGAAGGGCACCCACGAAGGTTCTTCCAATGTGAAACAACCCATCTGTGACATCAGAGAGCGCACCATGGGTCTGTGCTCTTCCAACTAGAAGGATCCCATCCATGAAATGTGAGGCAACATTCTATTAGCAAATATTACCTTTTCTAGCTTGCCAACCCATACCCTTTGTTGTAGTAGCATATGTCGTGCGGTGCTTTAACTATGCCATGTTTAATTATTTCAGTTATGCAAAAATGTATTGTTCAATAGGTCTATGTGATGTTTAAGTATGAATTGTCCACTTTAGTTTCACGAATGGCTATATTTGGTTGTTTATAGTGAGTAGATGCCTTGTTTATCTGTATTTGGTTGTTAGGTTGGTTGGAGTGAGCATTTTTTAGTTATCGAGTAGATGCCTTGTTTATATGTATTTGGTTTTTAGTTTGGTTGCAGTGAGTATTTGTCCAATTATCAAGCAGATGTCTTGTTTATCTATATTTGGTTGTTAGGTTGCTTTTTTTAGCATTTTTCCAGTTATCAAGCAGATGCCTTGTTTATCTGTATTTGGTTGTTAGGTTGCTGAAAGTGCAACTATCCCTAGGTGGTTTTGGTAATTCATAACAACATATAGCTCATTGAGCTAATGCTATTCCAAGATGATTATTTTAGGAAAGCTCAATGATTGGCATGGCATGGATGTGAAAGTGGAACCCTCAAAATGCTAAGGACAAAGGATTGGCTCAAGCTCAAAAGCTCAAGACTCTTCATTTTATATTTTAGTGATCCAAGATCACATTGAGTCTTTAGGAAAAGCCAATACTATCAAGGAGGGATGAGGTGTTGCTTAATGAGCCTCTTGCTTCATGTGCTTAGTGATATGCTCCAAAACCCTCAACTACTTTCCCACTTCCACATATGACCTAAACCCTAAGCCAAACTCGGTCCTACCGATTCTTTCTATCTGGCGCCACCGAGTTTCATTTGTCATAAGCCACTGCCAAACCCTAGCAATTCGGTTCTACCGATAGGGATCTCGGTCTCACCGAGATGGGATTGCAAACTCTCTGTTTCCCTTTCGTAACTTTTCGGTCTCACCGAAAGAGCGAATCGGTCCCACCGAGATTGCAATGTAAATTCAGTGTTTCCTTTTTGTAACTTTTCGGTCTCACCGAAAGAGCAAATCGGTCCCACCGAGTTTGCCTGACCAACTCTCTGGTTAGCTAATTACCAAAATCGGTCTCACCGAGTTTGTGTAATCGGTCTAACCGAGATTACGTTATGCCCAAATCCTAACCATATCGGTCCTACCGAGTTGCATGTCAGTCCCACCGAAAATCTCTAACGGTCACTAGGTTTACCTTTTCGGTTCGACCGAGTTTTTTTGATTCGGTCCCACCGAGATTGGAAAACTGTGTGTAACGGTTGGATTTTGTTTGGAGGCTATATATACCCCTCCACCTCCTCTTCATTCGTGGAGAGAGCCATCAGAACACATACACAATTCCAACTCATATGTTCTGAGAGAGAACCACCTACTCATGTGTTGAGACCAAGATATTCCATTCCTACCATATGAATCTTGATCTCTAGCCTTCCCCAAGTTGCTTTCCACTCAAATCTTCTTTCCACCAGATCCAAATCCTATGAGAGAGAGTTGAGTGTTGGGGAGACTATCATTTGAAGCACAAGAGCAAGGAGTTCATTACCTACACACCATTTGTTACTTCTTGGAGAGTGGTGTCTCCTAGATTGGCTAGGTGTCACTTGGGAGCCTCCGACAAGATTGTGGAGTTGAACCAAGGAGTTTGTAAGGGCAAGGAGATCGCCTACTTCGTGAAGATCTACCGCTAGTGAGGCAAGTCCTTCGTGGGCGATGGCCATGGTGGGATAGACAAGGTTGCTTCTTTGTGGGTGGTTGCTTCTTCGTGGACCCTTCGTGGGTGGAGCCCTCCATGGACTCGCGCAACCGTTACCCTTTGTGGGTGGAGCCCTCCGTGGACTCGCGCAACCGTTACCCTTCGTGGGTTGAAGTCTCCATCAATGTGGATGTAGGATATCACCACCTATCCGAACCACGGGAAAAACATCCGTGTCTCAAATTGCGTTTGAATTCTCCAAACCCTTCCCTTTACATTCTTGCAAGTTGCATGCTTTACTTTCCGCTGCCAATATACTCTTTGCATGCTTGCTTGAATTGTGTGATGATTGCTTGACTTGTCCTACAATAGCTAAAATCTGCCAAGAACTAAAATTGGGAAAAGGTTAAGTTTTTATTTAGTCAAGTAGTCTAATCACCCCCTCTAGACATACTTTCGATCCTACAAGTGGTATCAGAGCTTTGGTCTCCATTTGCTTTGATCTCCATAGCTTTTGGTGGTCATAGCCTTGGTTTCACAACCTAGGAGAGTATGGCGTCTAGCGAGGGAAATTATCACCGTAGAGGTCCTTACTTTGATGGTACTAATTTTGCTAGTTGGAAGCATAAAATGAAAATGCATATTCTTGGACATAACCCCGCCGTTTGGGCTATTATGTGTGTTGGTTTGCAAGGTGACTTCTTTGATGGGAAAGAACCAAACCGTGAAGCTACCGCGGATGAGTTGAAGATGTTGCAATACAATGCTCAGGCTTGTGATATTCTCTTCAACGGATCGTGCCCCAAAGAATTCAACAAAATCAGCCGTCTTGAGAATGCAAAGGAAATTTGGGACACTTTGATTGATATGCACGAAGGTACCGACTCCGTCAAGGAATCCAAGTTGGATGTGCTTCAAAGTCAACTTGACAAGTTCAAAATGAAGGATGGTGAAGGTGTCGCTGAAATGTACTCTAGGCTTGCTCTCATCACAAATGAGATTGCCGGCTTAGGAAGTGAAGAGATGACCAATAGATTCATCATCAAGAAGATTCTAAGAGCCTTGGATGGAAAATATGATACCGTGTGCACATTGATCCAAATGATGCCCAATTACAAAGATCTCAAGCCAACGGAGGTGATTGGAAGAATTGTTGCTCATGAGATGTCACTTAAGGATAAAGAGGAACTTCACAACAAATCAAGTGGTGCCTACAAAGCCTCATGTGAAGCCCCTACATCATCAAGTGAGAAACAAAACTTCAATGAAGAATTGAGCTTAATGGTGAAGAACTTCAACAAGTTCTACAAGAGTAGAAGCAAAGATAGAAGCTTCAAGTCAAGGTCCTACAATGACAAAAGATCTTCTAGTCGAGAGCGAAACTGCTACAGTTGTGGAAGACCCGGACACTATTCCAATGAGTGTACGGCTCCCTACAAGAGAAGAGAAGATTCTCCAAAAAGAAGAAGCAAAGAATCACCACCAAGAGAGAGAAGGAGTAGAGATGATCGTTATGAACAAAGATACTCACGGAGAAGCAAGGATTCGGAAAGGAAGGAAAAATCATCAAGGAGCTACACAAAACGAAGACATCAAGCTCATGTTGGTGAATGGGTATCCGGCTCCGACTCCGACAGTCACTCCGAGAGAAGTTATCACTCCGACTCCGAAGATACTCAAGATGAAGGTGTTGCCGGTCTAGCACTTGTGTCAACCAACTCCTACGACATATTTGACTCACCAAATGAAGGAATTGGAAGATGCTTCATGGCCAAAGGTCCTAAGGTAACACACCCCGAGTATGTTGATTTCAATAGTGATGAAGATGACTTGTTAGGTGATGATTTGCTTGTTGACAACTCTAGTGATGAATACTATGATGAAACGTCAATTAATCATGCTAATCAAGATAAAACGAATGACAATGATAAGGAGAAGATTGAGGCTCTAACTAAAGAACTAAACACTCTTAAGTTAGCTCATGAAACTATCTTCGAAGATCATCGAGAACTTTTAAGAGCTCATGAGAAATTACGCTTTGAAAAGCTCAATCTTGAGCAAGAGCATGAGTTCTTAAAAGCAATCAATGATGATCTCCGCAAGAAAAGTTCTCCTTACATTGCCAAGCATTTACTCTTATCCACTTACATGCCTCAAGTCAAGTCTAGTAACAAGAACAAGAAAGATTCTTCCTCTAGCAGTAACAATGATCATGCTAAATCCAATATTGTTGCTTCTAGTAGTTCTCTTGATTCCACTAATGATTCTCTTAGCCAAGTTACACTTGAGCAAGAAAATAGCTTATTGAAGGGAATTATAGAGAAAGGAGTGTACAAAAGCCTTGCCGGGAGTAAGCAATTCGAGGAAATTGTGCGCAAGCAAGGAATGCACCGGAAGAATCAAGGTGTTGGTTTTGAACGAAAGTTCAATGCCAATGGAGTTGAGTGGGAAGAAGATCAATACCCCAAGACAAAGTTTGTTCCTCAACAAGAAAAGTATGATACTTCTTTCAAGGGGACACAAGCTCAAGATGATCTTCCACCACAAGACTACAAGCAAAAGGCAAGGACAAGCTTCAAGAGGAAATTGATGCATTTGAAGAAGCTCCTAAGACCTTAGTCAAGTGGATTCCCAAGACTACTTCAAGTTCCACTTCATCAAGTACGACTACAACTCCAAGGATTCCCATCAAGATGGTGTGGATCCAAAAGAAGAAGAACTAGAGAGTTCTTGAGGGTGACTACGCCAACATACTTCACTCTTATCATTTTGGCAAGAACAAGTGCAATCAACTTCCACATCTTGCACTAGTTCAAGGAGTCACAAACCCTCTTGTTGGTAAGACAAGGGACAAGGTAACCTAAAAGTTTTCATGGACATCATCTTGTGTGTGCATCACTCTATGTCTATGGATATCCTTGTTTGTTCCTTGTGGGACTAACCCATGTAGGTATTGAAAGTGCAATTCACTCAAATGGATAGCTCCAAGTGATCTACATCAACATTGAGCATCCACATCTTCAGCATCTACATGAAGTCATCATCGACAAAACTCGAGGTTAGTTCATCCCTCTAAGGGGGGATATCACATCTAGGGGGAGCTTTACTCTAAGACTTGAGCTAAAGCAACTCTAAAGATGTGAACACAACAATGCTTTATGTAAAAGTGGTAACCCCACTTGAGCTTAAACGATGAGTATGACCTATGATCAAGTGTTCTCACTTGACTCCTAAGTCAATATACTCATATATAGATGACCTTGTCATCGCAAATTGCTTGATAGATGCTAGAATTGGTTGTGCATGCCTTGTCACATATTTCATTTGCCATCTTATTGTGTGAGCATGCTGGTTGCATATTTTACTCATTCGAGGACATCCACTTGTTGTTTTGATTGTTTGGTTTTATTTCCTTTTGCCAAGTGGATGGACAAGAATGCCTAAGAACCTCCTCTAGCTATCTATGCTTTTCTCGTCTCAAACTCTATTCATGCTACATCACAAAATTTGATCAAGTCAGATTCGAACCACTCTGTGTGAGGAGCGCTCGGAGTCCCCGATTCGTCATAGACTTAAACTTCCAAAACCTCTTTATGATTCTCGGTATGACCGATACCCTACTTTCGGTCCTACCGAGATCATTAAGTTGATCTATGTTTTCGATCTCGGTGCAACCGATTTGAACCTTTCAGTCACACCGAGTTGCAACAACTGTATACAGTTTTGCATCTCGGTGCCACCGAGTTGTTCCACTCGGTCACACCGACAGGGTCAGGCTATATATAGTCACGGGCAAAAATTTGGAAATTTCTCCGAACCCCTTCGCCCGCGCGATAGCCTGCTCTGCCAACTTGGTCTCCGGATCGTCTCCTCGCCGCCAGCCGCCTCCAGTCGCTGGTCTCCATCACCGTCAACGGAATTCTACCCCGCCGTTGCCGCCGTAGCGAGTCTCCGCCGAACTAGGGTATGGACTCGATCTTTGTGCTATTCCCCAATCCGATTCTTAGCACATTGTGATCATCATGATTCTTGCCACGATTGAAACACTCCTATCCAGTCAATGCGTTCGTAGATTAGGTTTGATTCGAAAATTTTAGGGTTTGGTTTCCGCCGAAACCATCTCGGACCCACTGAGTTGAAAAACTCGGTCCCACCGATTTGGCTCATGCCATTGCACAAGTGAGACTCGGTCTGACCGAGAATTACTTATCGGTGTGACCGATTTTGGAACTCTGTGAAACCCTAGCAGTCTCGGTGCCACCGAACTGTGACTCGGTCCAACCGAGTTCACTAGTTTAGGTGCCAAAACTGCTTCGGTATCACCGAGTTTAAAAATCGGTAGATCCAAGATGATTTCAGTGGGAAACTAAAACTAAGTTTTTGGATCATTCTTTTGCAAAATCTCTGCATTTTGTGATGCTCATCTATTCTACCTCATCTATAAACTATTCACAGGGTCAGCAGTCAGCTTGTTCATCATGTCAGACCAAAGTGATAGCCAGAACATGTCAGAAGAGCAAGTGCAGATGAGTGAGGGCACTAGTCCCTCCAGTTCTTCAGATGATGGCAGCAGAAGTACTCCTAGCAATCTGCCTAAAGCTGCCACCAGACAGAGAAAGAAGAGAACTTGAGATTCTGAGGATGAAGATTATGTGGCAGAGGAAGAGGAAGCCACATCAAAGAGAGTTGAGCCAGCACAGGGCACAAAGCCAGGCTTAAAGATCAAAAGGCCAGCAGGTAGGCAACCTATGCCAAAGGCCAGAGTTTCAACTCAGATTCCTGAAAAGCCTGCACCCATAGAGCCAGTTGCTGCTGAAGGCAAGAAAAGAAAGGAAAGGGTCAAGAAGACCGTAGCCAAAGTGCTTGGAAAGGCTTACATCATGGAAGATGAGGATGAAGAAGAAGAGGTAGCTGCACCAGCACCTAAGGCACCCAAGCTGATGGGTGATGCCATAAGAACAGGGGCAACTGCTTCTAAGGCCAAGCCAGCTCCAAAGCCAAAGCCAAAGAGGAATACAAGAAGCATCCCAGCTGCTGAGAAGAACAAGGCCCCAGTGCCTGACATTGCTGAAGAAGAAGAAGGTCAAGTTCTCAGAAAACTCAAGCCCAGGATCCCAGACCACAATGATGCTCATCCTGTGGCTGAGGACATGAAGCTCAGAAGAGATTCAGGGCTCAGGAAGTGGAGAGAAGCAGACTCGTATGCTTCAAGGAGAAGAACTGCTGTGGATTACAGGTTTCACACCAAGGAACAACAAGATTTCTATGAGACAGTTTTGTTGGACAAGAAGCCAATTGTATGTGATATGAGATGGGTCGACTGGGAATACATCAAGGAAAATGAGGAACACTACCCTGGAGTGCAGGACAGCTTCAAGGCATGTGGAGTAGAGGACTTTGTTGGGCAGAAGCTCACAAAGTGGAATGAGGAGCTTATCATGCAGTTCTACTCCACAGCCCATTTTTATCCAGATGGTAGGATAACTTGGATGTCTGAAGGTACGCGGTACCAATCCACAGTTGCTGAATGGGCTCAGCTGATCAATGCCCCAGAAGAGCAGGAAGATGACTTGGATGTACATGCCAAGAAGAAGATGGACCACAACTCTATGTCCAACATGTACAAGGAAATTCCAAACGAGGCACTTGATACTTTCAAGTTTGGGTCTGTGCATTATCTTCTGTCAGGGCTGCCAACCATTAACTGGATCCTTAGGCACACTCTGTTGCCCAAGTCATGTGATCACAAGATGATCAGAGGCCATGTAATCAATTTGCTTCATGTATTTGATGTACCTCAGAAATTCAAGGTCATGAGCCTCATGGTAGAGACCATTAAGAGGACAGCAGCTGATCAGAAGAGGAGCTGTGGTTATGCCCCTCAGATCCAGGAGCTTATTAACTCCAAGATGGGCACATGCATATACTTGTTGGACAAGGAACATCTGCCCATTCATCCAAATTTTGAAGATAATCAGGTTGTCATGCATGAGAATGAACCATCGTCCGTTCAAACATAAGCAAAGAAGGAGAAGGCAAGGAAGGAGAAAGCTGCCAAGATGCCTACTCAAGAGGAGGCATCTGAATATTTCCTAAAAACCAAACAAGAGCAGCTTGGTTACTTGATTGCATCCACCCTGAGGATTAAGCAAGGAATAGCTACCCTAACTCAGAACCAGGCAAGCTTAGAGAGGATCATGGAACAAAAGTTCTATGACTTGGATGTCAAAGTGACAGAGATTCAGACTGCAGTGGAGCAGCTCCAGGATGACATGCAGGAGAGGAGAGGCAAGACTACAACTGATGCCTTTGCCAGAGTGCCACGAGGTCCGAGGTCGTCTGCAGTGCCAGTTGCTGACCCTAGAGCCACCACGTCTGCACCAGCTACAGCCTCAGTTCCACCAGCTCCAGCGTCCACTTCAGCCTCGACTCCGACCACGTCTACAGAAGGCTTCGTCCTTGGAGTGCTCCAGACTTCACCACCACCTGAAGATCAAGCCTGAGTGTCGACTTAGCACTATGCATTTTCTAGGAACTTTTTGGTAACTTGTTGCCAAAGGGGGAGAAAAATGTATAGATCATAGGCTTCGAGAGAGAGAGTGTTGCTTTTTGCTCTCTTGCTTTATTTGGTAGTTTTTCGAACTTTGTTTGTTTTTGAGTGCTTGAGATACTATGTCATTGCTCGTGAGACATTGATGATCATGTGTTTGATCATAAGCTACACTTATGCATGCTTGATATATCTTACCTATCTTATGTGATCATTCACTATTCTTGGTGATGAGTGCATGTATTTCATTCTTATCATTTTAAGCGCTCCACCAAGATGTATGTGACATGGAAGAGTAACCCATGACTCTAACTCTTTGTGCATTTGCAGTCCAAAGCAAATTTTAAATATGCACAAATTTAGGGGGAGCTCTCACTTGTCACATACTTCTCAAAGCGACGATATATTTCATGCTTATTATCATTTGTCGAAGCTTTGATCTATATGTTGTCATCAATTACCAAAAAGGGGGAGATTGAAAGTGCAACTATCCCTAGGTGGTTTTGGTAATTCATAACAACATATAGCTCATTGAGCTAATGCTATTCCAAGATGACTATTTCAGGAAAGCTCAATGATTGGCATGGCATGGATGTGAAAGTGGAACCCTCAAAATGCTAAGGACAAAGGATTGGCTCAAGCTCAAAAGCTCAAGACTCTTCATTTTATATTTTAGTGATCCAAGATCACATTGAGTCTTTAGGAAAAGCCAATACTATCAAGGAGGGATGAGGTGTTGCTTAATGAGCCTCTTGCTTCATGTGCTTAGTGATATGCTCCAAAACCCTCAACTACTTTCCCATATCCACATATGACCTAAACCCTAAGCCAAACTCGGTCCTACCGATTCTTTCTATCCGGCGCCACCGAGTTTCATTTGTCATAAGCCACTGCCAAACCCTAGCAATTCGGTTCTACCGATAGGGATCTCGGTCTCACCGAGATGGGATTGCAAACTCTCTGTTTCCCTTTCGTAACTTTTCGGTCTCACCGAAAGAGCGAATCGGTCCCACCGAGATTGCAATGTAAATTCAGTGTTTCCTTTTTGTAACTTTTCGGTCTCACCGAAAGAGCAAATCGGTCCCACCGAGTTTGCCTGACCAACTCTCTGGTTAGCTAATTACCAAAATCGGTCTCACCGAGTTTGTGTAATCGGTCTCACCGAGATTACGTTATGCCCAAACCCTAACCATATCGGTCCTACCGAGTTGCATGTCAGTCCCACCGAAAATCTCTAACGGTCACTAGGTTTACCTTTTCGGTCCGACCGAGTTTGTTGATTCGGTCCCACCGAGATTGGAAAACTGTGTGTAACGGTTGGATTTTGTGTGGAGGCTATATATACCCCTCCACCTCCTCTTCATTCGTGGAGAGAGCCATCAGAACACATACACAATTCCAACTCATATGTTCTGAGAGAGAACCACCTACTCATGTGTTGAGACCAAGATATTCCATTCCTACCATATGAATCTTGATCTCTAGCCTTCCCCAAGTTGCTTTCCACTCAAATCTTCTTTCCACCAGATCCAAATCCTATGAGAGAGAGTTGAGTGTTGGGGAGACTATCATTTGAAGCACAAGAGCAAGGAGTTCATTACCTACACACCATTTGTTACTTCTTGGAGAGTGGTGTCTCCTAGATTGGCTAGGTGTCACTTGGGAGCCTCCGACAAGATTGTGGAGTTGAACCAAGGAGTTTGTAAGGGCAAGGAGATCGCCTACTTCGTGAAGATCTACCGCTAGTGAGGCAAGTCCTTCGTGGGCGATGGCCATGGTGGGATAGACAAGGTTGCTTCTTCGTGGACCCTTTGTGGGTGGTTGCTTCTTCGTGGACCCTTCATGGGTGGAGCCCTCCGTGGACTCGCGCAACCGTTACCCTTTGTGGGTGGAGCCCTCCGTGGACTCGCGCAACCATTACCCTTGGTGGGTTGAAGTCTCCATCAACGTGGATGTAGGATAGCACCACCTATCCGAACCACGGGAAAAACATCCGTGTCTCAAATTGCGTTTGAATTCTCCAAACCCTTCCCTTTACATTCTTGCAAGTTGCATGCTTTACTTTCCGCTGCCAATATACTCTTTGCATGCTTGCTTGAATTGTGTGATGATTGCTTGACTTGTCCTACAATAGCTAAAATCTGCCAAGAACTAAAATTGGGAAAAGGTTAAGTTTTTATTTGGTCAAGTAGTCTAATCACCCCCCCTCTAGACATACTTTCGATCCTATTGTTGCTTTTTTTAGCATTTTTCCAGTTATCAAGCAGATGCCTTGTTTATCTTTATCTGCTTGTTAGGTTCGTTGAAGTGAGCATTTGTCTAGTTTTCAAGCATATGCCATGTTTATCTGTATTTGCTTCTTAGGTTGGTTGCAGTGAGACTCTGTCCAGTTTTCAACGGCTATATTTGGTTGTTATACAGTCATTTATGCCTTGTTTATTTCAGTCATTCACAATGTGTGGTTCATTATGTGCAAGTCAGAACTGTGCCGCTTGACTACATCAACACCAGTTTGAACAACTATATTTGGTTCCAGTTATTCCTGGTGTAGCTAACACATGCCCTTTATTTCAATTTTACACATTTATCCAGTGTGATGTTTAAGCATTACTGTCGTGGCTTTGTCACGGCAGATGTCCTCGTGAAAGGACTTAGTCGTGGAGCCATCGCAACGAGTTAGCTTAAAGGGGTTAAACCGGACAAGGGGACACGGGGAGTTTTATACTAGTTCGGCCCCTTCAAGGAAGGTAAAAGCCTATGTCTAGTTGTGATTGGTATTGCTAGGGTTTCGAAGGCCAGGGAGTGAATCCACTTTATCTGGCTCTCGAGTTGTTGTCTATCCCCTGAACCGCTGCCGGGTCGTCCCCTTATATACATGGGTGGCACCTGTCGGTTTACAGAGTCCCGAAGCCGGAGCATAAACGTTTCCGGTTCGGTCTCTACACTTCCTATCTTACAAAGCAAGTTGCATGATTAAGTCGGTTTGTATCTACAAGCTTTAACTCACTTCTAGGCCTTGGGCCTTCGTAAAGTGCCATCATCTTCACATCTTTATGGGCTTCTAATCTTCATAAAGTTAATCCGGCTACTCCTGGCCGGTTTACGTCCAGTAGTAATATCCCCAACATTAGGCCCCAGATTGATTTGAACATGTTTCATGTCAATCCTTAGAAAAAACTTTGTCTTCCACATCTTCTCATATTTTGGTGAACCGCCGTGACGTCATCTTCTCGGATCGTGGTAAACCGTCGTGACATCATCTTCATTAATGGTCCTTCGACAATCGAGGCGACAGCTCCGCCTTACTTCCAAGTTTTGGCTCCTCGATTTTCGCGCCTGACACCTATCCCTTGCCTTTATAAATAAGACCGGGGAGTCATTTTCACGTTTTCCCCCTCGTTCCTCTTCGCGTTGTCTTCCTTGCGCTGCTCAACCTCCAGAGCTCCGCCGCCACCGTCGACTGTTGCCTCTGCTCCGACTCCAGCCGCTGCATCACCCTGAACGCACCAGAATACTGCTGCATCTCTCCGCCATTCCCGTGATACTGGTAACTCTTTTTTCCTTCGACCCTAGATCTTGTTTTTAGGGTTTCCCTGCTCGTCGGAGTTCATCGAAAAACTCAGTGCTATTCTTCTCTTTTCTTCTATGTAGCATCCCAAGCTAGGTTGGATCTGTTTATCCTTGTGCGACCATAGTCATAATCATACTTTCCTCATTAGACTCTCTCTTTATATCAAGAACAACTTATTTGAATCTGCTGACCTGTTTAAATATCTGAAGCTTGAACCTGAATATATTCCAGTTTCTGTCATACCTTATGTCGGTGTGAAAACTGGCGGATCTTGCGTAGGTGGTCCCGAATTGTGCGTCTAAGGCGGATGGTAACAGGAGGCAGGGGACACGATGTTTTACCCAGGTTCAGGCCCTCTTGATGGAGGTAAAACCCTACGTCCTGCTTGATTATTCTTGATAATATGAGTAGTACAAGAGTTGATCTACCATGAGATCGGAGAGGCTAAACCCTAGAAGCTAGCCTATGGTATGATTGTATGTATATATTCTATCGACTAGCCTGGCCTAGGTTTATATAATGCACCAGAGGCCTAGGATAACAAGAGTCATAGCCGAATACGCCGGTGGGGAGGAGTCCTTGTCTTGATCACCAAGTCTTGTGGAATCTTCCATGTATGCGGCAACTGTCCGAACTGGCCCATGAGTATACAGCCATGGGGGTCCTCGGCCCAATCTAACAGATCGGGAGATGACGTGGTGTGTACCCCCTAGTCCAGGACACCGTCAGTAGCCCCCTGAACCGGTCTTCAAGTTAGGGACGCTCCTCGATTGTTCCGAAATGTTCTTCTTCTTCGGTTGTCGGTCTTGAAAACTGGTTCAACGAATCTTCTCATCTTCGATCTTGAGGATTGCTGAAATGCATTCGACAGGTTTACACGTCGGGTATCCGAGGATCCCCTTTAAGTTTCCAGCCTTTATCAATGCCTTGTTATTTTTATGCCACACCTCGGGTTTGAAGTTGTTCCCGGGAGGCAGTGTCCTCTTGCGTCTGAGCTCCAACGCTGGACTGCATTCGAGGTATCTTTTGCAGCCAAGCACCAACGCCGGAATGTATCCGAGCTCCAACACGGGAATATATCCGAGGTGTCATATCACCTTGTTTCAAAAAAGTTAAAGGAGTTTAGCCGAGCTTAATGCTGGAAATGCCCTCTATGGAGCCAGCCACTAGCGTCGAGCTTTATGCTAGACTGCTTCCGAGGTGGTGCACCACCCCGACCGTGGGCCGATTTTTTGTCAATATTTTTGATTGGTGCAATTTATTCTCTGCCGAGATATATAGCCAGTAGCCCTCAAGGTGTGTATCGGTTTAAAACCCGAGATGCACTTGAAGGATGACGTAAGACCGCTGATCCCAGTAGCCGCTGAGACTCAGGTTGATTTGCAAAATCGGTCTGAGGATCAAGTCCTAGCTCGGCAGAATACTTCGGGACACAAAAAGCGACATGCTCAGTCCTCGAGACTCAGGTTGGGTGCGGCCGACCAACCTGAGGATCAAAATCTCTTCGGCAACTGTATTGCACTTAAAATTTTCAGCATTGAACAGGCAGTGCAGTAGCCCCCGAGACACTGGTCGGGTGGCAACACCAGATCAGGGGATCGATGTGCCCCTTTAATATGTTTAAATAATAAGCCCGAAGCCTAGTAGCCCCCGAGCCTTAATGCGGGCACGGGTGGCCGAATTAAGGATCGATATCCATAGTAAAATCACAAATTATGTGTAATGACTCTATGTATCCAAGTACTTTACATCATTAATGCTCGGATCCGCATTGTACAAAACTTTGTTGACCGACCATCGACTTCCACCTCCTCAGCTACTAGCCGAGGAGTGCTTGTCCTACTTTATAAAGCCTTTATGAGGGCAAAGATTTACGACAGATAAGGCAATCTGGCCATACGGTTTTATAAACAAAGGTACGCAGAGAGATATGTTATATTACTGTTTAACATAAGAAATGTCTTCCAAAGAAATAGTCCCGCTATCGGTCCCTTTCTTTGGGTTGTCATGCTAAGCATGATCATGAAACCTCAGCTCTAATGTAAGAGCAAAATATTGAGGATTTTAGTTTGGGAGGCCAGTTACTAGCCCCCGGTAGTGTTCAACGACAGTCGAGGTCAAGCCATAAACACTTCGGCCAATGTTTTGAATGGCCCGTCATTTAGTACAGTCATCGGATCGTTGACCAGTTTATGCTTATTGTGACAGTCAGTTTTTGGCTTTCTCCAGTGAGGTGCTTAACCAAGTGAGCTGGAAGCACAATCGTAGTGGTTCTCCCTTCGCACACCTAGCCGAACAGAGCGGAATGTAGGAGGCAAGCGCAGGAGCCGGGCAACCCAACTATTGACCGAAGACACAATTCGACACCGATGCATATATAGCAATATCCGAGAATGTTTTTGCTGAATCTCTAAAGGTGTCCGGCGTTGCACTGCGAGACTTGTGTTGAAAACACAAAAATAGTTTAAAAGTGCCAAAAGCTTGAAAACCCCAAAAAACGTCAGTAAAAACATGACGTCCGAACAAGATCAAGTGTTCGGTGCCAATCCGAAAATTGGAAGAGAAAGAAAAAATTGTGCTTCTGTCGTGTTTTGACAACGACTAAGAAGAAAACACATTTACAACTCATATATAAATTTTAAGAGCCCCCAAGTGACTTGGGTAAGAATTTTATGTATAATGATTGTATGTACCGAAGTACTTATACCATATTTGTGTTCACCCAAACTTTAAACGCGTCTTAACCGACCGTCGGCTTCTCCCTCTTCGGCCAAGGGCCGAAAAGTGTCATGTACTCCGGCTGTCGAGAGTATCGATGGTGTTTCCGATGACCAGGCAATCAGTCCATAAGGCTGTAATAGACAAAGCGCGCTTAGGGAACTTATGCTACATTACTAACAAAGTGTAAGAAGCATCTTCGAAGAAAATAGTACCCCCACCGATACCTTTCTTCGGTGCTCATTATTACCACGAGACTTGTGTAATAGATTTTTTGTACTCATGAGTTCCGTTGTGTGCCGACCATGATTGAAAATAATAAGAGCGCTAGCTTTCGGCTTCACCCAGTCTGAGGTCAGAGCTCGGAGGACCCGGTCGTGACAATCACAGAGGTGCTCCCTTTACTCCCTAGCCGAACAATCGGGAACGTAGGGGTAAGCACAGGAGCCAGGCAACCCATCTTGCAAATCGCTTAAGTCAATATGGTGCATATTGTGGCGTAATACACGAACAAGGAATGAAGCCGTACAAGTATATTCATATGCAAGAGGAAAAAGCTTCATGAAGGAAGCCCCCAAGTAAACGGGGTATTTGAATTTGCGTGTCACAAACAAAGTTTTGACAAGGAGATTCTTTACAAGCAGCTTTTTTTTCAAAAAGGTATAATGCTTGGTCGAACCAAACACAAGTTAAGAATTAAAACTTTGAGCATGAAGGCAACTTAGCTGGTTAATGTGTTCGGTATTGATGACGCGGCCCGAGCTTGATGTGGGACAAGGTTCCATCCCCCAAGCCAGTCCCAAGGTGGCGGAGCAAAGAGCTCGGCACTCCGAAGTGGTGCATAGCACGGTCAATGCAGGCTGGCAGAGTGATGCCGAAGTCCCCGGCATGGGGTAATGAAGTGCTGACGAAGCCCCCCGTCCAGCCGAGGTGACGTGGTATGTCAGTACGCCGAGTTGACGATACTGCCCAACCCGGATCATTTTCCTATGCACAAAAAATAGTGCAAACCAGAGATATTAATAATAATGATAAGAAAAAAAATGTTGCATAATAAATAATTTATGCAAAGTGAGTAATAAAAGAAATATGGCCTGGCGCCGAAGTCAATGTCGATGTAGGGCGTCGGCTTGACGCGGTAAAGGTGTGGCAAAGCCTGAATTTACAGGTCGGTCCGAGTTCCGGGTGCGGTGTTCGCCGGACTATGTATGGAAACCGACCGAATCACCACGCGACCGTCCTTAGTGCGGACATCATTCGAGAGACCTGTGTACAGATGATGGAACAAACCAGAGTAATAATTTCTTGGAAAAAATAAACCCAACAAGCAAAAATTGTTAGGATTAATAGCACCTGGTTTATTTGTTGTAGCATTTCAAAGAAAAGCTACTCCCAAAATCGGGAATCGATCCGCACACCGATTGCTTGATGGGCGATAAAGCGATGGCCTGGTGATGCTGGCAGAGGTTGGCTTGCCGAGGCGAAGCCCTCAGTCCAGCTAACGTGATGAAGCTGGTCGGCTGGTGACGCCGAAGTCATCGAAGTATGTTGATGAAGAGATGATGAAGCCCCCGGTCTAGCCGAGGTGTTGGAGCAGCTCGCCGAAGAGATGCCGGAGTCTACTTGTGACGTGATCGACGCTTCTTGATGTAGCTATCGCGTGGCGATGCCGGTGTGCCCGCTCCGTGTAGTCCGTGGGGCAGCGACGTTGAAGATGATTTATCCTTCGCGATGCCGAACTCTTGTTCGGCTTGCCGAGATGATGATCGAAGGAGTTGCGCTCGGCTCAACAAAGTGACGACGTGTCTAGCACAGGTCGGCAGCCGTGAAGCAATATTGCCGGACTGGTTTGACACCAGCATGATGTTGAAGATCATGTTCAAAAGATCTTAAAGTTAGTGGGATGTGTTCGGGAACAAAACACAATACCCCATACAGAACTTCCTTCAAAAGGGATGTCCGAAATCCCGTTCATAAAAAAGACGAACTCGGGTCGGATTCGTTTTCGCGCAGAAAACAGATCCAAAAAGTGATGCACTAATCGGAAGGTTCTCGGAGTTTGCACAGTCGGATCGAGCTGAAATTTTGAGAGGCGGTAGATATAGGAATTCCGCAGCCGATCAATGGTTGGATCTTCCAAAGGAGGTCCGAGCTAGAAGCTGGACACCACACCCTAAACTCGTCCAGATTCCCGTCCAGATTTGACAGGGCTCCGGTATATCGTGGATTGCCAGAGATTCCTCCATCGGAACTCGAAGAAATTTTCCAGGGTTGTTGTAGACTGAATTTCGCACAATTCCACCGAAGCAATAATTAAAAAGATGCTTGAGGAGGCGGTGGCAGCGGACACAAGTTTGCTATCTAGAAAAACAGCATGGTCGCCCGAGGGCAATGTTGACGTTGAGCCCCCGGGCTCCCTGGATGATTCCTCCATGATCTTGATAGAGATCGGAGTTGATGTTTATAAAGGCCCTCATCCGAACATGACGATCGGAGGTAGGGCGCAGTCCTTGGTTGAACCAAGGTGACCAGTCGAGCTGGTGACGAAGATGCCGAAGTCGCAGTTGATCTGCAGGAGAGCCATCAACCTTTTGCCGAACACACAGCGGAACTCTCAATGAAAGCACCAATGTCGGTGTCAAAACCGGCGGATCTCGGGTAGGGGGTCCCGAACTGTGCGTCTAAGGCGGATGGTAACAGGAGGCAGGGGACACGATGTTTTACCCAGGTTCGGGCCCTCTTGATGGAGGTAAAACCCTACGTCCTGCTTGATTATTCTTGATAATATGAGTAGTACAAGAGTTGATCTACCACGAGATCGGAGAGGCTAAACCCTAGAAGCTAGCCTATGGTATGATTGTATGTATATATACTATCGACTAGCCTGGCCTCGGTTTATATAATGCACCAGAGGCCTAGGATAACAAGAGTCCTAGCCGAATACGCCGGTGGGGAGGAGTCCTTGTCTTGATCACCAAGTCTTGTGGAATGTTCCATGTATGCGGCAACTGTCCGAACAGGCCTATGAGTATACGGCCATGGGGGTCCTCGGCCCAATCTAAAAGATCAGGAGATGACGTGGTGAGTACCCCCTAGTCCAGGACACCGTCACCTTAGATCCGAAATTTTCATATACCTCTGTGAAATCTGTTTCTCCTCACGCCAATATAGGCGGTTTAACTTTGTATAAGAAATCTATACCATTAGCCCTCTGGTAAACCGGAGGAACCTTTTACCTCCATAGTTATACTCCGGTTTAACAGTGTTTGGGTACCCCTGTTCTGGTATTGCCTTTTTATCCATTATTGCATTGGTCTCCTGTTTATGCAATTTCACATATCAGTATATCTTTTACTCCATTGCATCTTGTATCTCATCATGAGTGATTTATAAACCGGCCCTTCGTTTCAAGCTTGTTTGTTTCGCGATGGCCAAACAATTTACCGCTTGCAACTGGGCTCGTTCCCGGGTCACCGAGGAACAATTGAACGATATGGTCAGCATCGACTCCTTGCCTAAGAAAACTGAAATTAAATGGCGAGTTCCAGGAGCAGAAAATCCTCCGACCCTAAGGCAGGGTGAGGTGGTGGTCTTTGTTGACCATATAAGCCGTGACTTCAAACCGCCAGGGTCAAAGTTTTACCGAGATGTGCTTGCCAATTTCCAACTCCATCCTCAAGACACCGGGCCCAACTCAGTATCCAATCTATGTAACTTCCAGGTCTTCTGTGAAGTGTACTTAGAGGAAGAACCAACTGCGGAGTTGTTCCGGGATTTCTTTCACTTAAACTGGCGCACAGAATTTGTGAATGGCCCCAACACTGAACTTGGTGGTGTCTCAATTTAAAAGCGGAAAGAAGTTGAATTTCCTCATGCCAAATTGCACAACCACCCAAAAATCCTCGGACCCCAAGGCAGGGTGAGGTGGTGGTCTTTGTTGACCATATAAGCCGTGGCTTCAAACCGCCAGGGTCAAAGTTTTACCGAGATGTGCTTGCCAATTTCCAACTCCATCCTCAAGACGCCGGGCCCAACTCAGTATCCAATCTATGTAACTTCCAGGTCTTCTGTGAAGTGTACTTAGAGGAAGAACCAACTGCGGAGTTGTTCCGGGATTTCTTTCACTTAAATCGGCGCACAGAATTTTTGAATGGCCCCAACACTGAACTTGGTGGTGTCTCAATTTAAAAGCGGAAAGAAGTTGAATTTCCTCATGCCAAATTGCACAACCACCCAAAGGAATGGAACCAAACTTGGTTTTACTGCAGAGACACCTCTCCTGAAGATGAGAATCCCCTCCCGGGCTTTCGTGATCACCGGCTTTCCAACACCCATCTGATGCCGCAACGCTTAAGTTCCGTAGAAAGGGCGAAATATGCCCCTCAACTCGCCAAACTCCGGGCTTTCATGGCCAACGGTTTAACAGGCGTTGATTTCGTGCGCTATTGGATAACTTGGAGCATCTTGTCGCTAAGCCGTCGCACTGATTTGATGTGTGAATATACCGGTGATGTGAAAGACCCCCAACGTCATATAGAGTATCAGATGACTGATGAAGAGGTCACTGAAAGCGTGAAGAAAATTCTGAATGAATCGGAATCAGTCTGTAGTCAAACCGGCTTGCTCCCCTTCTATACTCAGAACAAACCTCCTGCTGTAAGCGCTATATTTCTTCCTTTTTGATATTTTTAATGTGTTTCAACTATGTAATCTTCCTTCTGTTTATGTATAAATAGGGTGATGATCCCTTCTGGAAGCGGAAACCTACAGATAAAGCGACAAAGCCAGCCGGAGATAAGGCGGTCAAACCTTCCCGTCAAAACACCAAGGCTGTTAAGCGGACTTCAAAGCGGAAAACAGCTGACCGGATCAACATGGAGCTTGATGATGATGTTGACGATCCGGAAGCTGAGGTAGAACTTGACTCACTTGGCTCCCTTTTCATGCACCTCATTAACAATGACCTTCATCAGGAGGATGTGGAAGGCAGCCAGGCTGAAGACGTAGAGGTAATTACACTTTCCTCTGGTTCAGACTCTAAGCCAACACAAAAAACCCGTCAAGCAGTCCGGAAAGTAAGATTTTCTCATCCTCTTGCTTACTTGGATCCAACATTTATTTTGAAGATGCAGCAACATGAGGCTCGCCGTACAACCCGACACAATGGCCAACATGTCACTTCAACCGGTTTACTTGTTACCCCGGTTCAGAAGTGTCGGTCTGAGGTCTCTCCCACTTCTGACAATTCTTACCCCAAGGCAGGTTATTTCAGATAACCTCTTAATCCGTCTGATTCAAATTATCAGGTGACACCTCCCTCATCATCCGGCGAGTCGACAGCAACTCAGCTCCCTCCTTTGAAAACTGTGGCCAGGTAAGCTGCAAAACCTTTTCTTTCAATGCATCATAAATCTTGAATAAGATGTTAACTCTCTGTTTATTTTGTTTGCAGGGCCAAAGACAAACCCAACAAGAAAGCTCGGGTCACCAATCCGCCTGAAGACCCGACCACTTTTGAAGAAGAACCCAGAGGTGAACCGGAACAAACTTGTGAACCAGAGGGCCCTCATCCTGAAGCCGCCTCTGCTGAACCACCCCTTCAAGGCCAAAACACTGATGAACCAACAGACACTGAGCCTGCCGCGCGTGACGCTGAACCGGCAGAGCCAAACCGGGCTAATCCGGTGAGAGATGCTGAAACTCCATTATCACCAACCAGAAACACTGAAGGCCAAGGAGATGATGTTATCATTACTGGAATGGGCCACAGCTCTCCTGGCCATCCCGTAGTCTTGGCTCAACATAGTGCCAAAGAAGAGCGGGCTGCTAGGGAAAAGGGCAAATGGAGTAGCGATTTATCAAGTTATGCTCATCTCAACGTTGAAGATCTTCACTCTGGCTTCTTGAATCGTCTGCACTCAAACCGTGACTATGAAGCCGATTTGGTGAATTTGATGAAGGAGCGATATGAGGTATTTTCATCTCCCTTTGTTCGTTGATTCAAAGTTGAAATACTAGCCCAAGTAGCCCCTAAGGGCCGTTTTATGATGTTAATCATAAACCGGGTCTTTGTAGCACTTTAAGTTTCTCATCATTGATCCTCAAAATGTCAGGTCTCTAATAAGAACCAAGACTCGTCTTTTAATAATTAGATAACTTTCTGCAGCATAGCCCCTAAAGGCCGGTTTAACTTGGCAAGTTAATCCGGGTTTTAATCCATGCATCTGTTTTAGAACAGACGTACATTAGCCCCCAAGTGTCCAGGATAATGCTTGCATTGTTCTGGAGACTTGTATTAAATGTAGTACTTTAGAGCAAATAGGCATTAGCCCCCAAGTATGAAGTGCATAACTTGTTATATGCTTTGTACTTAGAACATATATATCCTGTTGTTCAATATACCTTCAATGTTGCAGGCTGAACTAAGAAATAGAGATGCCCGAAACTCTGACTTGCAAGAGAATGTGAAGTCACAACAAGCAGAAGCTGCAAAAGCCAAAGAGGAGCTGACCCAAGCCTTGGTCGTAATGGAAAACCTAAAGGAATCTTTCAACAAAGATCGTGCTAACTGGGAAACCGAAAAATCCGGTTTAACCAAAAGAGCTGAAGACGCCCAGGCAGCCCTGAAACCAATTGTAGATGAACTAGCTGGCTTGAAACAGCAAATCAATGCTATGACTTCTGCTATCTTTGGTAAGTATCTGCTTATGTGTTTTGCACAAGTCAATGAACCTTATCACTGACCAGAATGTTGATATAAATCCTTGGTAGGCACTCGGATTGCTCATCTTGGTACAGACATGCGGATGAAGCTCAAAGCGGCGTATACTTTGATTGAACAGTTGTACTCTGGGTCTCAACGGGCTATTTGCACGGCGGCTTACAACAAACCGGCCCCAACCTTGATAAAAGAAACACTTGAGAAGATGGCCATGTTACCAGCCCGTATTGCTGAATTGAAGAAGGCAGCTGCTAGAGCAGGAGCTTTAACCGCACTTATTCGAGCCAGAGCCTGGATTCCAGACCTTGAAGCAGAGGATACCATTAAAGGATACCCAGGCGTGAAAGAGCACGGTTCAAACTTCGAAAATGATGACCTCCGGCGGCTGACCAAAGAGATGCGGCCAGTAGCCAGCAAGCTGGCCAAAGACACAGACTTGTCCCATTTTCAACCAGTTTATGATGCTGAAGGGAAAAGACGGCCTGCCGAAATCCATGAAGTTGAAGAACTTTTACCTCCGATTCGTAAGCACACTTACGCTCCTGATATTAACCCATCCAATCTTATCCATGAAGAGGCATTATTTCAAGCTTTAACTGGAATCAATTGGTCGACGGTTGATTTCCAGCGTCTGGGGAGGGATGAAGAAGTGCCCACACCAACTGACCCTCAACCATCAAACCATCCAGATGAAGCATCTTAAACCAGTCGTCGGTTTACTGGCTATTGTGTGCCGATATTGTGAAAAACAATAATGCCATTGGAGCCTCTTTGAAAGCTTCTTGTAATAGGATAGCCAAAACTCTGTTATCTGCCATGCCATCGAGCATGTTTTGTAATACCTCGTGACAACTTTTTCCATCTTTTTGGGATATATTTATGCATAGCCCATGATGAGTTGTGTTCCTGGTCACAAGAACTTAAAAGTATCTAGCTGTTTACCGCTGGACGGGTCATGACGCCTAATAAGTATACAATACTTGGATGAATAAGAAGCAACATGTGCAACATACCTTATTGGTTGACCAACGGCGTATACGACAAAGGTGTCAATACCAATCCGGAACATTGATAACTCCTGTTCTTATTTTGCCGGATTATGATAATAAACCGTACCGGGATATAATAACCACCGGGTTTTCTTTATAGTACTGGTGATTTAGTCAAACCAGACCGGGCAACCAAATGCCGGTTTGTAACTGATCCTAGATGAACAACCTGTAGTTGAAAACCAAGCCGGTCCAAGGACTCCGGTTTATCAAAACATACTATGAACCGCAATAAAGACGAAAGAGTTAAAATTCAAAAAGAAATATTCGAGGCTTTTTACGAGCTGCCAGGCTCCAAATCGAGGCTTTTCATGGGCTTCCAGGCCTCCGAGTTAAACCATTTAACAAAGCCTTTTAAGATGGGCCTCCAATTAACCAATCGTCGTTTTAACTTTAACAAGTTCAGGGTCTATAGAAGATTGACTTGTCAAACGTGCGGCGGGTCATACCAGGATTACCTGGACAGGAGTGGCTTACTTGATGAAGGTAGGTTAACCTGGGGTTTTAGGTGAATACACCAGGCTTCCAAGCCGTGGCTTGATAGCCAATTACAAGGGTCCTTTCAAACTCTTTGTTGTGTTGCACAAAGAGCCCCCAAGTAACTTTGTGAGCTGTGCTCAGTGTGTGCCCATGTTTGAGTATGTGCTTTGTGCAACACTCTCTTTGGCTCCACATAATATCCTTTGTGGCTTTCAAGCCCATCAAGAGGTGTAGCTATGGCATGATAAAAACTAAGCCCCCTAGTGAACTTCCTTTCCGGCTTTCAAACCAATCAAAAGGTGTAGCTATGGTTCAGGTATGACCAAGCCCCCTAGTGACTTTGTGCGGCTGCAAAGGCCGGTTTAACAAAACTTTGCTTTGTTAGCAGAAACCTTTGTAAGCACACACAAGATGTAAAAAGAATAGAGACTCCGCTTTATGTGAGGCTCCAGTTTATTATATAATATATACATTGCCATAAATATGTACATATGAAAAAGCCTATGGCTCAAGTATAGTAAGGCCGAAGAAGGGCTATATTCCATGGCCGCTTGGTCTCCTCCTCCGATTTACGTGAGTCTTTGTGCTCTCGAACATCAATGAGGTAGTATGACCCGTTGTGTACATTCTTGCTGACCACAAAGGGTCCCTTCCAAGGTGGGGATAACTTGTGCATATCAGTCTGATCCTGGATGAGCCGGAGCACCAAATCGCCTTCTTGAAAGGTTCTGGTCTTACCTCGGCGGCTATGATAACATCGGAGATCTTGTTGATAAATCACCGAACGTGCTACTGCAAGATCACGCTCTTCATCTAACAGGTCCAAGGAATCCTGATGTGCCTTCTCATTATCAGCTTCAACACAAGTTGTCACACGGGGCGAGTCGTGACGGATGTCACTAGGAAGAACTGCCTCCGCTCCATAAACCATGAAGAAAGGCATGTAACCCGTAGACCTATTGGGTGTGGTGTTGATACTCCATAATACAGAAGGTAACTCCTCAACCCAACAACCCGGTGTCCGCTTCAAAGGAACCATAAGCCTGGGCTTGATACCTCGTAAAATTTCTTGATTTTCCCTCTGTGCTTGTCCATTAGACTGGGGGTGAGCCACTGATGCTATATCAAGCCAGATGTGCTCACGTTGGCAAAATTCCTCCATCTCTCCCTTGGACAAATTAGTACCATTATCAGTTATAATACTGTGTGGAAAGCCAAACCGTAATATCACCTTTTTGATGAATTGAACCGCCGTGGCCGCATCACACTTATTGACTGGCTCTGCTTCCACCCATTTGGTGAATTTATCAACTGCCACTAACAAGTGAGTCTTTTTGTCCTTGGACCGCTTGAAGGGTCCAACCATATCAAGACCCCAAGTCGCAAACGGCCAAGTTATTGGAATCATCCGCAACTCTTGAGTCAGAATGTGAGCTCGGCGTGCAAATTTCTAACAACCATCACATCTCTTGACTAAATCCTCTGCATCAGCATGTGCTGTCAACCAGTAAAAACCGTGGCGAAAGGCTTTAGCAACTAAAGACTTTGAACCGGCATGGTGACCACAATCCCCTTCATGGATTTCATGCAAAATCTCACAACCCTCTTGAGGAGAAACACAATGTTGAATTGCCCCTGAGACGCTGTAACGATGTAACTCCCCGTTGATTATGGTCATGGACTTGGAACGTCGGATTATCTGATGGGTCGAGGTTTCGTCCTCTGGTAACTCGCCTCGGCTCATATAAGCCAGATATGGGATTGTCCAATCCGGTATTACATGCAAAGCCACCACCAATTGAGCCTCTGAATCAGGAATAGCCAACTCTTCCTCCGTTGGAACCTTGACTGAAGGATTATGCAGAACGTCAAGAAAGACATTTGGTGGAACCGGTTTACGCCGAGAACCAAGGCGGCTTAAAGAGTCTGCCGCTTCATTCTTACGCCGGTCTATATGGTCCACCTGATAACCCTTGAAGTGAGCAGCCACCGTGTCCACCTCTCGCTGATAGGCAACTATGAGTGGGTCTTTGGAATCCCAAGTGCCAGACACTTGTTGAGCCACCAGATCTGAATCCCCAAAGCACTTAACCCGGCTTAAGTTCATCTCTTTAGCCATCCGAAGAACGTGGAGTAAGGCCTCATATTCAGCTGCATTGTTAGTACAAGGGAACATTAAACGGAGGACATAGCAAAACTTGTCACCTCTTGGAGAAGTTAGTATGACTCTAGCTCCTGAGCCCGCCAACTGTCTGGACCTGTCGGTGTCAAAACCGGCGGATCTCGGGTAGGGGGTCCCGAACTGTGCATCTAAGGTGGATGGTAATAGGAGGTAGGGGACATGATGTTTTACCCAGGTTCGGGCCCTCTTGATGGAGGTAAAACCCTACGTCCTGCTTGATTTATTCTTGATGATATGGGTATTAAAAGAGTTGGTCTACCACGAGATCGGAGAGGCTAAACCCTAGAAGCTAGCCTATGGTATGATTGTATGTTGTCCTACGGACTAAAACCCTCCGGCTTATATAGACACCGGAAAGGGCTAGGGTTACACAAGGTCGGTTACAAAGGAGGAGATATACATATCTGTATTTCCTAGCTTGCCTTCCACGCCAAGTAGAGTCCCATCCGGACACGAGATGAAGTCTTCAATCTTGTATCTTCATAGTCCAACAGTCCGGCTGTCCGGAGACCCCCTAATCCAGGACTCCCTCAGTAGCCCCTAAACCAGGCTTCAATGACGATGAGTCCGGTGCGCAGTATTGTCTTCGGCATTGCAAGGCGGGTTCCTCCTCCGAATATACCACAGAAAAATTTGAATACAAGGATAGTGTCTGACCCTGCAAAATAAGTTCCACATTCCACCGTAGAAAGAATAATATTTCCACAAATCTAATCTGCTGACTTGTTTTGGCAACACGATGTTATGCCATGGCCCGGTGATTATTCGAACCGTTTTTCTTTAACTAGCCCCGCACATAACATGAGTCAGTTTCTTGATACATCTTGTCAAAGCAGAGATCGTGTTCCCCTTATTACGGGATTCTCATCTATACGGACGTGGGTAACCCAACCATGCCTAGGACTCCAAGATTTTAGGTAAGTCCCAAACAGGCACGAGGAGGACGCTTGATATTCATCCTCTTTATAAAGGGACATGGCTTTTACTTTTTTCCTCCCGTGCTCAATCGAATCCTTCCCCCGCCTCGAGTTTTAACACCCAAAGCCCAGGTCAGGTGCTTCGGACCTTCAATCATGTCCAGATCTAGCCTTCAAGCCCGGTGGATGCCCTCCTCCGTTACGAAAGAGGATATCAAGAAGTTGAGGGAGGCCAGATACCTGACCGCCGAGGTTTCGCATCGGTTGCCTGCCCGAGGGCAGGTCGTCCCTACTCCCGAACCCAACGAGAACGTTGTGTTCATCTCCCACTTCCTCCAAGGTCTAGGCCTCGCTCTGGATCCCTTCGTTAGGGGTTTGATGTTCTATTACGGGCTAGATTTCCACGATCTAGCCTCGGACTCCTTTCTCCACATCTCGGCATTTATTGTCGTATGTGAGGCCTTCCTCCGCATTACCCCTCACTTCAGCCTGTGGCTCAAGACCTTTGACGTGAAGCTGAAGATGGTCGAAGGGCAGCACATAGCGTGCGGAGGTGCATTGATAAGCAAGATTGCAGGAGCTCCGTGGCCAAAAGGTTCCTTTCCAGAGGTGTCCGGATTATGGCAATGGGAGTGGTTCTGCATCACCGCTCCCAGAAGTGCCAAGTGGGTAGCTCCCCCCACCTTTCGCTTAGGTCCTCCACCACAACTGATGTCATGGATCAGCAGGGGGCTGAGCTGGGGTCCAGCCAAGGATGTGCCCATATTGCAGAGTCCGGGATCTCTTCGAGGGAGATTTTAGTTTGGTTATGGTAATGCAAGTCATGCTGGTTCGTCGAGTCTAGCCTTGCAAACGCCGACCTCTCCGCTTATGGGAATTCAACCCAGAAGGATCGCGCGCTATTCAGAATTTCCTCAGCCTAACGCACGAGGAGATGTATAAATCATTCTTCAGACCCCAAATAGAGTGTTCGGATACTACCGAGGACGTGGGCCTGAGCAGCAACTGCACCGCCGATCAAGTAAGTAATCCTCGAGCGAACACACCGTCTTTCATTATTATGACGTCATTCTAAGAAATCGCTCTTTGACCAGGACTGTCTAACAAAGGCGAAGATGATTCGGTGTTCGGCCCCCCTTCTTGAGGGTTTGGACAATCCGGTACTGGAAAAGATGCTCGATCTAGCACCTTGCCCGGACCCTCAAGGGAAGATAAAGGGGGGAATAACGATGACGAAAGCGGGCCCCCATCGCTACCAATTCCAACCGAGGGAATGAGCGCCTCCATGAAGGAGGATAACCGAGGGGAAGAATCTGACCTTCTCTCGCTTTGGGAGAGGAAGAGGACTGCCTCTGAAGATCCGGAAACCAGGCTTCCAAACGGGAGAAGAAGTCTCCACTAGGGGGTCCTGCCTCGGAGGGTGCTTTGGCCGCACAAAGTCCGCACGGGGATCAGCCCTCTAATGAGCCGTAAGTGATCAAAAAACACTTAATGGTAAAGATATTCTACCTTACTTCCGAGGAAAATGACCGAAGCGTTTATCTTGCAGTTCGGATCTTAGCCCTTCTCAACTGAGCTCGTCTTCAGGAGACCTTCTTCTGGAGATGATGGAGAGCGAAACGCCTCCCCGAACTCCCCCGCTCAAGAAGCGGGCGACCTTGAAGTGTCGTCTCGGAGGGCCTCTCCGAATTCGGTGAGGCCAGAAGATAATCCTATAGTCGCCCAAAGTCTCCAGCATCCGGCTCTTAAAGAGAACAATCAAAGGAGTCCGACGCCGTCTGATGTGCGGTCGGACGCACTGAGGGATCTGTTAAAGCGGGCGACCATCTAGGACTAACACCGTATGTTAATGAGTACGGTGATGGAAAGGATTTCGCCCGCCGAAAGCGGGTTGCATGACGCCTTTATGAGTCTATTGACGGGCTTTGAGGTACGTAAAACGATGTACATTTGTGATAGTACCGCATGTTTAGGTGTGCCCTGTGTAGATAGTAGCCCCTGAGACTCTGGTTATCACTGAGAACGGCGGCAAATAGAGGATCATAGTCCCAGGTAATAACCATACCGCTTTATATGCAGGTGATGGAAGCTCCGATGGCTAGCCGGACTAATGAGTTTGCCGAACTAAAGCGGCAACTGGATGTGGCAGATGCCGACATCGAGCTTGTTAACAAGCGGCTTGACGAGGCACTGGGTAAGTGATGTTTTCTGATGAATGTCACATAGTAAGAGCAGCGTGATGCCAGTATCGTTAATATGTTGTGACTGCAGATGGAGCTGCCACCGTGGAAACCCTTTGGGCGGAACTTGCCCGATCCAAAGAAGAAGCAAGGATTAGTAATGCGGCCGCTTTAAAGGCGGCTGAAGAGTTGAGAGCCGAAAAGGCTGCACATTGCGAGAGCAAAGATAAAATGGCCAAGATGGCTGTAATGTTAAAAGACACTGCCGACCGTTGCCAGTTCCTTGAAGAAGAAAATCGAGCGAAGGCGACGGACCTTGAGAAGGCCACAATGGAGACCAAGGACACCCGCTCTGCCATGAGAGCGAAGAAGGAGGAACTGCGTGAAGCAGGGGATATTGCATCCGGGAAGCCCTTTATGCTGCGAAGGAAGTTTGGAGATTCACGGTATGCTCCTCTGGATCGGCTATGGAGTTTGGCAGACACATATATGGACTTGGCGGCGAGCGCTGTCGATGCGGCCGAATCCTTCCGAGATCAAACAGATCGTGAAGTGGACAAGCTGTTCTGGTCGCAGTTTAACGTTCCAGAGCATCCGCTTCCATTGACTGATCGGCTTGCTGAATGGGCCAAACTCAATAGATTGTCCGGACTTGCCATGAGGTCCATCGTAGATCATCCGTGGCCGGAAAAACCGAAGCCGAACATCGGTTTCAGCTTAGTGCAGCAGTTCCTTGGTGCGGTGCCGTACATCAATGCAATGAAGAGGTCGGCGTGCATAGAGGGCTTGCGGATGGCCCTTGCCCATGTCAAAGCATACTGGGCGGAGATGGATGCTACCACTGTTGCGGCGCAGGGTTCGGCCATAGGCCAAGTGGTTGCCGAGCACTATTTTGAAGAAGTTCTTGAGGGTGCTCGTTTGATAGAGGCCCAGTGCTCGAAGAATATTATGTTTGAATGACATGTATTCCCATTGTAAAAACAATGTTTTAGTAAATTTATCAAGGTTGTATTTATACTTTTACCTGAAAGTATTGTGATGCCTCCTATGCGGCCGTTTATGTATACATGTGTATAACCTGAAAGATTGCAGTCATTGGCTTCAGCCCCCATGCATATAATGCGGGGGCGTTCGCAGAAGACGCATATTCACACTTAACCCAACGTCTTGGTCCTAATAAGGAGGTGATGGCGCAGCGAACTAGGCAACCAGACTATAATGCTTTAACACTTTCACTTAGCCATAGGAGTTTGACAGTGGGGCTACTATATAGCCCCTGGTGGCTCCGCACTCACCCGAATTCGTGGTGCATACATGCCTGGCCGGGAAACGACCCTTCGTTAAGGCGGAGGAATTCTAAGATTCCCATAGGTCATCGAGTGGTTGACCAGTCTCACGCTATATCATGACAGTCAGTTTTCGGCTTTCTCTACTGAGGTGCTCGTCCAGATGAACCAGGGCATAATCACAGTAGTTCTCCTGGTGCCACCTTAGCCGATAGAGCGGAACATAAGGCAGCAAAACACAGGAGCCGGGCAAACCCAACATTTGACCAAAGACATGGTTCGGAGCTGATGCATATAAGGCCAAACTCGTGACGCCGAACACTCCCTAAGGTATTCGGTCTTTGTGGTGTAAACCGGGCGTAAACAGTGCCCTTTGTAAGAAGCCTCTAGTGCCCAGGTACGCGCATTATTCTGACGTGGCCACATGCCAAGACGTCAGCATCCTTCTCAATTGTACTGAGAATCCGAGGGATGTGTATCAACAAGAGACAGTAAAAAAGGTTGACGCAGGGTCTTAATCTAAAAAGAATCCTTGGAACGGGTCTGTGCTGCACGTCTGCGCCTGTGTCTCCGTTGTGCCGTATCCTGGACGGGTGTAGCACGATGGTCATCTGTAAAAGAGAGGAACTTAGGTGAAAAGTTGTCGTGCAAAAAAGTAGGTTTAAAGAAACCATGTAAAGTTTAAGATGAGTAAAAATTGCCACTTGTCTGCGCGCGTTGAGCCCCTTGTATTTGTAGTAGGGGTGTGGTCATCAAACCTGTATGAATTGCATATAGCTGCGCCGGACTCGTCTAACCGTGTCCGTGGTCTTGACGACCTATCGAATGCTTTAGTTGGTGAGACTGTTTTAGTGTGCGGCTGCCAAGGTAGCCGCATTCTCTTCGGCGCGCAGGGATCGCTCAATATTTCCATATACTGTAATGATGCCACGTGGACTGGGCATCTTAAGCGTGAGGGAAGCGTGATGCGGTATTGCATTAAAGCGAGCGAAAGCTTCGCGTCCAAGTAGTGCTTGATAGCCACTTTGGAACGGAGCAATGTGGAAGATTAGATTTTCGCTACGGAAGTTGTCGGGGAAGCCGAATACAACTTCTAGTAGCAGGGAGCCCGTGCAATGAGCCCCTGGGCCTGGTGTTACTCCTCTAAAGGTAGTATTGCTGCGGCAAATTTTCATTGGGTCTATCCCCATTTTGCGGATTGTGTCCTGATATATCAGGTTTAAGCTGCTGCCGCCGTCCATCAGGACTCGTGTGAAGTGGTATCCGTCAATTATTGGATCTAATACCAAGGCAACCCATCCTGCACTTCGGATATTTGCTGAGTAATCCTGATGGTCGAAGGTAATTGGTTGAGACGGCCAGTGGTAGAACTCCACGGTGATAGGCCCTTGGGCATGTTTATCTGGGAGTGCCGCTTTGCTTCTCCCCTTTATCACGTGTAACATGTTTACTGTTTTGACTTCTGGTGGAAATTTCTTTTGTTCCCCAGTGTTTTGCGTGCGAGGCTCATCCTCGTCTTTGCTTGATGTATCCTGTCCCTTAGGTTCGGCGTTGAGCTTGCCGGACTGCTTGAAGACCCAACATTCTCTGTGGGTATGATTTGCAGGTTTATTGGGGGTGCTATGGATCTGACATATTTGGTCCAGAATTTTGTTTAAGCTGGACAGTTCATCTCTGGCGCCTTTAGAGGGAGGCTTTTGCTGGCCTGGCCGAGAGCTTCTGAATCCGGCGTTTACCGCCGTGCTCTTCGGGCTGTCTTCTTTATTCCGACGCTTATTATTTTTGTTGCGTCGTGATTTCCCGTTTCCATCTCTAACTTCGGATGTACTTGGGTCGCTGGTGCCGCATCGGGCTAGCCAGCTGTCCTCGCCTGCACAAAAGCGGGTCACGAGGCTTGTTAATGCTGCCATTGTTCTCGGCTTTTCTTGGCCGAGGTGTCTGGCAAGCCATTCGTCTCGGACGCTGTGCTTAAAGGCTGCCATGGCTTCAGCGTCCGGACAGTCGACTTATTTGGTTCTTTTTAGTAAGAAACCTATTTCAAAGCTTTCGGGCTGACTCTCCGGGCTGTTGAGTTATATGACTTAAATCGTCCGCATTCGGAGGTCGGACATAAGTCCCTTGAAAATTTTCCTGAAAAGCATCTTCGAGCTCTTCCCAGCTTCCAATGGAGCTTTCGGGGAGGCTTTTAAGCCAGTGCCGAGCTGGGCCTTTGAGTTTGAGGGGTAAATACTTAATGGCGTGGAGATCATCTCCTCGAGCCATATGGATATGGAGGATATAGTCCTTAATCCATACCCCAGGGTCTGTTGTTCCATCGTATGCCTCTATGTTTATGGGTTTGAATCCCTCTGGAAATTCATGGTCCAGCACCTTGTCGGTGAAACATAGGGGGTGTGGGACACCCCTATAGCTGGGTGTGCCGCGTTGTTCGGATATTTGTTGTGTTGCATCGTATGCTGGAGCACGCTTGCGTGGTCCATAGATGGATCTGGTTGCGCCGTCCCTTTGATGCGAGCCCTCGCGTGGATCGCGTATTGGCTTATGTGTGGCATTGGTTGCCGCTCTATGTTGGCTGTGAGGTCGTCTATCCGGCCAGATGGCCGTTTTAATTTTTGGTTGTGGGGGATCTGAGGCCTCCTCATCAAATTCAGGTAGCAACTTCCGCTTCGGGTAGCTCTTGGTGGGGCGATTACCGCCGTACTTCGTTGCTGTGTTGAATACTTTACTCCATCTGATTCTGAGTGTGTCTTGTGCAGCCTTGAGCCTTTGCTTCTACTTTTTTAGACTCCTCGTGGTGGCAACAAGCCTTTGACGGGCATTCTGTTGCTCCGGGTGCCTGTCTGGTGTGATGTTGTCCGGACTATTATCTTTGACAGAGTCAGTTTGTTCGGTTTGATTCTCCGTGTTGCCGTGGTCCGGCGATGGTTCACCCTGCTCCAATGCTGGGTCTACATGATCGTTGTTTTTGCTGAGGCGGGATTTGGGGCGGCGCTTACGCCGCCGCTTTGACTGCTTCTCGAGGGGACAATCCTTCGTTGCGTCCTTCTGTTCCTCGTCATTGTTTTCTTTTGGTGTGTCCACCATGTATACGTCATGTGATGAAGTGGGCGTCCAGTGCCCTGTGAGCAGTGGATCCTGTTCGTCTCCTACATCGTCGTCCATACCGTCGATGCCTTCGGAGTTGAAGTCGAGCATGCCGGTTAAGTCATCGATGGTGGCTACAAAGTGGGTGGTGGGTGGGCGGCGAATTTCTTCGTCATCCGCATCCCAATCCTGCCGGACATGGTTCGGCCAGGATCCTCCTGACAAGGAGAGAGACCTTAATGAGTTCAATATGTCGCCAAAGGGCGAGTGCTGAAAAATATCCGCGGAGGTGAACTCCATGATCGGCGCCCAAACGGATTCGCTAGGAACGGCCGTATGCGGTTTGGAGTCCGTGGCCGGAGAAGGATCCGGCAATTTGACAACACGGCTCTCGTTCAAGGTAAGGTCGATGTTTGGCTCGATCGCCGCTGAGGATACGGCCTCCGTGGCGGGGTCCATCCACCTGTCCATGGACGACGCAACTGGCTCCGAATTGAGGGTCGGAGCGGCTGCCGGTGCGATCTCCTGGACACCGTCCGGTGGTAGAGCTAAATCCTACTCATCACGACCGTGTGTCGCACAAGGCAGGGGCTCAAATCCGTCGAAGATCAAGTGTCCGTGGATATCGACCATGTAGTTTAAGCTTCCAAATCTGACCTACTGGCCAGGGGCGTAACTTCCGATCTGCTTCATATGGCCAAGCGAATTGGCCCGCAGTGCAAAGCCGCCGAATACTAAAATCTGCCCGGGGAGAAAAGTCTCACCCTGGACTGCATCGCTATTGATGATCGTTGGAGCCATCAAGCCTAACGGCGACGACACAGAGGAACTCTCAATGAAAGCACCAATGTCGGTGTCAAAACCGGTGGATCTCGGGTAGGCGGTCCCAAACTGTGCGTCTAAGGCGGATGCTAACAGGAGGCAGGAGACACGATGTTTTACCCAGGTTCGGGCCCTCTTGATGGAGGTAAAACCCTACGTCCTGCTTGATTTATTCTTGATGATATGGGTATTACAAGAGTTGATCTACCACGAGATCGGAGAGGCTAAACCCTAGAAGCTAGCCTATGGTATGATTGTATGTTGTCCTACGGACTAAAACCCTCCGGCTTATATAGACACCGGAAAGGGCTAGTGAGGGAGTCCTGGATTAGGGGGTGCCCGGATAGCCGGACTATACCTTCGGCCGGACTCCTGGACTATGAAGATACAAGATTGATGACTTCGTCCCGTATCCGGAAGGGACTTTCCTTGGCGTGGAAGGCAAGCTTGGCGATACGGATATGTAGATCTCCTACCATTGTAACCGACTCTGTGTAACCCTAGCCCTCTCCGGTGTCTATATAAACCGGAGGGTTTTAGTCCGTAGGACGAACAACAATCACACCATAGGCTAGCTTCTAGGGTTTAGCCTCTCTGATCTCGCGGTAGATCTACTCTTGTACTACCCATATCATCAATATTAATCAAGCAGGACGTAGGGTTTTACCTCCATCAAGAGGGCATGAACCTGGGTAAAACATTGTGTCCCCTGCCTCATGTTACCATCTGCCTAGACACATAGTTCGGGACCCCCTACCCGAGATCCGCCGGTTTTGACACCGACATTGGTGCTTTCACTGAGAGTTCCTCTATGTCGTCACTTTTAGGCCCGATGGCTTCTCCGATCATTAACAGCGATGCGATCCAGGGTGAGACCTTTCTCCCCGGACAGATCTTCGTATTTGGCGGCTTTGCACTGCAGGCCAATTCGCTTGGCCATCAAGAGCAGATCGAAAGCTACGCCCCTAGCCATCAGGTCAGTTTTGGAAGTTTGAGCTACACGGCCGACCTCCGCGGAGACTTGATCTTCGATGAATTCGAGCCGCAGCCAAGCGCACCGCACTGTCACGATGGGCATGATCTAGCTCTGCCGCCGAACAGTGCCCTGGAGGCCGTACCCGCATCAGCCCCGACCCTTAATTCGGAGCCAACCGTGCCAATCGAGGACGGGTGGTTGGACACCGCCTCAGGGGCTGCAATCTCTACGGCGATCGAGCCAAACACCAGCCCTATTCTCTGGGAAGCCCGTGACTCCAAGGAGCCGGACTCCTCTCCAGACTCCGAGCCCTCCGCGCCCCTACCGATCGAACCCGATTGGGCGCCGATCATGGAGTTCACCGCCGTGGACATCTTTCAGCACTCGCCCTTCGGCGATATTCTGAATTCACTAAAGTCTCTCTCTTTATTAGGAGAGCCATGGCCGGACTATGGTCAGCAAGGTTGGGATGCAGATGATGAAGAAATTCAAAGCCCACCCACCACCCACTTTGTAGCCACTGTCGATGATTTAACTGACATGCTCGACTTCGACTCCGAAGACATCGACGGTATGGACGCCGATGCAGGAGACGATCAAGAACCAGCGCCTATAGGGCACTGGAAAGCCACCTCGTCGTATGATATATACATGGTGGACACCCCAAAAGAAGGCAATGGCGATGGAACAGCGGAGGATGACCCCTCCAAGAAGCAGCCTAAGCGCCGGCGTCAGTGGCGCCGCTCTAAATCCCGCCAAAGCAAAAATGGTGATTCCAGCATGGGAGATAATAACACCCCGGACAGTGCCGAAGACAACCACCTCCAGCAAGATTCAGCACAGGAGGATGGAGAAGCCAGCCCTCATGAGAGAGCGGCAGACAGAGAGGTCGAGGACGATAATTATATGCCTCCCTCTGAAGACGAGGCAAGCCTTGACGACGATGAATTTGTCGTGCCGGAGGATCCCGTCGAACAAGAGCGTTTCAAACGCAGGCTTATGGCCACAGCGAGCAGCCTCAAGAAAAAACAGCAACAACTTAGAGCTGATCAAGATTTGCTAGCCGACAGATGGACTGAAGTCCTTGCGGCCGAAGAGTATGAACTCGAACGCCCCTCCAAGAGCTACCCAAAGCGTAGGTTGCTACCCCGATTAGAGGAGGAAGCACCTAAACCTACATCACCAGCGCATGATGCGGCCGACCGGCCACCCCGTGGCCGCGACAGAGAGGCCTCCTGGTCCTCCACTCAAGATGCACCCCGGCGCCGCTCAAAAAATACCAAGGCACGGGAAAATGCGCCAGACCTGCGAGATATATTGGAGGACAAGGTAAGGCAAACAAGATCAATCTACGGATCGCGTGGGCACCCCACGGCACGAGACGGTAATCGTCACTCCGGATACAGTAAATCCGGCCGGGCCGAACACAGTAGACAAAGCTCGTTTGAGCTGCGTCGTGATATAGCCCAATACAGAGGCGCGCACACCCACTATGCTTCACAGATGAAGTAATGGATCATCAAATCCCCGAGGGTTTCAAACCCATGAAATCGAATCATACGATGGCACAACAGATCCTGCGGTATGGATCGAGGACTATCTCCTTCATATCCACATGGCCCGCGGTGATGACCTACACGCCATCAAATACCTCCCACTCAAGCTTAAAGGACCAGCTCGGCATTGGCTTAACAGCTTGCCAGCAGAATCAATTGGTTGTTGGGAGGACCTAGAAACCGCATTCCTTGACAATTTCCAGGGCACTTATGTGAGACCACCAGACGCCGATGACCTTAGCCACATAATTCAGCAGCCAGAGGAATTGGCCAGACAATTCTGGACACGGTTCCTAACCAAGAAAAATCAAATCGTCGACTGTCCGGACGCAGAGGCCCTAGCAGCCTTCAAGCATAACATCCGCGATGAGTGGCTTGCACGACACCTAGGACAGGAAAAGCCGAAATCTATGGCAGCCCTCACGACACTTATGACCCGCTTTTGCGCGTGAGAAGACAGCTGGCTAGCTCGGAGCAATAACATGACCAACAGCCCTGGTAATTTGGATACCAAGGACAGCAGTGGCAGGTCGCGTCGCAACAAGCAAAAGCACCGCATTAACGGCAACAATGCTGAGGATACGACAGTTAATGTCGGATTCAGAGGCTCTAAACCCAGTCAGCGTAAAGAGCCATTCAAAAGAAATACTCCGGGCCTGTCCAGTTTGGACCGAATACTCGACCGCTCATGCCAGATACATGGCACTCCCGAAAAAGCAGCCAATCACACCAACAGGGATTGTTGGGTGTTCAAGCAGGCAGGCAAGTTAAATGCCGAAAGCAGAGACAAGGGGCTGCATAGCGATGACGAGGAGGAGCCCCGGCCACCGAACAGCAGTGGACAGAAAGGTTTCCCCCCACAAGTGCGGACGGTGAACATGATATACGCAACCCACGTCCCCAAGAGGGAGCGGAAGCATGCACTAAGGGACGTATACACGATGGAGCCAGTCGCCCCAAAGTTCAACCCATGGTCTTCCTGCCCGATCACTTTTGATCGAAGGGACCACCCCACTAGCATCCGTCATGGCGGATTCGCCGCATTGGTTCTAGACCCAATTATTGACAGATTTCACCTCACTAGAGTCCTTATGGACGGTGGCAGCAGGCTGAACCTGCTTTACCAGGATACAGTGCGGAAAATGGGCATCGATCCCTCAAGGATTAAACCCACTAAAACGACCTTTAAAGGCGTCATACCAGGTGTAGAGGCCAACTATACAGGCTCAGTTACACTTGAAGTGGTCTTCGGATCTCCGGATAATTTCCGAAGCGAGGAGTTAATCTTCGACATAGTCCCGTTCCGCAGTGGCTATCACGCACTGCTCGGGCGAACCGCGTTTGCCAAGTTCAATGCTGTGCCGCACTACGCATTCCTCAAGCTCAAGATGCCAGGCCCTCGAGGAGTCATCACGGTCAATGGAAACACCGAACGCTCTCTCCGAACGGAGGAGCATACGGCGGCTATCGCAGCGGAAGTACAAAGCAACCTCTCAAGGCAATTCTCCAGTCTGGCCATTAAACGTCTGGACACCGTCAAGCACGCCCGGAGTAACCTACAACAAGACCGCCTGGCACGTTCCGAGCAAGCGTAGCAATGCGGCCCCAACCCCAGCCCTCGCGAACTTGCGAAACCAGTGTTGCGCGTACATAACTACACTCTGGAAATACCATGGGCACAGGGGGAGGGGCACCATCACGGCACGCCCGAAACGCGGCTTAAACCGCACTAGGGGCTGCCGATTTCTTAATTTTCTCTTATTTTCAGGACTCCATTCTTCAGAAGGCTTGTCCGGCAGTACAATTGCCACACAAACGATACAAACAGGGAAGCAAAAAGCTACTTCGCACTATGGAACTCTAAGGTGGTCTCTATAACAAACAGTATACCTGTTTCACATAACATTCCGCAGCTCACCCCTGGAAAGGACATCTTAAATAGTCCCATCTTTTGCTTATTGCACTATTTGTATCGTTCTGCTTTGATTGCGGCTTTTTTAAATAAACAATGCATAGCTTCCGTCTATTATTGCATTACTCTTTTTTACGAATATATGTTCATTAATGACATGTTGCACCCGTACACTTTGGTACGTCCAATATGCCAGGGGCTTAAGTACCCCACAATATGGTGTGAGAAGTCCGAACACTTTCACAAGTGCGGCACCCCGAACTTATAGCATTATACGCATCGGCTCCGAATCATGTCTTGGGTCAATAGTTGGGTTTGCCCGGCTCCTATGTTTTGGTACCTTACGTTCCGTTATATCGGCTAAGGTAGCACTAGGAGAACTACTGCGATTGTGCCCCAGTTGAGCTGGGCTAAGCACCTCAGTAGAGAAAGCTAAAACTGACCGTCATGGTGAGGCGAGAGCTGGTCGCTGTTCGAGAGGTTTTTGAGTCCCTAAAGACTTATGCCGCTTAGAGCGAGGAGTCGGCTTTGTCCGGCCTAGGCGTGGGTAGCGCCCCGAACTCGGTCTTCCGAACACTAGGGGCTTCGCCGAAATTTAAAATTATAGAATTCTATGGCTAAGTGAGAGTGTTCAAGCATTATAGTCCGATTGCCTTGTTCGTTGTGTTGAGTGCCTCCCTCAAAGGACCCAAGAATGGGAAAAAGAGCGCTCATGTTTATCCCGAACACCCCAGCACTTGTGGCATGGGGGCAGAAGCTGACGACTCGCCATCTCTCAAATTTGATAAACGACCACATAGAAGGTAATATTTTAAATTCAAAAGCGTTGCTTAGCGCATATGAACAAGTTTTCAGCGTACAGGATCACAAATGCGAGTTTACTCAAAAATTACATCTTTGGAGCATTCATCCGCTATAAGGCGGGCACCATTCAGGACGCCCTCAAAATGTGCTTCCGGGACGCGATGCTCCTTGCCCGGCGGCGTCCCGTCCTTCACTAGCTTCTCCGCATCCATCTTGCCCCAGTGCACTTTAGCACGGGCAAGCGCCCTACGGGCACCTTCAATGCAGACAGAGTGCTTGATTACTTCAAGCCGTGGACAGGCATCCACCAGCCGCCTCACCAGCCCGAAGTAGCTCCCAGGCAGAGCCTCTCCAGGCCAAAGCCGAACTATGAGGCCCTTTATGGCCTGTTCGGCCACCTTGTGGAGCTCGACCATTTGCTTCAGCTGGTCGCTCAAAGGCACCAGGTGTCCGGCCTCAGCATACTGAGACCAGAACACCTTCTCCGTCGAGCTCCCCTCCTCGGATCGGTAGTAGGTGGCGGCATCAGACGCACTATGGGGCAAATCTGTGAATGCTCCTAGAGAGCTCCGGACTCGGGTAAGTAACAAGTAATTCACTTTCACGTGTTTGCTTTGCATAATGAATGCCTTACTCGCCGCTATATTCTTCATCGCTTCAATTTCTTGGAGGGCTTTCTAGGCTTCGGCCTTGGCAGACTTCGCGCTTTCGAGGGCTGCCGCAAGCTCGGATGCTTGCGTCTTTGAGTGAAGCTCCAAATGCTCGTGTTTTTTCACGAGAGCCTGGAGCTCTTTCTGCACCGCCTCCACCCGCGCCTCCTGCTTCCCTCTCTCTGTGCGCTCCGCGACCGCTCTGTTTTCGGCCTCGGACAATGCTTTCTTAAGGGTTGCCACCTCGGTTGTGGCCCCTATAATAGCACGTTGATCCTGTCATTATTTGCAACCACATCTTCTCTATATACTTGCACAAGGTATTACTTACCTTCCTTCTCCTCGAGTTGCCTCTTGGCATGGCCGAGCTCGTTCTCGGACCGCGCGAGGTTTTGCTTCAGCGTATCCACCTCCGCAGTCAGTGCGGCGGAGGCCAGCAGCGAAGCCTGCATATGCATATTGAGTTGATTATGTTAGACTCCTGCGAATGTTATTAGATCCTCTATTCGGCTTTTCTTTCCGAACGCCGAACAGAGCATCAGGGGCTACTGTCTATGCGGTAATATTTTTACATATTCTTTACTTACCTCAAAGCCTGTTAGAAGGCTGGCACAGGCCTCAGTCAGTCCGCTCTTGGCGGACTAAACCTTTTGGATCACCGCACTCATAATAGTGCGGTGCTCCTCGTCGATGGAGGCGCCTTTAAGCACCTCCAGCAAATTGTCCGGTGCCTCCAGTTGGACGGAGGTCACCAGCTCGGTACGCTTGCTCCTCTTGGAAGGAGGCTGCCTACCGGAGTCCAGAACCATTGAAGGTTCCGGCGCGGTGTCCGGCTCAAAGCCGGACTCGGGGCCCTGGGGGGTTTTATCCCCTTTGCGCCTGGAGTCCGGGAGGTCGCCTTGCGGCGCCTCCAGGACCACCTCCTCCTGGCTTGGAACCTGTTGGGACAGCACCTCGGCGTCGTCCGTAGGGTGGGGGGAGGTAGCAGGCGGAAGTGAATTCACGTCCGACGAATCCAGGGAGCCGCTTGACGACTCGTCGAGCCCGACCTTGGGCGGACTGCATAGACATATTCGGCGTAAGGAGGAGCTGTGCAAGAAAGGAACGCTATGAATTGCTCTGGTGTCTGAGTACTTACGATCTCGCCAGGGGCTTGTCCCTGTGCGGCCACTCCTCTTTGCCGTCGTCGGCGTTGGTGGAGTAGTCCGGAGGAAGGGTCTTCCCCTTCTTGGACCCTTCGGCCTCCCCAGTTGGGGCGGCCTTCCTTTTCTTCCCTCCTCCCGCTGGAGGGGGAGAGGTCTCTTCTTCCTCCTCCTCATCTTCATGGTAGGAGTGCGTCTTGGAGTCGTCGGATGATGAATCCGACACCTCCTGGCGCCGGGCACTCTTTCAAGTCCCCGTGGCCTTCTTCTTGGCCTTCTTCTCCGGCACACATAGGGTGCCGGAACCAGCAGCTTCGCCAAGCGAGCGTCCGCTGGGCCTTCGGGCAAAGGAGCCGGACAGTTGATCTGTCCAGACGTCTCCTGCCAATCCTGTCAAAGGTAAGGGAGCTTAGATCCCGCATGGAGTCAAACTATGAAAAACTAATACCCTGTAAAAGGTAAAAACAGCTTACCGCACGAGCGTGACGCTGCATGCTGAATCCGCGATCCTCGGTAGCAGATGCGGGGGCCTCGGCGCCCTTGAAAAGCACCTTCCAGGCATCTTCGTACGTCGTGTCGAAGAGCCTGCTCAGAGTTTGGTGCCGCGCCGGGTCGAACTCCCATAGGTTGAAAGCCCGTTGTTGACCCGGGAGGATCTGGCGGATGAGCATAACCTGGACTACGTTGACAAGTTTGAGCTTCTTGTCCACTAGGGTTTGGATGCATGTTTGGAGTCCGGTCAGCTCTCCTTTTTTACCCCACGACAGGCCCGTCTCTTTCCAGGAGGTGAGCCGCGTAGGGGGTCCGGATCGGAACTCGGGGGCTGCGACCCATTCAGGATCACGCGGCTCGGTGATGTAAAACCACCCCGATTGCCACCCCTTTAGGGTCTCCACGAAGGAGCCCTCGAGCCATAGGACGTTGGGCATCCTGCCCACCATGGCGCCTCCGCACTCCGCCTGGGTGCCGCGCACCACCTTCGGCTTGACATTGAAAGTCTTGAGCCATAGGCCAAAATGGGGGCGGATGCAGAAGAAAGCCTCACACACGACGATAAACGCCGAGATGTTGATGACAAAGTTCGGGGCCAGATCATGGAAATCCAGGCCATAGTAGAACATGATCCCTCAGAAAAATGGGTGGAGAGGGAAGCCCAGTCCGCAAAGGAAATGGGGGAGGAACACCACCCTCTCATGGGGCCTAGGGGTGGGGATGAGCTGCCCCTCTTCAGGAAGCCGGTGCGCAATGTCGTTAGACAAGTATCCGGCCTTCCTCAGTTTTTTGATGTGTCCCTCCGTGACGGAGGAGACCATCCACTTGTCTCCCGCTCCGGACATGGCTGGAGAAGGTTGAGGTGGGGTGTGCGGACTTGGGCGCTGGAGCTCGAGTGCACGGAAATGGATAGGCAAAGGAGGAAGAAGGCATGAATGAAAAGGTGGATCCTTATCCCCTTATATGGGCGGACGCGACTATGTGTCCCCACCAGCCTGGTAAAACTCGCTTATCTCCCCAGCGCCGTAATCAATGGCGCGGTTGGGTTACCCACGCCATATTGATGAGAATCCCGGAATAAGGGGACACGATCTCTGCTTTGACAAGACGTGCCAAGGAAACCGCCCCGCTAAACGCGCTGAGGTGGGACAATAAAATGATTCGAATAAAGACTTGACCATGGTGTGATGTCATGCTATGGAATACGTTAGCAGATTAGATTTGTGTAAATATTATTCTCTCTATGGCAATATGTGGAAACTTATTTTGCAGAGCCGGACACTACCTTTGTGTTCAAAATCTTCTATGAAGTACTTGGAGGAGGAACCCGACTTGCAATGCCGAAGACAATCTGCGTGCCAGACTCGTTGTCATTGAAGCCTGGTTCATGGGCTACTGAGGGAGTCCTGGATTAGGGGGTGTCCGGATAGCCGGACTCCTAGACTATGAAGATACAAGATTGAAGACTTCGTCCCATATCCGGAAGGGACTTTCCTTGGCGTGGAAGGCAAGCTTGGCGATATGGATATGTAGATCTCCTACCATTGTAACCAACTCTGTGTAACCCTAGCCCTCTCCGGTGTCTATATAAACCGGAGGGTTTTAGTCCGTAGGACGAACAACAATCATACCATAGGCTAGCTTCTAGGGTTTAGCCTCTCTGATCTCGCGGTAGATCTACTCTTGTACTACCCATATCATCAATATTAATCAAGCAGGACGTAGGGTTTTACCTCCATCAAGAGGGCCCGAACCTGGGTAAAACATTGTGTCCCCTGCCTCCTATTACCATCCGCCTAGACGCACAGTTCAGGACCCCCTACCCAAGATCCGCCGGTTTTGACACCGACAGCTAGGGTTACACAAGGTCGGTTACAAAGGAGGAGATATACATATCCGTATTACCTAGCTTGCCTTCCACGCCAAGTAGAGTCCCATCCAGACATGAGATGAAGTCTTCAATCTTGTATCTTCATAGTCCAACAGTCCGGCCAAAGGATATAGTCCGGCTGTCCGGAGACCCCCTAATCCAGGACTCCCTCAGGACCCATCAAAGTGAATAGTCCAGTAAGTTTTATCTGGCTTTTCTTCTGGTGCCTGCAACTCTGTCCAATAATTGATAAAGTCCACAAGTGCTTGGGATTTGATCGCTGTGCGAGGTATATATTTGAGCCCATGAGGTCCAAGCTCAATAGCCCACTTGGCAATCTGGCCAGTTGCTTCTCTGTTTTGAATGATGTCTCCCAGAGGAGCTGAACTGACCACTGTGATAGGGTGGCCCTGGAAATAATGTTTAAGCTTCTAGCTTGCCATAAACACTCCATACACCAGCTTCTGCCAATGTGGATACCTCTGCTTTGATTCCATGAGCACCTCACTGATATAGTAAACCGACCGTTGAACCGGATACTCCTTTCCAACTTCCTTGCGCTCCACCACAATAGCCACGCTAACAGCTCACGCATTAGCAGCCACATATAGCAACAATGGCTCCTTGTCAATCGGGGCTGCAAGTACAGGTGGTTCAACCAGTTGCCTTTTCAGATCCTCAAACGCTTTATCAGCTGCCTCGCTCCAGACAAAATTATCTGTTTTCTTCAGCATCTGATATAAAGGAATGCCCTTCTCCCCAAGACAACTGATAAATTGGCTCAAAGCCGTTTGCTTGCCGGGATACCAAAGACACACTTTTCCGGATTGAGCATTATCTTGTAAACCCGGAGGTTGTCGAAGGTCTCCCTCAAGTCATCTATCAATGTTTCCTCCTTTCTGGATTTTATCACAATATCATCCACATATGCATGAACATTACGCCCAATTTGCTTACGAAGACAATTCTGAACACAACGTTGATAAGTTGCCTAGGCACTCTTAAGCCCAACAGGCATGGAGACATAACAGAAGGCTCCAAAAGGAGTGATGAAGGCTGTCTTCTCCTGGTCCTTAACCGCCATCTTGATCTGATGATAACCAGAATAAGCATCCAGAAAACACAAACGGTCACAACCCGCCGTAGCATCAATGATCTGATCAATACGAGGGAGGGCAAAAGGGTATGCCAGGCAAGTTTGTTCAAATCTGTGTAATCGACACACATCCACAAAGTGCCGTTTTTCGTAAGAACCAGCACCGGATTAGCCAACCATTCTGGATGAAAGACCTCCATGATAAACCCTACGGCCAACAACCGAGCTACCTCTTCACCGATAGCCTTACGCCTTTCTTCATTGAAGCAGCAGAGAAACTGCCGGACCGGTTTAAACTTAGGATCAATGTTAAGTGTGTATTGAGCGAGTTCCCTCGGTACACCTGGCATGTCAGAAGGTTTCCATGCAAAGATGTCCCAGTTCTTACGGACGAACTCGATGAGCACGCTTTCCTATTTGGGATCCAAGTTAGCGCTGGTACTGAATTGTTTGGATGAATCGCCAGGAACAAAATCAACCATCTTAGTATCTGTGGCCGATTGAAACTTCAACGCCGGATCATGCTCCGTAGCTGGCTTTTTCAAAGAAGTCATGTCTGCCGGATCAACTTGGTCTTTATAAAGCTTCAGCTCCTCCGTGGCACAAACCGACTCAGCATAAGCCGCATCACCTTCCTCACATTCCAAAGCGATCTTCCTACTCCCATGTACTGTAATGGTCCCCTTATGACCTGGCATTTTAAGTTGCAGATAAACATAACATGGTCTGGCCATGAACTTAGCGTAAGCCGGCCGCCCAAACAAAGTGTGATACAGACTTTTGTTTTTCACCACCTCAAAGGTCAATGTTTCTGATCTTGAATCATGATCATCTCCAAAAGCCACCTCCAAGGCTATCTTGCCTACTGGATATGCAGACTTACCAGGCACCACACCATGAAAAACCGGTATTTGACGGTTTGAGATTCTTATCTGTCAGTCCCATACGGCGGAAGGTATCATAATATAGAATGTTGATACTGCTTCCCCCGTCCATGAGCACCTTAGTGAACTTGTATCCCCCAACCTGAGGGGCCACTACTAAAGCCAGATGACCCGGATTGTCAACCCGGGGGGTGATCCTCTCTACTCCACAAAATGGGCTGCTCACACCAGCGCAAATACTGAGGCACTGCCGGTTCAACAGAGTTTACCGCCCTCGTGTGAAACTTCTGATCACGTTTGCACAAGCTAGTGGTGAAGACATGATACTGCCCACTATTTAACTGCTTAGGATTGCTCTGATAACCCGACTGGTGGTGCTGCTGCTGGTTCCCCTGATGGTTGTAACCTCCCTGATTGCCCTGGTTCACTTGATTATTGTATCCGGTTTGATTACCCTGAAATCCTGAACCGGAACTGCCACCGCCGTAACCCGGCCCATGGAAACCACCTCCTGAACCGCCGGGTGGGCCATTATCATACTGAAACATATTGGAGTTCTTGAAATCTCGCATATAACAGTCCTTCCAAAGATGTGATGCTGGCTTCTCTTTGGACCCGTGCTTCGGACATGGTTGATTTAACAGGCGCTCTAAATTAGGGCCTGACCCGCCGCCTCTTTGGGGCTGCTTACCCTTACAGCGCTGACCATTCTCCTGAGTGTTGGTGTTAGCCACAAAGTCCAGACTGTTGTCAGCCTTGCGCTTACCATTATTTCCATGCCCTGCCAGATTATGCTGCTGCCCCTTGGCATTGCCGCTCTTCTTCCCTTTCCCTGGCTTGTCCTCCTCTGAGTCGGGGTCCTTGGTAGTATCTGAATCGGCGTATTTAACCAAAGCGGCCATAAGCGTTGACATATCATTGCAGTGACGTTTGAGTCTTCCCAACTTCTGTTTGAGCGGCAAAAAACGACAATTGCCCTCCAATGTTAGCACTGTGCTATCTGCATTGATACGATCCGATGAATGCAAAATTGTTGAGACCCGCTTTACCCAATGGGTCGTGGACTCCCCCTCCTCTTGGATACAAGCGGCCAGATCTACGATTGACATGGGATGCTTACAAGTATCTTTGAAGTTCTGGATAAACCGGTGCTTCAATTCGGCCCATGACCCGATAGAGTTAGTTGGTAAGCTTTTCAACCAAGTACGAGCTGTTCCCTCCAACATCATGGTGAAGTATTTAGCACATACCGCTTCATCTACATCTAGCATCTCCATTGCCATCTCATAGCTTTCAACCCACGCCTCTAGTTGCAAATCGGCGGTGTAATTGGGCACCTTACGAGGTCCTTTGAAGTCCTTGGGCAGTATCACATTACGCAAAGCGGGGGTGAGACATGGCACCCCTAAGGAACTAAATACCACCCCTGGTTCTACTGAAGCGGTGGGGTGAACCGGAGTATGTTGACGCGCTTCGTGACGAGCTGCTAACTCGGCCTCCCGACGTGCGCGGCCATGATCCACATCTTGTGCATTAGCACCTCCCCCTGCCGGGTTGTGTCCTCGTGGTGAATTATGGCGATGTGCGCTGCTCGATACAGCCGGTTCGTCCTCAACGTGTCTACTATAGCTCCGGCTCAAACGGGGAGTAGAATGAATCCTCTCACGACTGTGTGAATATACCTGCTGCTGTCTTAACGCTGTTTGAAGGAGATCCCTGGCCCGACGTGCCTCAATCGCAACTGGTGACTCACCGTCAGTTGGGAGGGCTGCTAGGCATGAACCGGCGGCCACGATATTGTCCAACGGGTTGGAATAATGCCCGGGGGGTGCTGGTACATACTGCGGTACAACGTTGTTCTGACAAGGCGGGTCCATCGTGCGTGGTTGAACCAGCGCTCCTGTTCTTGGTGCCTCCGCCCGGTTCAGTATTGGCTGGTTATTAGCTCCTGCTCCTGGGGTGTTGAAGATATTCTGTGGCTCATAACTCGATGGGAGACACGATCGGTACCTTCATCTCATGACTTCTTTGGAAGCGTTCTGGTCCAGCCTAATCTGGTAGGCCTGTGCTTCCAACTCAGCCTGTTCTGTAGCCATCCTAGCGTTCTCCGCCGCTAGGTCCACTTTAGCCTGGGCTATCTGATCTTTTACCTTTGCAATCTCCGCATTGTGCTGATCTCTGGCTGCTGCATCCACCTCTGCGGCCATCAATGTTGCCAAAGCGTCGAACAAATCAGACAGGACCTGAGCCGGAGGCGGCGCAGAACTTCCTGCCCCCGCCGGTGTGGCCGTTGTTGAACCGAAGAGTATTGCTGCAGCAATTGATGAGTGAGGCGCCGACTGTGTACCAGCCATGAAGATAGCGGCTCGTTTAGGTAGATCTGGGGAGTCCGGAATACTGTTGCCCTCGGATCCTCCACCAATCCGACCATCCTGCAACTGATAGAGCGATTCGGTCTCTCCAGAAGACTTGTCGTTAGAGCGGACGATGGTTTCTCCTTCGGACGCTAGCCCGTCCACGTATTTTGCTCCATGGATGACACCTACGAAAACATGCTTCGTCACGGGCTGAACCGGCGAAGGACTTGCACGCCGAGCTGTTTCGATGATGTCGGTGCAGGTGTCCGGCTCAGGGGTCGGTTTGCCAATCTTGCCGATGAAGACGTGAATCCCACCAAAGGGGACCCGGTACCCATATTCGATTGAATCGGCCTCGGGACCCCATCCTGCGTTGTCGATGTAGAGCTTGTCACGACGACTCTTCGTCATCCGGCCCACAGCGTATCCCCTAAGTCCATCAAAGTTGCCCTTCAAGAACTCGAAACCATCGTGCGATAGCCCCACGGTGGGCGCCAACTGTCGTGGGTTTGTCACGGCAGATGTCCTTGTGAAAGGACTTAGTCGTGGAGCCATCGCAACGGGTTAGCTTAAAGGGTTTAAACCGGACAAGGGGATACGGGGAGTTTTATACTAGTTCGGCCCCTTCAAGGAAGGTAAAAGCCTACGTCTAGTTGTGATTGGTATTGCTAGGGTTTCGAAGGCCAGGGAGCGAATCCGCTTTGTCTGGCTCTCGAGTTGTTTTCTGTCCCTTGAACCGCTGCTGGGTCGTCCCCTTATATACATGGGTGGTGCCCATCGGTTTACAGAGTCCCGAAGCCGGAGCATAAACGTTTCTGGTTCGGTCTCTACACTTCGTATCTTACAAAGCAAGTTACATGATTAAGTCGGTTTGTATCTACAAGCTTTAACTCACTTCTGGGCCTTGGGCCTTCGTAAAGTGCCATCATCTTCACATCTTCATGGGCTTCTAATCTTCATAAAGTTAATCCAGCTACTCCTGGCCGGTTTACGTCCAGTAGTAATATCCCCAACAATTACCCACGTTCTATTCATTTTCAACAATACCAGTTTGAATTGCAATATTTGATGGATGTTAAGCCTGTTGTTGGTAACATTACCTTCCATTTTATATCCGCTTTAACAACATGCTGAAACCAACACATTCAAGCTATCATTTGGAGATGATTTTGTTTACCTTTGCTATATTTGTTTGATTTTAAGATTATTGTACTTATAATTCCTTTCCACTACTAATGCAGGATAACAACAAGAGTGGCCACCATTTTCCGCCAAGGTTAGCTTCATCCCTTGGCATGTACTCCCCCCATCGTTCCATAATGTAGTGCATATAGATCCATGCCTGGACACTAGCTAGTTAGCTTCTAATATTGACTTGTTGCTTGTAGGTACATGTGCCCTTGGCAAGGATCCACGCATCGACCCTTTTTGCGTATGGGGCAATGAGATATTGATGAATAAGCATCAAGTGAGGAAACTAATAAGGATTATTAGCAAAAAGATATGAATGGTGGCAAGCAAATTATTTGTTTATGCTCTATCCAACACAATAGTGAGTTGTAGGATGGTAACTATAAACTCTGCAGCCTTCTCTTTTTACTGCCCATAATGAGTTGTTAGACAACAATGTCTGAATCTTTTTCGTTCCTAGTGGTTCCCGAAGCAGTTCACTCAAGATTACCTCGCAAGGTACATGATTGGTGGACATGCAATGAAGGTTAAAGTATTTCATCTAGACTACAATGAGCATCGAGAAGTCCTAATGAAGACAGTGAAGGATGGACGGGCATCCATCACAAGGGGTTGGCCTAGAGTCATGCGCGCCTTACGCATGGAGGAGGGCACAATATGGGCATTCCGCTTCACCTTCTCCAGCAACCAGAATGTCTTTTGCCTCTCTCTTTATAGTCTTTACTACAACTGTGGTTCATCATTCTTTACTTGGTGCTTCTGTAGTTCTTCAGTATATGTACCTGTGCATTGAATTATGGATTCGTGGTTGAACCTATATTTGTAATAAACATGGTTGGATATGAAATAAGTGATTGCCTACTTTCAAATTCATGGCATGTGATTTTTAAATTAGGATTAATTGGGTTAATTATGGATTAAATTGGGATTACACTGCACATGGTTTGCGAAAGCGAAACGTCTGCGATATACATGGGGATCAGAAACGTTTCTAGGATCCACTATGTGTGCGATCAATCTCCACTGCACACACGACTTTCTCTTGAAAACTGTTTGCGTTAGGCCACCTTGTGCAAACGTTTATCACATAAAAAGTGTGTGTGATGGACAGCCTTTGCCACACAGTTTATTTCTATGCACCGTGTGTGATGCATTCAATAACGCAAACGATAAAATTATTAATATCGTGTGCAATGGCAGCGCTATCACAAATGATTTAACAGGAAAAATTGTGTGTGATGTACCTGTGAACAGAAACGTTTTCCTTGGAACGGCTGTGTGGGATGTACATACGAACGGAAACATTTAGCGGGGACTGACTGTGTGGGATGTAATTGCGACCGGAAACAATTTCGCTGTATAATTGTATTTTAGCTGTATTGTACGTATTTCCATATTTGAGCGCTCGCTGGTCACACACGACCTCATTTTGCCGAACGTGTGTGTGCCAGGAGGGCATATCCCCGACGGTTTCTGGGTCGTGTGGGAAGGACCCACCTATCACCCACACTCACTTGGCGACGGTTCCAGATGCCGTCGTGGAAAGGGGTTAAAAACCATTTATTTAGGACCGATGTGCACCAGTGACAGTCAATCCAAGGAATACGTTTTCGTTCTTATGTACACCCCACATAGTCAATCCAGGGAAAACGTTTCCGTTCATATGTACATGCCACATGGTTTTATGTATACACTCATGCGTGAAAGGTGTAACTATCACACACGGTCTGCCTTGGTTAACTATTTGCTTTCATTAACTACATCACACATGATTTGATGTAGAAAACTATGTGGCTTGGGCTATCCATCACAAGCGCTTTTACTGCCAGAGCCGTTTGCAAAGTTCCATGACCTTCTGTTCTCTTTTCATTTTTCCCTGTAATTTATTATTCTAATTGGAAATTTTGAAATACGAAACATGCAATTCAAATTGTCAGCACAATGGTTCAACAACGAATCCATAAATAAAGTTGCCAGTACAATATGTTCAGTAATTACAAGATTAGGCAACAATTAACTATGATGAACCACAATATTTAAAGGTGGTAAAGGTGAAGAGACAAGTGTAAATCAATTTGACTGACGGCAGTGTTGAAGAAGCGGAATGCCCATAATGTGCCTTCCTGCATGCCATAGGCACGAACAACTTTTGTCCAACCCCTTGTGATGATCGCCCGCCCATCCTTCAATGCCTCCAGGAAGACTTCTAGAGCATTATCATGGTAGCATGAATTATATACTTTAACCTTAGTTGCCTCCACTCCGGTCATGTAGTTTGCAAGGTAATCATCAGTAAATAGCTTCAGAAACCACTGAAAAGAGAAAAATATCAGATACTGAGGTCTAATAGAGTAACTTGTTGTGGGCAGGGGAAAAGGAAACACATCACTTACCATCCTAAAGTTCGCTGTTGTCTTCGACAAAGTGTAAATAAATAGCCTAATTCCAATCACCCATTTCTTTCGCCTAACAATCTTTCTTAGTTTCCTCACTTGACGCTTGTTCATGAATATTTCATTGTCCCATACGCAAAAGGGATCAAAGTGTGGATCAGTACCGCTCATATTTGTACCTACAAGCGACCAGTAAATGTTAGAAGCTAAACTGAGATTGCACAAATGATGTAAAATACAACTACCTATGTTCCTAAGTACAAGTATTTTTTTTTGAGATTTCAATATGAACTACATACGAATGTATATAGAATTATATATATAGTTTAGATTAGAATCTAGATTCACTCATTTTGATCCTTATGTAGTTTATATTGGAATCTCTAAAAATACTTTTATTTAGGAATAGATGGTGTATAAGACATGGATTCAGCTAACCTCGACGGCAAACAACAACATCACCCATTGTAGCCCTATGTAAGTACATGGAAAGCCAATGTTAACTACAACAGGGTTAACATCCACCAAAAATAGCAAATGGTAATAAAACAGCAGCATCTGTAGTGATATCTTCATTTCAAAAGAGTAGCACAGTAGCAAAGGGACGGATTAAAAAATGGATACAACTGTTAATTGCAACAGGCTTAACAACATCCAAATTCATGTTTTGTAAGTTTGTAGCCATTGAAATACAACTCTTTAAAAATGGATACAACTGTTAATTGCAACAGGCTTAATGGCCATTGAAACCGGTACTGATAAAAATGCAATTGGTAGAGTTAAACATCACAGGGTAGGTGCTACCAGAGCAGATAATGGCCCAGTTGTCTATAAAAAGCTAGGGAAAATAGCTCAAACGTGTTAGGCATGTTTACTACAACATGCTTAATACATCGACAATACAAAACATAGCCATTAATTGCAACTGGTATTGGTAAGATTGAACTGGTGGGTACATACTTGGTAAGTCCTGAGAGGTAGTTGCTGGGGCACTTCATCTTGGCCAGAGCCCGCCCAAGTCAGCGGTGGTGGAGGCGAGTTGTTCCTCTGGGTCGAAGTGTGGATCAGTGCCACTGACATGTGTACCTATAGGCAACCAGTAAATGGTAGAAGTTAAATTACAATTGCACAAATGATGTGAAATACTGTAAGACATGGGATGCAGCTAACCTTGACGACAAACAACAACATCGGCCGTTATGACCCTGTGTAAGTACATGGAAAAGCATGTTAAGTAAAACAGGGTTAGCATCCACCAAAAATAGCAAATGGGGCAGCATCTCTAGTATATCTTCATTGCGGAGAGTAGCATGGTAGCAAATGGACAGATTAAAAATGGATACAACTGTTAATTGCAACAGGCTTAACAACATCCTAAGTCATGTTTTGTAAGTTTGTAGCCATTGAAATACCACTATTTAAAAACGGATTCAACTATTAATTGCAACAGGCTTAATAGACATTGAAACCGGTACTCATAAAAATGCAATTGGCATAGTTAAACATCACGAGGTAGGTGCTGCCAGAGCAGAGAATGGCCCGGATGTCTATAAAAAGGTAGGGAAAGTAGCAAAAACGTGTCAGGCATGTTTACTAGAACATGCTTAATACACCGACCGTACAGAACATAGCCATTAATTGCAACTGGTATTGGTAAGATTGAACTGGTGAGTACATACTTGGTAGGTCCTGAGAGGTAGTTGCTGGGGCACTTCATCTTGGCCAGAGCTCACCCAAAGTCAGCGACGATGGAGGCGAGCTGTTCCTCCGGGTCGAAGCGTGGATCAGTGCCACTGACATGTGTACCTATAGGCAACCAGTAAATGGTAGAAGTTAAACAGCAATTGCACAAATTATGTGAAATACTGTAAGACATGGGATGCAGCTCACCTCGACGGCAAACAAAAGCATCGGTTGTTATGACCCCGCGTAAGTACATGGGCAGGCATGTTAAGTACAACAGGGTTAGCATCCACTAAAAATAGCAAATGGGCAGCATCTCTAGTGATATCCTAAGTCATGTATTGTAAGTTTGTTGCTAGTATTGGTGAAATTGAGCTGGACACGGTAATATTTGAACATCACACAGTGTGCAGTACTGAAATAAACAAGGCACATACATGCTTAATACATCAACCGTAAAAATCATAGACGTTGCAAGTGGTATTGGTAAGATTTAGCTGGTCAGATCTTACCTGTTAAGTCCTGGGGGGTAGTCGCTGGGGGACTTCATCTGGGCCAGAGCCTGCACCATGTCGGGGGCGGCGGCGGAGGCGAGGTGTTCCTCTGGGTCAACACGCACAACGTCCATCACGCCATGGACTACTATCAGCTCCTGGCGGGGGGGGGGGGATTTGGAGGCATGAGGATGTTTCGCGGGCGCCATTTAAGCAATCAGGCCGGGGACGTGATAGAGATTGGTGGTAACCTGACTGGATCCGAGCAGAACATAGATGTGGTTGCAGCGGTGGCGGTTTGAGATGACGGTAGGGGGAGGGGCGAGGGAGGGGGGATACTGAGGGGAAGGGGATGTGACTGGAGGAATAAATTCTGAAATCGCGCGCCTAATGAAAATTTCGGTGCGAAACTTGAAACTTGGGTGGGGGAAACACACAATGCAGATGAAGCGCGTAAAATACTCGTGTGCGAGAAAAAAGAAAGTTGGCAGATCCCGTCTCCAAAAAATGTACACGTATACTTGATTTTTTTCGGTTAATGGTACGCCTGGTTTATTAGGAAATATCACACAGTTAACTAACTTATGGGTCATTAACGCAAAAAACGCAGACGGTTACGACATAGAAACCGTGTGTTTTGTGATCTTCTAATGATTAACACAAAAAAACACACACAAGCAACATGCTAATCAATTCTCAAAGCCCTCAAAGGATGTTCTTACCGACATTGTACGTTAATACTACAAACTTAAAGTACTACTATTAATTTGCTCTAATACTACAAACTTAAACTACTTCTCATATGCTGCAATCAGGGCTTGCTGGCCAGATGCTGGCATTCTCCTTCCCGGCCTTGTAGGCGGCAGCCCATCGTGCTTCGATCTCTACCAAGCTCTCCTCACCATGGCGTGCGGCCTCTTTTTTCTTGCGGTGGCGGGTGACGGTGTCCTGGACTACGGGGTACTCACCATGCTGTCTCCTGGTCAGTTAGATTGGGCCGAGGACCCCCATGGCCGTATACTCATGGGCCAGTTCGGACAGCTTCCGCATACAAGGAAGATTCCACAAGACTTGGTGGTCAAGACAAGGACTCCTTCCCCACCGGCGTATTTGGCTAGGACTCTTGTTATCCCAGGCCTCTGGTACATTATATAAACCAGGGTCAGGCTAGTCGATAGAGAAAACAACAATCAGAATCATAGGCTAGCTTCTAGGGTTTAGCCTCTACGATCTCGTGGTAGATCAACTCTTGTAATACTCATATCATCAAGATCAATCAAGCAGGACGTAGGGTATTACGTCCATCGAGAGGGCCCAAACCTGGGTAAACATTGTGTCCCTCGCCTCCTGTTACCATCAGCCTTGGACACACGGTTCGGGACCCCCTACTTGAGATCCGCCGGTTTTGACACCGCAATGGTGCTTTCATTGAGAGTTCCGCTGTGTGATCGGCAAAAGGATCGATGGCTCGTCTGCAGATTAACTGCAATGTCGACATCTTCGTCACCGGCTCGACTGGTCACCTTGGCTTGACTGAGGACTTTGCCTTGCCTCCGATCGTCATGTTCGGACGAGGGCCTTCATCAACACCAACTCCGATCTCTATCAAGATCATGGTGGAATCGTCCATTGAGCCCGGGGGCTCAACGTCAACATTGCCCTCGAGCGACCGTGCTTTTTTTCTGGATAGCGAACGCGTATCCTCCGCCACTGCCTCCTTGAGTGTCGTTTTAACGATCGCTTCGGTGGAATTGTGCAGAATCGAGTCTACAACAACCCTGGAAAATTTCATCGAGTTCCGATGGAGGAATCTCTGACAATGTACGATATATCGGAGCCCTATCAAATCCAGACGGGAATCTGGACGAGTTTAGGGTGTGGTCTCCAGAGCCTAGCTCGGAAGTTCTTTGGAAGATCAACTTGTTCATCTGCTATGGAACTCCCATATCTACCACCCCTCAAAATTTCAGCTCGATTCGACCGTCCAAACTCCGGGAACCTTCCGATTAGTGCATCACTTTTCAGATCTGTTTCATGCGTGAATACGGATCCGACCCGAATTCATGTTTCTTTATGAACGTGATATTTGACAACATTTTTAATAGTAATTTTCTTCTAAGGTATTGTGCGTTGTTTTTAACACACGCCCATAAAATTTTAATCCTCCTCTGAGGTAATCTTTGCTATCACGCTGGTGTCAAACCAGTCCGGCAATATAGCTCCACGACTGCCGAGCTGCGCTAGACATGTCGTCGCTTTTTAAGCCGAGCTAAACTTCTTCGGATCCTCACCTCGGCGAGCCGAATAAGAGTTCGGAATCGCCAAGGATAAATCATCACCAACATCGCCGCCCCACAGATTACATGGAGCAGGCACACCGGCATCACCGAATGGTCACTTCATCAAACCAACATTGACCGCGTCACAAGTTACGACCTGGGTCGGCATGGCTGCACTGTTGCTTCTTCGAGCCAATGTCCATCACGCCGAACTACTTCAACACCTCGGCTGACATGGCAGTTACAACAACTCCTCATCGGCCTGCTCTGTCACCTCGGCTAGACAGGGGACTTGGCTATTTCTTCATCAACATACTCCGGTGACTTCGTCGTCACCAGCCGACCAACTTCGTCATGTTAGCTGGACTGAGGGCTTCGCCTCGGCAAGCCAACCTTTGCCAACATCACCACGCCATTGGTTTATCGCCCATCAGGCAATGGGTGTGCAGATCGATTCCCGATTTTGGGAGTCGCTTTTCTTCGGAATACAACAATAAATAAACCAGGTGCTATTAATCCTAACAATTTTTGCTTGTTGGGTTTATTTTTCTTAAGGAATTATAACTCTAGTTTGTTCCATCATCTGTTCAAAGGTCTATCAAACGGTCGCGTGGTGGTTCGGTCAATTTCCATACATAGTTCGGCGAACGCCGCATCCGGAGCCCGGACCTCCCTACATCGACATTGGCTTCGGCGCCAGGCCACATTTATTTAAATAAATTATTTTTGCATAAAGCAATTATGCAAGGATTATATATATATATATTATCATTATTTCCTGGACTACACTGTTTTATGTGTGCGGGTAATCGATTTTGACTGCATTAGGTGGTCACTACTTCGGAGTGCCGAACTCCTTGCTCGGACACCTCGGGCCTGGGGGCTGGGACCTCGTCCATGCCGAGGACTGTGAACCTTGTCAGATCTGTTACAGATTAATGGGCGTCTTCGTCCCGCCACAAGCCCGAATCGCGTCATCAACACCGAGCACATTAATTAGCTAAGTTGCTTTCATGCTCAAAAACTTCCAGTTTTAAATTTTATTCGGTTCGACCAAGCATTATAATTTTTGGCACAAAGTTGTTTGTGACAAAGTTCCTTGTCAAAACTTTGTTTGTGACACGCATATTCAAATACCCCGTTTATTTGGGGGCTCCCTTGATGGAGCTTTTCCTCTCGCATATGATTATACTTGTACGGCTTCGTTCCTTGTTTGTGTATTATGCCACAATATGCACCATATTGACCTAAGAGATTTGCAAGCTGGGTTGCCTCACTCATGTGCTTACCCCTACGTTCCCGATTGTTTGGCTAGGGAGTAAAGGGAGCACCTCTGCGATTGTTACTACCGGGTCATCCGAGTTAGTACCTCAGACTGGGTGAAGCCGAAAGCTAGCGCTCTTATTGTTTTCAATTATGGTCGGCACACAACGGAACTCATGAGTACAAAAAATCTATTGCACAAGTCTCATAGTAACAATGAGCAACCGAAGAAAGGTATCGGTGGAGGTACTATTTTATTCGAAGATGCTTCTTACACTTCGTTAGTAATATAGCATAATTTCCCTGAGCGTGCTTTGTCAGTTATAGCCTTATGGCCTGATTGCCTGGTCATCGGAAACACCGTCGATACTCTCGACAGGTGGAGTACATGACACTTTTCGGCCCTTGTCCGAAGAGGGAGAAGCCGACGGTCGGTTAAGACACGTTTAAAGTTCGGGTGAACATAGATATGATATAAGTACTTCGGTACATACAATCATTATACATAAAATTCTTTTACCCAAGTCACTTGGGGGATCTTAAAAATCTATAGGAGTTGTTTTATAGTAAATGTGTTTTCTTCCTAGTTGTTGCAAAATCTTTTTCCATCACTCCTTTTTCGACGCGAGTGTGTGGTCAATAGCCAGATAACCCATTTTCTCTCTAGTGGCCGCTTGAGTTTAGTTTGCTAAACTGGTCTAACGAGCAGCACTCCGCCTTCGGGATAGGAGGCTGCAGCCGTAGGCTGACTCGCTTGAAGTCTTGAGATCGGATGTGTCATATTAATGCACGACAGAAGCACAAAAGTAAGACCAATTTTCGGATTGGCACCGAACACTTGATCTTGTTCAGACGTCAAGTTTTTACTGACATTTTTTGGTTTTCCAAGCTTATGACACTTTTAAACTATTTGTGTGTTTTCAGCACAAGTCTCCCAGTGCATCACCGGACACCTTTTGAGATTCGGCAAAAACATTCTCGGATATTGCTAAATATGCATCGGTTTCGAATTGTGTCTTCGATCAATAGTTGGGTTGCCCGGCTCCTGCGCTTGCCTCCTATGTTCCGCTTTGTTCGGCTAGGTGTGCAAAGGGAGAACCACTATGATTGTGCTTCCAGCTCACATGGTTAAGCACCTCAGTGGAGAAAGCCGAAAACTGACTATCACAATAAGCGTAAACTGGTCAGTGATCCGATGACTGTGTTAAATGACGGGCCATTCATAACATTGGCCGAAGTGTTTACAGCTTGACCTCAACTGTCGCCGAACACTACCGGGGGTCAGTACCTAGCCTCCCAAACAAAATCCTCAATATTTTGCTCTTACATTAGAGCTGAGGTTTCATGGTCATGTTTAGCATGACAACCCAAAGAAAGGAACCGATAGCGGGACTATTTTCTTTGGAAGACATTCTTATGTTAAACAGTAATATAACATATCTCTCTGCGTACCTTTGTTTATAGAACCGTATGGCCAGATTGCCTTGTTTGTTGTAAATCTTTGCCTTCGTAAAGGCTTTATAAAGTAGGACAAACACTCCTCGGCTACTGACCGAGGAGGTGGAAGCCGATGGTCGGTCAACAAAGTTTTGTACAATGCGGATCCGAGCATTAATGATGTAAAGTACTTGGCTACATAGAATCATTACACATGATTTGTGACTTTACTCTGGATATCGATCCTTATTTCGGCCACCCGTGCCCGCATTAAGGCTCGGGGGCTACTGGGCTTCGGGCTTATCATTTACTAATATTAAAGGGGCGTATCGATCCCCTGATCTGGTGTTGCCACCAGACCAGTGTCTCGGGGGCTACTGCATTGGCAATCCAGTGCAGAAAATTTAAGTGCAATATAGTTTTCGAGGAGATTATGATCCTCAGGTTGGTCGGCCGCACCCAACCTGAGTCCCGAGGACTCTGCACACCGCTTTTTGTGTCCCAAAGTATTCTGCCGAGCTAGGAGTTGATCCTCAGACCGATTTTGCAAATCAACCTAAGTCTCAGCGACTACTGGGATCAGCGGTCTTATGTCATCCTTCAGGTGCATCTTGGGTTTTAGACCGATACACACCTTGAGGGCTACTGGCTATATATCTCGGCAGAGAATAAATTGCACCAATAAAAAATATTGACAAAAAATCAGCCCACGGTCGGGGTGGTGCACCACCTCGGAAGTAGTCCGGCATAAAACTCGGGCGCTAGTGGCTGGCTCCATAGAGGGCATTTTCGGCATTAAGCTTGGCTAAACTCCTTCAACTTTTTTGAACCAAGGTGATTTATGACACCTCGGATATAGTCCAGCGTTGGATCTCGGATATAGTCCGGCGTTGGAGCTTGGACATAGTCCGGCATTGGAACTCGGATACATTCCGGCGTTGGAGCTCGGAAGCGGTCCGGTGTTGGTGCTCGTCTGCAAAAGATACCTCGAATGCAGTCCAGCGTTGGAGCTCGGACGCAAGAGGGCGCTGCCGCCCGGGAACAACTTCAAACCCGATGTGTGGCATAAAAATAACAAGGTATTGGTAAAGGCCGAAAACTTAAAGGGGCTCTCAGATACCCGACATATAAACTCTTCGGATGCATGTTGGTGATCCTCAAGATCGAAGAAGATTTGTTGAACCAGTTTTCAAGACCGACGACCGAACATGAAGAACAGTTCAGAAGAATCGAGGAGCGTCCCCAACTTGAAGACCGGTTCAAGGGGCTACTGACGGTGTCCTGGACTAGGGGGTACTCACCACACCGTCTCCCCAGTTAGATTGGGCCGAGGACCCCCATGGCCGTATACTCATGGGCCAGTTCGGACAACTGCCACATACCAGGAAGATTCCACAAGACTTGGTGGTCAAGACAAGGAATCCTCCCCCACCGGCGTATTCGGCTAGGACTCTTGTTATCCTAGTCCTCTGGTACATTATATAAACCAGGGTCAGGCTAGTCGATAGAGAAAACAACAATCAGAATAATAGGCTAGCTTCTAGGGTTTAGCCTCTACGATCTCGTGGTAGATCAACTCTTGTAATACTCATATCATCAAGATCAATCAAGCAGGCCGTAGGGTATTACCTCCATCGAGAGGGCCCGAACCTGGGTAAACATTGTATCCGCCGCCTCCTATTACCATCCGCCTTGGACGCACAGTTCGGAACCCCCTACCCGAGATCCGCCGATTTTGACACCGACATCGGGACTCTCTTATCTTGACTGCTTTCTGCCTTTTCCGCTCCTTCTATGCGGCTTTGGCCGCCTCTAGATCCACCACCCATTCGGCCATGGCAGCCTCAAAGTCCGCCCATGTAACTGTCTGGCCGGCGGCGGCGATGAACTCGGCGCGGCGAGATGCCATTGCTTCCTTACCATGTATGCGGTCGCGGGCCGCGAGGAACGCGGCGCGGCGGATTGCCATCGCTTCCTTACCAGTTACTATGTGCCACGGTGCCATGGATGACGCCTAGAGAGAGCTCTGGGACGGAGGGGCCGGGCAGCCATACAGCACGGTGGTATTCAAGAGCTCAACGACAAACGACAAATAGCAACAGAAATTTGGCTTCCCTTATGATTTTTCTCGTTCATTTTCGCACACGGTTCATCTCTGTCGCTTCCGGAAACAGTGAGCGCTGAGCCTATTGTGTGTTGCGTTATGATTGGATGGAACCGCAGCCACGCGGATCACGCGTGTGCACCGTTGGATGCGCCGCGATCGAACGGCAATCCACGTCCCTCACATCACACCCGTGCACCTGTAGCTGGATTGGATTTATATGCGCTAAATGCCTAGAAAATGCACATAATCCCCTAAATATGGTAAATGAGCCCGGAAAAATGCCAAATTTGAACACGGTGATTTGCAGGGTGTATGTTTGTCGTAGAAAAAAACTCCAGGGCAAAGAAAAAAAATTGGATTCCCTTTCAATCTTGAGGATTTCCCCCTCGAAATCAAGGAACTTCCTCGGTGATGGTTCGATTTATGAAGGGCGTGCATGACGACATAAGCCAAACCTTCTCAAATTTTTACCAAGGCATGGTGAGGTCATACCATGGCACCATGCCAGACGTCATGTTTTTAAGTATTTATTTCATTTTTTCTATACTTGAAAACCCAACAAACAAACATCTGTGGTTGACTGTTGCCACACATTTCATCGAAAAATCTGTCCATTCCTTGTAAAAGGCATGAGAATTTACTAAATGGCACGACCATGGTTTTCTAGGCCATTCTTGTGAACCCTGTCATGCATCGATTGTTTGAACTTGAATTATGCGCACTAATGCCTAGGAAATGCACATAATCCCCTGAATATGGCAAATGAACCTGGAAAAGTGCCAAATTTAAACACGGTGATTTGCAAGTTGTATGTTCATCGTAGAAAAAAACTCATGGACAAAGGACAAAGGAAATTTGGACCCCCCTTCAATCTTGGTGATTTCCCCCTTGAAGCCATGAAACTTCCTCGGTGATGGTTCAATTTATGAAAGGTGCGCATAACGACATAAGGAAAACATTCTCCAATTTTTATCAGGGCATGGTGAGGCCATACCATGGCACCACGCCAGGCGTCATGTTTTCCATCCATGTGTTTCATTTTTTGTATAGTTGTTAACCGAGTAAACGACGCGTTTATGGTTGACTATTGCCACACATTTCCTTGAAATATCTTTCCATTCCTTGTAGAAGGCATGAGAATGTACTAAATAACACGAGCATGGTTTTCCAGACCGTTCTTGTGCTTCTTTTCATGCACCGATTGTTTGAAATTGAATTATGTCCATTAATGCCTAGAAAATGCACATAATCCCCTAAGTATGATAAATGAGCCCGGGAAAATGTCAAATTTGAACACGTTGCCTTTGAGGCGGTATGTTGATTGTTGAAAAAAAAACTGAATGACAAACTAGGACGGAAATTTGGATTCCCCTTCAATCTTGGGGATTTTCCCTCTCAAAAGCATGGATCTTCCTCGGTGATGGTTCGATTTATGAAGGGCGTGCATGACGACATAAGCCAAACCTTCTCAGATTTTTACCAGGGCATGGTGAGGTCATACCATGGCACCATGCCAGGCGTCATGTTTTTTAAGCATTTATTTCATTTTTTCTATAGTTGAAAACCCAACAAACAAACATTTGTGGTTGACTATTGCCACACATTTGAACGAAATATCTATCCATTATTACTTGTAAAAGGCATGAAAATTTACTAAATGGCATGAGCACGGTTTTCTAGGCCGTTCTTGTGGACCCTTTCATACATCGATTGTTTGAACTTGAATTATGCGCATTAATGCCTAGGAAATGCACATAATCCCCTAAATATGGCAAATGAACCCGGAAAAGTGCCAAATTTGAACACAATGATTCGCAGGTTGTATGCTCATCCTAGAAAAAAACTCATGGACAAATGAAATTTGGACCCCCTTCAATCTTGGTGATTTCCCCCTTGAAACCATGAAACTTCCTCGGTGATGGTTCGATTTATGAAAGGCGCGCATCACGACATAAGGAAAACATTCTCCAATTTTTACCTGGGCATGGTGAGGCCGTACCATGGCACCACGCCAGGTGTCATGTTTTCCATCCATGTGTTTCACTTTTTGTATAGTTGTTAACCGAGTAAACGACGCGTTTATGGTTGACTATTGCCACATATTTCCTTGAAATATCTATCCATTCCTTGTAAAAGGCATGAGAATGTACTAAATAACACGAGCATGGTTTTCCAGACTGTTCTTGTGCACCTTTTCATGCACCGATTGTTCGAATTTGAATTATGTCCATTAATGCCTAGAAAATGCACATAATCCCCTAAATATGGTAAATGAGCCCGGGAAAATGTCAAATTTGAACACGTCGCATTTGAGGCGGTATGTTGATCGTTGGAAAAAAATTAAATGACATATTACGACGGAAATTTGGATTCCCCTTCAATCTTGGGGATTTTCCCTCTCGAAAGCATGGAACTTCCTCGGTGATGGTTCGATTTATGAAGGGCGTGCATGATGACATAAGCCAAACCTTCTCAAATTTTTACCAGGGCATGGTGAGGTCATACCATGCCACCATGACAGGTGTCATATTTTGTAAGCATTTATTTCATTTTTTCTATAGTTGAAAACCCAACAAACAAACATCTGTGGTTGACTATTGCCACACATTTCAATGAAATATCTATCCATTATTCCTTGTAAAAGGCATGAGAATTTACTAAATGGCACAAGCATGGTTTTCCATGCCGTTCTTGTGGACCCTTTCATGCACCGATTGTTTGAACTTGAATTATGTGCATTAATGCCTAGGAAATGCACATAATCCCCAAAATATGGCAAATGAACCCGAAAAAGTGCCAAATTTGAACAAAGTGATTTGCAGGTTGTATGTTTGTCATAGAAAAAACTCGTGGACAAAGGACCAAGGAAATTTGGACCCCCTTCAATCTTGGTGATTTCCCCCTCGAAACCATGAAACTTCCTCGGTGATGGTTCATTTTATGAAAGATGTGCATGACGACATTTTTACCAGGGCACGGTGAGGTCATACCATGGCACCACACAATGCGTCATGTGATTTCCAAGCATGTATTACATTTTGTATAGTTTTTAACCCAGTAAACGACGCGTTTATGGTTGACTATTGCCACACATTTCCGTCAAATATCTGCTCATTCCTTGTAAAAGGCATGAGAATGTACTAAATAGCACGAGCATGGTTTTCCAGACCGTTCTTGTGCACCCTTTCATGCACCGATTGTTTGAATTTGAATTACGTGCATTAATGCCTACAAAATACACATAATCCCCAAAATATTGTAAATGAACCCGGAAAAGTGTCAAATTTGAACACGGTGATTAGCAGGGTTTATGTTCATCATAGAAAAAAACTCATGGATGAAGGACAAAGGAAATTTGGATTCCCATTCAATCTCGGTGATTTACTATCGCAGATGATTCATCTCCGTCGCCTCTGCGAACTGTGTGTGTTCACTCACACATGCAAAAGGAAAGAAAACCCTCGCCCACTTCGTCCCCACTCACTCACCGTGGAATCCTCCGAAACTCTGCACCCTAAGCTCGACGGCTGTTGGTGGTGGGCATATGTCGCGCTCCAAACGACACCGGATTTCGCCTCTACCGCTTTCCGCCACCTATCTGCACCGACATTCTAGACTCTGGTCGACTTGGGTTTTCTACGAGATTGGGTCAGGGATTTTTCTCATGGAGAAGGTAATCAACTTAATTAGCGAAATATTCACTCATCTCTTATCTCATTCCGTCCGTCGCTGTTAATCAACCGGCGGAAATCGCCATGGAATCATTTTTGTTCTAACTGATTCGTGGGTGTTCACTCATGTGTCCACAGTGCAAGCACAAATCAGGAAACTATGGTCGTGGCCAGTCGGAAACGAAGTTCTATCTCACCATTCCGAATGATTTCAGGGAGCGCTCTGTATGTTCAATCTCAACCTACCACGGTCGTCATGGCCTAAATTTGTGTAGCGATCTGACTTCAAACGGTCAAATCTCTATGCATAAGTGTCATCCCTGGATCGGTAATGCTGACACACACAGTACTCGAGGATTTATAACAAAGTGCAATCACACACTTATTACATTGAATATCTCAAAGAGAGTTCTCATTACAATAATATGGCTGAAGGCCATCTAAACAAGATAACTGCGGAAGCTTCAAAGGCAAAATGAGTCCATCAACTCCAACGGCATAGCTGAGTGCATGAAAACGACCTAGTGCACCTTACTCTTCGTCTGAAAACTCTGCAACATAATATGTTGCAGCCTGTGTAGGTCATCACATGGAATATGCTAGCAAAATAACACTATAGAGCAATGAACATGAAACAACTATAACTATATGCATATATGGCTGGTGGAGGCTCTATGGTTATCATTTGCATAAAGCAAGTTTTTCCCTAAAACAAAGGAGTAAATTATATTTAGCTACAAAGTTGGTTGATAAACATTGAGAATGGTAACCCCATCTCAATCCCAAATTAATTGTCAATAACCCAATAACTTAATTCAGTTAGAGTGATGAGATCAACATAATAATTCAAGCACCAGATACTCTAGATATCCATAACCGGGGAAACGGCTAACCATGATTAGTTTGTACACTCTATAGAGGTTTACACACTTTTCCCCACAAGACTCAATATCCTCCGTTTGATTTCTCGCACTGCATGATGTTTGAGAAACGGATGATCGAGACACAGTCTTTCCAAAGAGGTCCCCTTAACCGATAGACATGCTGGTACACCTACAATTCCCCTACATCTGTTAGCCCATCATGGAAAGGTTTCCCACAACTTACTCAACTATGCCAGAGCCCATAATGGCTTGGGGCTCAACACGGAAGTTTCTAGCATGAATAATCTTATGATCCGTTTGAGCATGGGTGGCAAACCATAGGAAAAAAACATCACACCGATACCCCGGGATTCTCCTTGGACAACACTGGATTCCCCAGGTGCCCACAGACCAATCCACCTAGATGTGTATTAATGTTGCCACCTTAAATAAAACCTTAGTTAACAATAATCTCTCACAACTTTCATGAATACTCTCAAACCAATCCACGTCTACGAGCATAGCATAGCGGTACAAGCATAACGTAGAAGTAACTCCCAGGGTTTGAAGTAAAAGACAATAGGTTCTACCTCATCAACTACTTCCTGATACCCACATATTATCAAGTCCTAACCATGCAGTGTTTGAGGATTGAAACTAATGCATAAAAACTGGGTAATAAAGGGATATGATCAAAGTGTTACTTGCCTTGCTGACAATCTGAAAACCCTAGTGACTCGTAGTAGCACGCTTCGCACTCCGGAAACTCTATCGTAAACAAACAATAGCATACATAAGCTTAAGCATAAGATGCAAGGGTAAAACTCAAGAGAAAAGATCCAAACTGAAAGTTCAACTGAAGAGCTTCAATTTTCAAAAAGAAACAATCAAATCAGAGTTACGAAAATCAAACTACGGCCAAAAAAGTTCGAATGTCAAATCTGCTTGAAAACAAGACGAAGATTTTGGCGTTGGTTTCACTGGATTTGGACGAACGAGCAAAAAGTAGCGAAGGTTTGAAGTTCAATGAATAATCTGTGATAAAAGTATTCACGGATAGATCCTTGGCCGAAAACTAAATAAAAAGAAAAACCTAACGATCAAACGTTTGCTAACAGAACTAAACGAACGAAAACCATTCGCTAAAACAATCAAACCGGTGAACATTCGCTAAATAACAAAAACCTAAAAAATGATCCAAAAAACCGAACTAAAAAAATGGGCGGTTTTCTTTGGCTTTACCGGTTCGGCCAAACGAAACCGACGGCGGTGGCGCCGTCCGGCAGCAGCATGGCACAGCAGTGGGCGGCGGGGCGCAGCGTGGTGCAGCGAGGCTAGGTGGCGAGCGGCGGCGGTGGCGCTACGAGCTGCGGATTCTGATGGCGGAGGCGGCGCGGCTCAGTGCGGCAAGCTGCGGCGGCGGCGATGTGGAGGAGGAGGGGGGCCGGGGCTTCGTCTTATAAAGGCCGACGGGGTTGGCTTGGGCGAGGGGGCGCAGGGGTGGGTCGGCCTCGGAAGGCATGTTCACCTCGGACACGGCCGGCGGCGGCGCGCGGTGGGACTCCTCCGCCCGGCAGGAAGGTGGCGTGAGCGAGCGGGTCGGCTCGGCTGGGCCTTTGGCCCTGTCGGGCGAGAAGTTTTTCTATATTCACCCGAAAGAAAAATCCTAATAAAAAATAAGTAAAATCCTAATAATACCACAAATAATTTTCACCGCCCAAACCTCATAGGTTAGATCACTGCGTGTAACTCGGCTGGCAAACTCGAGAATCTTGACGGGTTTCTCCTCGTAGGTTAGATCACTTTCCAACTGAATTGCTTCCAGGGGCACTGTATCTCTCAGAGGAATATCGGCCATCTCAGCATGGCACTTCTTCAAATGGGAAACGTGAAACACATCATGAACTCCTAACAATCCTTCGGGTAACTCCAACTTGTAGGCCACTTCTCCCATACGCTCCAAAACTTTGTATGGTCCTACTAATCTCAGGGCTAACTTTCCCTTAACTCCAAATCATTTAACACCTCGCAGTGGTGATACATGAAGATATGCTCTGTCTCCAATCTCATAGACTACCTCCTTGCATTTAGTATCGACATAACTCTTCTGCCTGGACTGAGCTGCCTTCAGTCTATCTCGAATCAACTTAACCTTCTCTTCAGACTCTTTGATCAAATCTGGTCCAAACAACTGACGGTCTCCAACTTCATCCCACATCAATGGTGTCCTGCACCTTCTACCATACAAAGCTTCGCAAGGTGCCATCTTCAAACTAGCCCGGTAACTGTTGTTGTATGAGAACTCTGCATAAGGAAAATTGTCATCCCAACTAGATCCATAATCTAGCGCACAAGCTCTCAACATTCCTCCATAATCTGATTGACTCTCTCGGTCTGTCCTTCTGTCTGCGGATGAAAGGCTATACTAAACTTTAGCCTAGTACCCAAAGTCTGGTGCAACTGATTCCAAAACTTCGAGGTAAACTGTGTCCCTCTATCTGATATGATGGTCCTCGGAACTCCATGCAGACATACGATCCTGGTCATATATATCTTGGCCAACTTTGCGCTTGTATAAGTGGTTTTCATGGGGATAAAGTGAGCTACCTTGGTCAAGCGATCAACTACCACCCAGATGGAATCATAACCTCATCTTCTCCTGGGTAATATGATGATGAAATCCATGCCAAGCTTGTCCCACCTCCATTTGGGTATCGGCATAGGCTGAAATAATCCTGCTGGCTTCTGATGTTCTGCCTTCACTCTTTGACATACATCACATATTGCTACATACTCAGCAACATCCTTCTTCATACCTGTCCACTAGAACGTTCCTTCAAATCCAAATACATCTTGGTGTTTCCGGGGTGAATCGAGTATGGTGAGTCATGAGCCTCCTAAAGTATTAACTTCCTGATCTCCACATTATTGGGCACATATACACGATCCTCAAACCATAACATTTCGTGCTCATCCTCACGAAAACCCTTGGCTTTTCCTTTTCTCATATTTTCCTTTATTTCAGCAACTTCCTTATCACCCTTCTGAGATTCTCGAATATTTCCCAATAATGTAGAATGAACCTCCATTCCTGTAACAAAACCTCTTGGAACTATCTCCAAGCGAAACTCCTTGAGATCCTCGACTAACTCCTGCAGTAATCCTCCGCTTACGAGGTTATTGACATAACTCTTGCAGCTTAAAGCATTTGCTTCGACATCGGCCTTTCCTGGATGATAATGCAACTTCATATCATAATCCTTTATGAGCTCCAACCATCTCCTTTGCCTGAGACTTAACTCCTTCTATGTGAAAATATACTTCAAACTCTTATGATCCATGTATACATCACAACAGCTTCCAATAAGAAAATGTCTCTAGGTCTTGAGCGCGTGCACTACGGCTGCTAACTCCAAATCATGCGTGACATAATTCAACTCGCGAGGTCGAAGCTGTCGTGAGGCATATGATACAACTCTTCCGTCCTGCATAAGTACACCACCAAGTCCCAAGCAAGAAGCGTCACAATACACTTGGAAATCCTTGTGTATATCCGGAAGAATCAACACTAGAGCTGTAACCAAACGTTTCTTCAACTCCTGGAAACTGGCCTCACATTCCTCGGTCCATTTGAATTTGGTATCCTTCTTCAACAACACTTTCATGGGTTTCGCAATCTTGGAAAAAATTCTCAATGAACCTCCTATACCCGCGAGTCCCAGAAAACTGCGGATCTCTCCAACTGAGGTGGGTGCCAACCACTCAGTGACAGACTGAACCTTGGTAGGCTCTACTACTATACCTTCTCCTGATATAACATGTCCAAGAAATCCAACTTCCTTCAACCAAAACTCACATTTGCTGAACTTGGCATATAGATGATGTTCCCTGAGCTTCTCGAGAACTAAGCACAAGTGTTCATTGTGTTCCTCTTCATTCTTCGAGTATACCAAAATATCATCAATGAACACCACAACAAACTTATCAAAAACTACATGAACACCTTGTTCATCATACACATAAAATAGGCAGGGGCATTAGTCAATCCAAATGACATGACCGTGTACTCATATAGCCCATACCTTGTGGTAAAAGCTGTCTTAGGTATATCATGTTCTCAGATCTTCAACTAGTGGTATCCTGATCGAAGATCAATCTTGGAGAATACTTTAGCTCCCTGCAGTTGGTCAAAGTGATCATTGATCATCGGTAGTGGGTACTTGTTCTTGATCGTCACTTCGTTCAATGCCCGATAATCAACAACCATTCTCAAAGATCCATCCTTCTTCTCAACTAAGAGCACTGGAGCTCCCCACAGTGATGAACTTGGTCGGATATAACCTTTCTCCAATAACTCCTTAATCTGCTTCTTAATTTCCTCCAGATCATTGGCGGGCATCTGATATGGTCTCTTCGATATTGGTCCGGTGCCTGGTAACAACTCTATTAAAAACTCCATGTCTCGGTCTGGTGGCATGCCAGGTAATCTCTCTAGAAATACATCCGAGTAATCCTTCACAACAGGCACTTCTTCCTGAAAAACTACTGAGAGGGAATTTACTTGGGTCCTCCTTGGTGCATGTCGTGATATGTACTTAATCCATTTACCCTCTGGGGTGGTGAGTAGAATTGACTTACTAGCACAATCGATATTTCCTCCATACATCGATAGCCAATCCATGCCTAGTATCACATCCAATCCTTGTGACTCCAAAACTATTAGGTCTGAGGGAAAAACATGCCTGCCTATGGGCAATGGCATTTGAAAACATCCACTGCTTGCCGTATACTCTGCTCCTGGTGAGCTTACTAACATAGGTGTCTTAAGAACTTTGGTGGGAAACTTATACTTATCCACAAATCCCCTCGATATGTATGAATGCGATGCACCAGTATCAAAAAGAACAGTAGCAGTAAATGATTTAATCAAAAACTAACCTATAACTGCATCTGGCTATTCTTCAACCTCCTCCACGTTAACGTGGTTCACTTGTCGTCTGGTGAAAGGGTTGGGCTTCTTCCCAGAGTTTCCATTTCCATTGCCATTCTTCAACTCTATACAATTATTGGCGCAGCGTCCAGTCTTCCCGCACTTGTAACAGGTGACATGACTTAGGTCCTTCTTAGTGGATGTTGCTGGATTGGAACGGTTCTGGCCGCTGCTTGCTCAATTCCCATTTCCATTCTTAGGGCCACTATGGTTATGTGTGCTTCCTCCATTATGAGTATGGCCTCCATGGTTATGGGTGTAACCTCCCGAGTTAGGGGTAAAGTGAAGCTTCTACTGAGCTCCAGAATTATACTTCCCCTGTCCATACTTCCGTTTGCGGCTCTCTATCTGCTGTTGCTTGCCTTCAACCATAAGGGCCCTATCTACCAACTCCTGGTAGTTGGAAAATGTTGCCACCATCAACTGCATACTCACCTCATCATTCAGCCATTCCATAAACTTCTCCTACTTCGCTGCATCTGTGGCCACATCACCGGGGGCATAACGGGCTAACTTGCTAAACTCATCCATGCACTGCCCCACAGTACGATTTCCCTGGCGTAAGTTTCGAAACTCATGCTTCTTCATACTCATTGCTCCAGTTGAGACATGGGTTGTGCGGAAAGCTTGCTGAAACTAATCACATGTGACATTGGCTATGGGAAAAGTGGCTATGTAATTCTCCCACCATGAGGCTATGGGTCCATCCAATTGATGTGCGGCAAAGTGCACCTTCTCAGCATCTCTGCAACCTGCGGTGGTCAACTCCCTTCCAATCCTGCGGAGCCAGTCATCAGCAACAATCGGCTCGGTGCTACTGGAAAACACCGGTGGATTCAACCTCAGAAAACAGGCTAAGTTGTCAACTGGAGGTGGTAGCGGTGGGTGGTTGTTGTTGTTGTTGCCTTGGTTCTGGACTAGTAGCTGCGTCAAGGCATTCTGCTATTGGATCAACTGAGTGAGCTCTGGTGGGAAGACAAATCCAAGGTCACGTCTCGGAGGCATCTGGTAGGTTTAGAGGGGTGAGAAATAGAATAGAGTGAGGTCTAAGGAGAAATCACTACCCATATGCACATGAGACAAACACATTCATTATCACACCACTCAATTCAACCAAGGGCATACCATCGATGTAAGCTACCGTTACAAAATACTCGGACTACTACTATATACATTGGGGGGGATACTACTGATAATATGGTGGTCGACTAGAAATTTTGATCGGAGGAAGAATCCATGACATCTGCTCCAGCTTCGTCTTCATAATCATCATCACTATCGGGGTCGGAGTCGGTGTCTTTGATGATGATGTAGTCTTCGGGGTGGTTGTCCTCCTCTGGTTTGGGATCTCCCATGAATATTCCTAACTTCTTCTTCAGGTCTTCATTCTTCTCCAGTAGTATTGAAATTTCCTCTTCATATCCATCGCGTGTAGACTTGAGTTCCTCTTCTAGCTCCATGTTCCGGGTCATCACCTTCCTCATGTCAATCACGTTGACGCACATCTGGTTCTCCTGATGACGAATGTGCTGGTTAAACTCCTGGATGTAGGCTGCAATGAACTTGTCCCTCCTGGTGCAAATCATCTCCCATTGCTCATCTCGGCGTCCACATATCTGGTAGATGGTGTCCTTAAGATCCTTGTGGTAAACTTCGCTGATGCGTCCCATGTCGATGTGGGCTACCATGCTCTTTCCTAGACTCCAGGTTGGTGCATCAAAGAAAAACTCTATGGGCTCGGTAACTGGTGTGAATGTCCTTCCCGGAACATGTTCTCGAATTGTCCAGTGCTCTTCTTCAGGTAGAGTGGTGGTGTAGGTCCCCGTGAAGCTTGGTATTCTGATGCTCAAGTACTTAGTGGCCTCCTTCAAGTGTCGTCCAAAAGGGGTCTCTTCATCTGGTTGAGCAAACTTGTTCCTTGGGTCCGCCATCTATAGAGTAGAAAGTGGAGAAGAGTCAGAAATGAGTAGAGAAGAGTATCCTATGGCTCATCTTAGTGGTCACGCCCTACAGTGAGCGTGTGCTCTGATACCATCTTGTAGCGATCCGACCTCAAACGGTCAAATCTCTATGCATAAGTGTCATCCCTGGATCGGTAGTGCTGACACACATAGTACTCGAGGATTTATAACAGAGTGCAATCACACACTTATTACATCGAATATCTCAAAGAGAGTACTCATTACAATAATATGGCTGAAGGCCATCTAAACAAGATAATTACGGAAGCTTCGAAGGAAAAATGAGTCCATCAACTCCAACGGCATAGCTGAGTGCATGAAAACAACCTAGCACACCTTACTCTTCGTCTGAAAACTCTGCAACATTATACGTTGCAGCCTGTGTAGGTCAGCACATGGAATATGCTGGCAAAATAACACTATAGAGCAATGATCATGAAACAACTATAACTATATGCACATATGGCTGGTGGAAGCTCTATGGTTATCATTTGCATAAAGCTAGTTTTTCCCTACAACAAAGAAGTAAATTTTATTTAGCTACAAAGTTGGTTGATAAACATTGAGAATGGTAACCCCATCTCAATCCCAAATTAATAGTCAATAACCCAACAAATTATTTCAATTAGAGTGATGAGATCAACATAATAATTCAAGCACCAGATACTCAAGATGTCTATAACCGGGGACACGGCTAACCATGATTAGTTTGTACACTCTACAGAGGTTTACACACTTTTCCCCACAAGACTCAATATCCTCTGTTTGATTTCTCGCACAGCATGATGTTTGAGAAACGGATGACCGAGACACGGTCTTTCCAAAGAGGCCCCCTTAACCGATAGACAGGCCGGTACACCTACAATTCCCCTACATCTGTTAGCCCATCATGGAAAGGTTTCCCACAACTTACTCAACTATGCCAGAGCCCATAATGGCTTGTGGCTCAACACGGAAGTTTCTATCATGAATAATCTTATGATCCCTTTGAGCATGGGTGGCAAACCATAGGGAAAAAAATCACACGGATACCCCAGGATTCTCGTTGGACAACACTGGACTCCCAGGTGCCCACAAACCAATCCACCCAGATGTGTATTAATGTTGCCACCTTAAATAAAACCTTATTTAACAATAATCTCTCACAACTTTCATGAATACTCTCAAACCAATCCACGTCTATAAGCATAGCATAGCGGTACAAGCATAACGTAGAAGTAACTCCCAGGGTTTGAAGTAAAACAAATAGGTTCTACCTCATCAACTACTTCCCGATACCCACATGTTATCAAGTCCTAACCATGCAGTGTTTGAGGATTGAAACTAATGCTTAAAAACTGGGTAATAAAGGGATATGATCAAAGTGTTACTTGCCTTGCTGACGATTTGAAAACCGTAGTGACTCGTCGTAGCACGCTTCGCACTCCGGAAACTCTATCGTAAACAAACAATAGCATACATAAGCACTCAAGCATAATTTGCAAGGGTAAAACTCAAGAGAAAAGATCCAAACTGAAAGTTCAACGGAAGAGCCTCAATTTGCAAAAAGAAACAATCAAATCGAAGCTAGAAAACTCAAACTATGGTCAAAAGAAGTTTGAATGTCAAAATTGCTTGAAACCAAATTTTAAATTGTCAAAACCATGTTAAGTTCATTCTGGAAAGAGGGAAATAAGACAAAGATTTCGGTGTTGGTTTCACTGGATTTGGATGAACGAGCAAAAAGTAGCGAAGGTTTGAAGTTTAGGGAGTAATCTGTAATAAAAGTATTCGCAGATAGATCCCTGGCCGAAAACTAAAATAAAAAGAAAAATCTAATGATCAAACGTTCTCTAACAGAACTAAACGAACGAAAACCATTCGCTAAAACAATCAACCCGGTGAACGTTCGCTAAATAACGAAAACCTAAAAAAACCTGATCTAAAAAACCGAACTTGTTGTGGAATTGTCATGGCAGATGTCCTAGCAAAAGGACTTAGTCGTAGGGGGCCATCGCAACTAGGAAGCTTAAAGGGGTTAATCGAGACAAAGGACACGAGAGGTTTATACTAGTTCGGCCCCTTACGATGAAGGTAAAAGCCTACGTCTAGTTGTGTTGGAATTGCTGGGGTTTCGAAGACCATTAAGTGAATATGTTTGTCCTGTCTTTGAGTTGTTGTTTCTTGTCCTAAGCCGCCGCTGGGTCGTCCCCTTATATACACGGGCTGACGCCCGGTGGCCTATAGAGTCCCGGCCGGCTCATAAAACATGTCCGGCTCGGTGACTTCCTTTACATGCCTTTCTTTACAATCTTTCCCTACATATGGCAGTTCAAAATATTGAGCCTAAAGCCGCCTCTGGGCTTTAGGCCTTCTACAAGTCTTAATAAACTATCACTTTGAATATTACTGGGCTTCTTTTGTAACCCGCCATTGGGGTTGACCCAGCCCCTCCTGGGCGGGTCATACCTGGTAGCTATATTCCCAACATTAGGCCCCAGGTTGACTTGAACTTTGTTCTTTGTCAATCTTCAATACTTAAACAAAATCCATCTTCCTCTCTCTGTAAAAACTGAGATGAACTGTGAAGAACACACAGAAACCTTAATACCAGTAGATTCCTTCTTCTGCTACAAAAGGCCTCATTAGAACTCACGAACTCATCTGTTCTAGATTTTTAGGTCTATAATATTTTCCATTTTGAACGGCCATTTGATCCAGAATAATATCAAGAAATTAGGAAACTTGTTTGTCTCAACACTTAGCCAATTCTGTTGCTGGTATTTCTCAAATATCTGTAGTCATGGCGGCTTATGGCGCTGGCTCACTTTTTCCTTTATATGACATTAGCCCTTACGTAAGCCGCCATTACTTATCTGTACCATCATTATCTAACTTCTATTTTCATCATTGGATTGAACCTGCACATCACTTTCCTTTCAGTCTGTTTTTCATCATGCCGTCCAAAGCACCAACTGTCTGCAACTGGGTCCCCTCCATAGTAACTGAGGATAATTTGAAGGAATTCTTCACCATAGGATTTTTGCTAGGGAAGAATGTTATGTCTTACCGTGCACCTGACCCGGACGAGGAACGGCCTAATCCCAAAGACGGTGAAATTATTGTCTTCTCTGACCACATGAATCGGGGTTTTTCACCCCCGGCTCAAAGTTCTTCAGAGACGTTCTTCACTTTTTCAAACTTCACCCTCAAGATCTTGGACCCAATTCCATCTCCAATATATGCAATTTCCAAGTTCTCTGTGAGGTGTATCTTCAAGAAGAGCAGGTTGTGGAACTCTTTAGAGAGTATTTTTATCTGAACCGCCAGAACGAGTGTACCAATGGCCCTAGCTTGGATCTTGGAGGCATCTCAATTCAGCGCCGACAGGGTGCCGTCTTTCCCTTAATAGTCTTACCAAGTCATCCCAAAGATTGGAATCAGACCTAGTTCTATTGTCAAGATACGCCTCCAGCCAACGAAAAACCACTGCTGGGTTATCCCGCGGAGTGTCTAGATTCCAAGTTTGTGCTCCCTCATAAGCTTACTACCGCTGAACGCAAGAAGCTTATTCCATCTATTAAAAGGATTAACGCCTTATTGGGGAATGGCTTAACCGGAGTTGACTTGACCCGTTGCTGGATCTCGTGGCGGGTCATCCTTCTAAGCCGCCGATCCAAATTGATGTATGACTATGGCGGAGGCCCAAATGATTCTCTTCGTCACAACCCCGTTCAACTAACTGAAGAAGATATTGTTTCAATTTCAACCCTCCAGGTGAACGGCAAATATGAAGACTGTAGTAAAGTCGGGTTAAACCCCTTCTGCAAACTTAACCCGGCGCTAGAGGTAAAAAAACCTGACCTCTTTCTCTTTGTATTTTCCTCAGCAGTTTTAAATACTTGCATGACCTTTAACTTGTTTATTTGTTTACAAGACAAATCTGACTTCTGGAAAGCCAAGTATGACCATGAAGCTGCCAAGAAGGCTAGAGCCGCCGCCATAGCCGCCAGGAAGACGACCCGGAGGTCCAAGAAGAAAAGGAGCACCGCTGAGGACCTGTTAAAGCTTGACGATGATTCTAAGTCGGAGGTAGCCCTTGACTCCCTTGGCCAGTTTTTTAATAACCTTATTGACACTGACTATTGCCAGGACGACACGGGGGCTAGTCAGGCCGTAGAAGAAGAGGTAACTATTTCCTCTGACTCAGCCCATTTGCCAAGACAGAAACTTCGACTGGTAACCCGGAAAGTAAGATTTTCACACCCTTTGGCTTATTTGGACCCTCATTTTCTTTTGAAGAAACAACAACATGAAAGCCGCCGTCAGGCCCGGAACGACGATGAACCGCCTTCCATTTTACAACAAACTCCTCGAAAGCGCTAGAATGAGGTCTCTTTTATCTTCATCTTCTGCTTTAATTAATGAGTCTATTCTCTTGCATTACTAATTTTATTTTACCTTTGCAGGAGGTTTCTCGCTCTTCTGCCAACTCATCTCAGACACAATTTCTGGCCTTCAAGACTGCACCTGGGTAAGGAAAAAATCATTTTTCCTCTATGTCTTTAAAACTGCATCATCGCACTTAACTGTCTCATAAAATCTTTCTTAGTGGTCAAGCCAAGTCCAAGAAGGCCAAGGTAATTAAACTGGCGGAAGACCCGTCAGTTCTTGCACCTGAACCGGCCAAGCCAACCTCTCCCCCTCGAACTGAAGCACCAAAAGACCCGACTACCGATACTCAATTGGACCCTCCTGAACCGTCAGCCGATGATACCATTGTTAATCCTTCTACCACCAGACCATCTGGTTCAGCTAACCCGCCAACATCTTCTGATCATGACGTTCTGATCACTGGCAGCAGATTTGTTGAACCGGGGACCCCCACTGTGTTAGCCCGGCACACTGCAAAACAAGAAGCCTTGGAGAAGCATAAAGTGTGTTTTGATATCTCTCACTACACTCATCTGAATGCTAGTGACATACTGTCTAGCTATCTTAGTCATGTTCATTCCAGCCATGAGTCAGAAATTGAGATGGTCAAGCAATTGCAGCTGAAATATGAGGTATGTTCTCCGGTTTACTTATACTCTGACAGCCCCCAAGTCTTCAGATGATGAACCTAAATGATTTGTAGACTTTATGATATAGATTGATACTTTCTCTCTAAGTTTTTCAAAAGTCCAAGAAAATAGTGTAAACTTCACCTGTAGTCCCCAAGGGCCGGCTCAATTTATCATAAATGAACCGGTACTTAATTTCATAACTATCTTTTACTAGTCCCAATAAGAATTGCAATCCGGCTTAATCTTGAAAAACTTTCTGAATATCATGCATTAGCCCCCAAGTGCCAAGTGCTGTTACTTTGTAAGGTACTTGGGACTTGAAATATATAAGAGTCATAAAAAATTGATTTGGCAAAAATTAGCCCCCAAGTGTCAAGTGGTATTGCAGTGCATAGTACTTGAGACTTGAACCCTTATAACTCTTAGTTTAAGCCTTGACACACCTGTGTATGTTTTATAGAATGCCCAATCTGAATTGGGCTCTCAATTAACTAACACAAAGACCCGACTAACAGATCAAGAGGCAGAAATCAAGACTGCCGATTCTAAACTCCAATTAAGTCTTTCTGAGACAGAAAAATTGAAGACTAGCTTGACGGCAAAGAAGAAAATATGTTGTTGATACAACATGCTAAAAAAGTTGAAGCGTCTCTTGAGGAGGCTGCCACGGAGCTTACTAGCTTAAAGAACCGGGTGTCTCAAATGTTTTCCGCCATCTTTGGTAAGTCATCTGTACTAATCACTTATATCTTCTTTTGACCCGGAATATAGGGCACCTGCTGAGCCTTTGTTTAAAAAATACTTGCAGGTCCACGAAGCAAAAATTTGAGCCAAGACAGTGTGACCAAACTAAAGGCGGTTTATACCTTGGTGGAGCAATTGTATACTGGCGCTCAACGAGCACTTGCCACCATCTCCTCTACCAACCAAGGACCCAACCGGATGAGCGATGTCTTGAAGAAGTTGTCAATCTTACCCGCTAGGTTTTAGGAGGTCAAATGATCCAGCGCCAGAGCCGGAGCCCTGACTGCCCTGAGCCGCTCCAAAGCCTGGGTGCCAGATCTAGACCCTACAGATGTAGCTAAGGGGTACCCTACCGTAAATGAAGACGGGACCCTGTTTGAGCAAGATGACTTCATTGCCTGCGTGAGGGGAGTTCGACCTCAAGCTACCATTCTTGGAGATGAGACCAACATTGACAAATATCAGTCGTGTTTTGATTTGGAGAATAAGAAGATGGCGACTCCTTCTTACAAGGTGACAGATCTTATCATGCCGGTTCGTCAACATACTTTTGCTCCGGAAGTTGATCTGGCCGGCCTGATTAATGATGAAGCAGAGTTCATTGCCTTGAATGGCTTTGACTGGTCCAATCCCAACTTCCAATCAGCAGAAGGAGGTGAACCGGCAAGGGGAGAGTTATAACCATCTTGTGGGCTCTTTAAAGCCTTGTAATAGATTTAGCTTGAAACAAATGCATATTTTTCCTATGCCATCGTGCATAAGATGCCGTGTGTGACTATTTGCTTCCCGATGCCAATATATGCGTCATATCTTTGGTTATATATATAATATTTCAGCTCTATTCCAGTAGAAAAGGAAAAAAACTGGCTTGGCGATTTAGCACCGAATGAGTCAGAACACCCGGTACATGATCAATGGTTTTATCATGGTAGAAAAAACAGAAACAGACATGAAAATAAACAAGGTTAAAACAACCGTTGATTAATGAAAAGACATAGAAAAACTGTTCATAAATAACAGTCATACCTGTATCCTTTGCATCTGGATCACCGGTTTATATGACCCGGGTGATGAGGTTGATGACCTAGTCATTTTTGAGAAGTCAATGCTTCTAGATGCCTGATGACGATCATGCTTTTGGAGGCTTATTGTCAATAGTCAAGCCTGTGAAAAAAAATGTGTTGATTGTTTAAATTTGAGACAACAAAGACCAGTAAGACAAAATAGCAGATTTCAAACAATATAAATTAACTTTCTAACTGAAAGTTGGGGGTTTCTGATTCGAATATGATCAGTAAACCGGATCAAAGGGGTTAAGTTAAGATTCGAATATGATCATATAGCCCTAGTGGCTTTGGCGTTGCGCCGATCAAGAGGGTACCGACATCTATGTTCTCTTTGGTTTGAATACGACCTATGTTTGAACAGGAAGCTCCCAAATGACCTTGAGAGGTTTTTAACGACCCTGATTCGAATACAATCCAAGTCGGACCCAAAAGGGGTTAAGCTATGATTCAGATACGATCAAGAAGCCCCCTAGTGAGTTTGACTTTGAGCCGATCAAGAGGGTTACGACAGCTATGTTCTCTTTGGTTCGAATACGACCTATGTTTGAATAGGAAGCCCCCAAGTGATCATGAGGTTTACAGATAGATTCGAATATGATCATAAGCCGGACTAAAAAGGTAAAACTAGATTCAGATATGATCAGCTCCTTAATAGTCATTTAAATAATGAAAATAGTAAATACATATGATCTTTGAAAAGAAAAAGATAGAGGTCCTGCTTTATTACTTATCATACTATATACAGTGTTAAAGTATGTACATGATGAGAGCCAGTGGCTCAGGTGTAGCATGGCCGAAGTTGAACAATGTTCCACGGCCGGCGGGTCTCCTCCTCCGACTTACGTGAGTCTTTTTGCTCTCGAACATCGATGAGGTAATATGACCCATTGTTTAAATTCTTGTTGACCACAAAGGGTCCTTCCCTAGGCGGGGATAGCTTGTGTGCATCTGACAGACCCTGGATGAGCCGGAACACTAGGTCACCTTCTTGAGAAGTCCTGGACTTAACCCGGCGGCTGTGATAACGGCACAGGTCCTGTTGATAAATTGTTGATCGAGTCGCCGCCAAGTCTCTCTCCTCATCTAACAAGTCAAGTGCATCATGTCGGGCTTGTTCATTATTAGCTTCAACGTAAGCCGCCACATGAGGCGAGTCATGAAGGATGTCACTAGGCAGCACCGCTTCTGCTCCATAAACCATGAAGAAAGGTGTATAACCTGTAGACCTGTTAGGAGTGGTGTTGATACTCCACAGCACCGAGGGTAACTCCTCTACCCAACAACCCGACGTCCGTTGTAGGGGAACCATGAGCCGGGGCTTGAGACCTTTTAAGATTTCCTGATTTGCTCTCTCAGCCTGACCATTAGATTGAGGATGAGCTACGGAAGAAACATCCAACCGGATGTGCTCTCGTTGAAAAAACTCCTCCATAGCACATTGGGACAAATTAGTGCCATTGTCAGTGATAATGCTGTGTGGAAAACATAAGCGAATAATCACCTTTTTCATGAACTGAACCGACGTGGCTGCATCACACTTACTCACTGGCTCTGCCTCAACCCACTTTGTGAATTTGTCAACTGCCACTAAAAGATGTGTCTTTTTATCCTTGGACCTTTTGAAAGGTCCGGCCATGTGAAGCCCCCAAACTGCAAACGGCCAAGTGATTGGAATCATCCGCAACTCTTGAGCCGGCACATGCGCTTGTCGTGTAAATTTTTGACATCCATCACATCTACTGACCAGATCCTTTGCATCAGAGTGAGCCGTTAACCAATAAAAACCATGACAAAATGCTTTGGCCACAAGAGACTTTGACCCGACGTGATGACCACAATCCCCTTCATGGATCTCACGAAGTATTTCTTGGCTTTCTTCAGGAAAAATACAACGCTGAAATGCTCCACTGACACTGCGATGGTATAACTCTCTGTCAGAAATCATCATTGACTTGGACCGCCGGGTTATCTGTCGGGCCAGGGTCTCATCCTCTGGCAACTCGCCTCGGGGCATGTAAGCCAAGAATGGTACCGTCCAATCTAGAATGACGTGAATAGCCGCCACCAACTGTGCCTTCGGGTCAAGAACGGCCAAATCTTCCTCTGTAGGTAACTTAACAGACGGGTTATGCAAAACATCTAAAAAGGTGTTAGGTGGCACCGACTTATGTTGAGATCCCAACCGACTTAAAGCATTAGCCGCTTCGTTCTTCCTACGGTCAATGTGTTCCACCTGATAACCCTTAAAATATTCTGCAACAGCGTCGACTTCGCGGCGATAAGCTGCCATGAGAGGATCCTTGGAATCCCACTTGCTTGACACCTATTGGGCCACCAAATCTGAATCGCCAAGGCACCGGATCCGGCTCAGACTCATTTCTTTAGCCATCCAAAGACCATGGAGCAAGGCTTCGTATTCAGCTGCATTGTTAGTGCACGAAAACATCAATCGCAACACATAACAAAATTTGTTACCTCAAGGAGAGGTTAAAACAACTCTAGCCCCCGAGCCTTCCAATTGTCTAGACCCGTCAAAATGAATTGTCCAATATGTGTTGTCTGGCTTCTCCTCCGGTATCTGCAATTCTGTCTAGTCATTAATGAAGTCAACCAGTGCTTGTGATTTGATCGCAGTGCGTGGCACATATTTTAAACCATGAGATCCAAGTTCAATGGCCCACTTGGCGACTCGTCCGGTGGCTTCTCTACTTTGAATAATGTCTCCTAGAGGGGCAGAGCTAACCACAGTAATTGGGTGACCCTGAAAGTAATGCTTGAGCTTCCGGCTTGCCATGAACACCCCATAAACTAGTTTTTGCCAATGCGGATATCTCTGTTTGGACTCAATGAGCACCTCACTGACGTAGTAAACCGGCCATTGAACCAGATGTTCCTTGCCAGCCTCCTTGCGCTCTACAACAATAGCCGCGCTGACAGCACGTGAATTAGCAGCCACGTATAAAAACAACGGCTCTTTCTCAACTAGAGCAGCAAGAATCGGCGGCTCAGCGAGCTGTTTCTTTAGATCCTCAAAAGCAGAGTTAACAGCGTCACTCTAGACAAAGTCACCCGCCTTTTTCATCATTTGACACAAAGGCATGCCTTCTCCCCTAACCGGCTTATGAACCGGCTTAAGGCAGCAACGCGACCCGCCAGCCGTTGAACGTCATTGATGCACACCGGTTTGGCCAGAGATGTGATTGCCTTAATTTTCTCCGGGTTAGCTTCAATACCTGTGTTAGACACCAAAAAAACCCAAGAGTTTGCCAGCTGGGACTCCAAAACACACTTGGTCGGGTTAAGCATCATCTTGTAGACCTGGAGGTTATCAAAGGTCTCCTTCAGATCTGTTACCAAGGTTTCCTCTTCTCTGGACTTCACCACTATATCATCCACATAAGCATGAACATTACGCCCAATCTGATTGTGAAGGCAATTCTGCACACATCGTTGATAAGTCGCCTAGGCACTCTTAAGACCAAAAGGCATAGACACATAACAGAAGGCTCCAAATGGAGTGATGAAAGTTGTCTTCTTCTGGTCCTTGATAGCCATCTTGATCTGATGATAACCTGAATAGGCATCCAGAAAACTCAAACGCTCGCAACTCGTCGTAGAATCAATGATCTGATCAATACGAGGGAGGGCAAAAGGGTCAGCCGGACAAGCCTTGTTCAAATCGGTGTAATCCACACACATACGCCAGGTGTCGTTCTTCTTGAGTACAAGCACCGGGTTAGCCAACCACTCTGGGTGAAAAACTTCCACAATGAACCCGGCCGCCAAGAGCCAGGCCACCTCTTCTCCGATGGCCTTGCGCCATTCCTCGTTAAACCGCCGAAGGAACTTCAGATCAATGTTAAGAGTGTGCTCAGTGAGTTCTCTCGGGACACCCGGCATGCCAGAAGGCTTCCATGCAAAGATGTCCCGGTTCTCACGGATGAACTTGATGAGCGTGCTTTCCTATTTTGGATCCAAGTTGGCACTGATGATGAACTGGTTGGGTGAATTGCCAGGCACAAAATCAACCATCTTGGTGTCATCAGCTGACTTGAATTTCAGCACCGGTTCATGCTCTGTAGTTGGCTTCTTCAAAGACGTCATGTCTGCCGGGTCAACATTATCTTTATAAAACTTCAACTCCTCCGTCACGCAAATAGACTCAGCATAAGCAACATCACCTTCTTCACATTCCAGGGCTATTTTCCGGCTTCCATGTACTGTGATGGTGCCTTTATAACCCGGCATCTTGAACTGCAGATACACATAACACGGCCGAGCCATGAACTTGGCGTAAGCCGGCCGTCCAAATAGAGCATGGTATGGGATTTTGATCTTAACCACTTCAAAAGTTAACTTCTCAGCCCTGGAATCATATTCATCCCCAAAGGCTACTTCCAGTTTAATCTTACCAACTGGGTATGCCAACTTACCAGGGACAACACCATGAAAAATAGTGTTGGATTGTTTAAGACTCTTATCAGTCAACCCCATCCGACGAAACGTTTCATAATAGAGGATGTTGATGCTACTGCCTCCGTCCATGAGCACCTTAGTAAACTTATATCCACCAACCTGAGGTGCCACCACCAAGGCCAAGTGACCCGGATTATCGACCCGGGGAGGGTGATCTTCCCTGCTCCACACAATCGGCTGTTCTGACCACCTCAAATAATGTGGAATCGCCGGCTCAACGGCATTGACAGCCCTCTTATGAAGCTTCTGGTCCCTCTTGCATAAACTAGTGGTAAATATGTGGTACTGCCCACTATTCAACTGTTTTGGGTTACTCTGATACCCGGATTGTTGTTGCTGATTATTTTGGCCGGGTTGCTGATTATAGCCACCCTGGTTACCCGGATGGCCCTGACCGTGAGAACCACTTCCGCCTGAACCAGCGCCCGGGCCATGAAAACCACCTCCGCCTGAACCGCCGCCAGGTCCGTGGTTACCATCAAACATGTTGGAATTTTTAAATGCCTTCATGATCGTACAGTCCTTCCATAGATGGGTACCTGGCTTCTCCTGGGTGCCGTGTCTCGGACAAGGTTCATTCAGTAGTTGCTCGAGGGTGGGACCTGACCCGCCTGACCGAGGGGGTTTCCTACCCTTGCGCCGTTGGTTGTTGCCCTGTGCACTGATGTTAGCCACAAACTCGCCAGCCTTATGTTTATTACCTCCTTAATTCACCGGGTTATGCTGGTGACCCTTGCCGTTGCCATTCTTGTTTCCCTTCCCTATTTTTTCTTCATCAGACACGGGATCCTTGGTACTGTCAGAATCAGCATACTTGACCAGAGCTGCCATCAACTAGCCCATGTCATTATAGTCACACTTGAGCCGCCCCAGCTTCTGTTTCAGAGGTTCAAAATGGCAATTTTTCTCCAACATTAAGACCGCAGAGCCGGCATCCATCTTATCAGATGAATGTATTATCTCATTGACCCGGTGCACCCAATGGGTCGTGGACTCACCTTCCTCTTGCTTACAATTAGTCAGGTCTACGATTTACATAGGTTGTTTACATGTGTCCTTGAAGTTCTGAATGAACCGGTCCTTTAACTCCGCCCATGAGCCGATGGAATTAGGTGGCAATCCTTTCAACCAAGTGTGAGCTGTTCCATACAGCATCATAGTGAAATACTTAGCCATTGTTGCATCGCTGACCTCCAACAGCTCCATGGCCATCTCATAACTTTCAATCCATGCCCCCGGCTGCAAGTCGGCCGTGTAATTAGGCACCTTACGAGGCCCCTTAAAGTCCTTTGGCAAACACTCATTACGTATAGCCGGCACTAGGCAAGGGACACCTCCTGTACTTGTGGCTACTCCTGCCTCAACAGAGGTTGCCGGATAAATCGGAAAAGCCGGATGAGCCGCCTGCTCAGCTGCTAGTTGAGCCGCCCGCTCAGCCTCTTGACGGATTCTCTCCTGGTCTGCCAAGTTAAGGGCTCCACCCTGCGCCGGCTCATGCCTATGTGGTTGGTTACAGCGTTGAGCGTTGCTTGACATAGCGGCTGAATCCATATGCCTGCTATAACTTGGGCTTCGGCTTGGGGAGGGGTTGAATGGATTTTGTCTCAACTGTAAGAGTACGCATCTTGCTGCACCAGAGCCGTCTGAAGAAGTTCTCTCACCCTTCGTGTTTCAATTGCTGTCGGAGAATCGCCTTCCATCGGGAGAGCCGCCAAACGAGTCGACGCAACAATGAGATTCTCCAAAGGGTTAGAAAAGTGACCCGGTGGTACTGGTGTGTAATGAGGCGGAGTGGTATTCATGCGAGGTGGATCCATGGTACGCGGTTGAACTGGCACCCCAGCCCCGGGTGTTGTGATCCGGTTTGCCTCCGGCGGGTTACTTGCACCAGCCCTGGGTGTGTGTAAAAGGTTCCTAGGATCGTACGTCAGAGGCAGACGTGACTGAGTTTTCTGGTGCCTTCTCCTCATGACCTCGTTTGATGCATTCACATCCACCGAGAGCCGGAAAGTCTCCGCTTGAAGCTACTGAGCACGAGCATCCAAAGCCGCCCGCTCTGCGGCCATCCTGACCTCTTTACTGCTAAATTTTCCTTGGCCTATGCCATCTCTTCGCGTAGCCGTGCCACCTCCGCGTCATGCTGAACCTTATCCGTCGGCTCTACTACAGTAGTCAACAGAGCCATCAATTTATCCATGAGGTCCATTAGCATCTGAGCCAGGGGCGCGCGAGGTCTCCTGACCCGGCTGCTGTCGACCCGGTGGTTACTGCTGTCGTAGCCGTAGAGTTCTGCCCGGGTTGAGTGCCAGCCATGAAAACTCCGGCTTGATTCAGCGGCTCAGAGAGGTCCGGAATACTACTGCCATCGGAACAGCCCCCTAGCACGCCATCTTGTAGCTAATACAAAGAATCGGTCTTGCCTGAGGACGACTCACCGTTGGAACAGATGGCCGTCTCACCGCCATCCACTGATCCTTCAGAGAACTCACCTCCATGGATGCAACCCACGAAGGCATGCTTTAAGGCAGGTTGGGCCCAGGCGGATCTCACGCGCTGAGCCGTCTCGATGAGGTTGGTGCAGACGTCCGTCTCAGGGCCTGACTCGCCGATCCGGCCGATGAAGACATGGATTCCGCCAAAGGGGGCCCGGTACCCGTACTCAATTGAGCCGACCTCGGGGCCCCAGCCTTCGTCGTCGATGTAGAGCTTGCCGCGACGACTCTTGGTCATCCGGCCCATAGCGTATCCCTTGAGCCCTTTGAAGTTGCCCTTCAAGAACTCAAATCCACCATGCACTGGCCCCACGGTGGGCACCAACTATCGTGGAATTGTCACGTCAGATGTCCTAGCAAAAGGACTTAGTCGTAGGGCCATTGCAACTAGGAAGCTTAAAGGGGTTAATCGGAACAAAGGACACGAGAGGTTTATACTAGTTCGGCCCCTTACGATGAAGGTAAAAGCCTACGTCTAGTTGTGTTGGAATTGCTGGGCTTTCGAAGACCAGGGAGCGTATATGCTTGTCATGTCTTCGAGTTGTTGTTTCTTGTCCTAAACCGTCGCCAGGTCGTCCCCTTATATACATGGGCTGACGCCCGACGGCCTACAGAGTCCCGGCCGGCTCATAAAACGTGTCCGGCTTGGTGACTTCCTTTACATGTCTTTCTTTACAAGTCTTTCCCTACATATGGCGGTTCACAATATTGGGCCTAAAGCTGCCTTTGGGATTTAGGCCTTCTACAAGTCTTATAAACTATCACCCTGAATATTACTGGGCTTCTTTTGTAACCCGCCATTGGGGTTGACCCGGCCCCTCCTAGGCGGGTCATACCTGGTAGCTATATTCCCAACAGAACAAAAAAAATAAAAAAACGGTCGGCTTTCTTCGGCTTTACCGGTTCGGACAAACGAAACCGGCGGCGGTGACGGGGGGCGGCGCGGTTTGGCGAGGCGGCGAGCGGCGGCTGCGACACGCGGCGCCGGCAGGCGGTTGCATGGCAAGCTGCGGCTTTCAGCGGCGGAGGCGGCGCGGCTTGGTGCAGCGGGCTGCGGCGGCGGTGATGTGGAGGAGGAGGGGGGTCGGGGCTTCGGCTTATAAAGGCCGAGGGCCTGGCTTGGGCGAGGGGGCACCGGGGCGGGTCAGCCTTGGAAGGCATGTCTACCTCGGACACGGACGGCGGCGCCGCGCGGCAGGACTCCTCCGCCCGGGAGGAAGGCGACACAAGCAAGCAGGCCGGCTCGGCTGGGCCTTTGGCCCAGTCGGGCGAGAAGTTTTATTTTTAAATTCTCCCGAAAGAAAAATCCTAATAAAAAATAAGAAAATCGTAAAAATACCAGAAATACTTTTCGCCGCACAAACTTAATATTTAGGACAAAGTGAACATTTTTCTGGCCTAAAAATGCAATTTTCAAATATGCATATTTTTTTCTAATTCAAATAAAATACAAATAAAATAATAATTTGATTTTAAAATTTCTCTCTCCAATATTTCTCTCTTTTGAAGAAATCATTTTATGTTCTCTCATTTATTTTTATATTTGGAAATAATTGGAGTGAAAATATTTAAAATCAACTTATCCTCTTTTCAAATTTGAAAAATTTCAAATATGAAAATTTGTGAAACCTCCAACTCTCTCCTTAGGTCCTTGAGTTGCTTAAGATTTCTAGGATCTCAACCAAAATGCAAATAAAATATGATATGCATATGATGACCTATGTATAACATCCAAATTGAAAATTGGGATGTTACAATTTGTGAACATATACCGTCTGTTGCTACATTATCTATATATTTGCATCAAATCTTTTTTACATTATCTATTTTTAATTCTAAATTTTTTTACTTTGCTTTCATCTCTCTCTATATATGGATCTGTTCTATCAGTTACTCTCATATTTGCATCTTGCTCTATTATTTCAATAGATCTAATTTACGATCTTAATTTTCATTTCAAGCAGTACATCCCTTGCTTTGCAAGAACAGGAGTAGAAGGAAATCTTGGGCTTACTTTGCTGATGACTCCCAGGATGTCATATTAACAACGAAGCATGGATTTACAAAGACGGTTAGCGTAAAACTTGATAAAGATGGTCACTCCTATTTTAATGCGGAACTTTGGAGAAAAATGTCTATGTGTTATGAACTGAAAGCTGGCAATAAAATTCTAGTGCGTGCACCACAGCTTGGTCTAATTAACATGGATGTTTACTTCTCCAACGTCATCAGCCGATCAAAGTCTGATCGAGGTTAGTGTCCTTTCAACTTTCTCCTTGCTATCATATTACTATTTAAGGAACCAATTGATCACTATTTAAGCAACCAATTGTGATATCATATTCTGACTCTGTTCCTACGCAGTAACAAATTCTATTTACCAATTTATGCGCACTAAATATTCTTCTGCCATCTTCTGAATAAATAATACATGTCCACATTTTAAGCAGGATATGTTGGATGCATAGTGAACGATCTATATGTTACTAAGTGTACCAAATTCCACTGCAAGGACTTGAAACATGTCATAAACTTTGTTGATAATCTAACGGAGATATCACATCGTATGAACGCTGGATTTTGGATGGGATTAATTAGACCTATGGTGCACACACTGAACAAGACCAATTGTGTGCACAAAGCGCTGGTAAAAAGTCTTATTTTAATGTTGATGCTCATAAACTATATATATCTTCAACGATATGTTACAATTGTTTTTATTCTACATGTCAACAGAAATTGCCCCCTGTAGCAGTTCCTGCATCGATTTCCCGGCGTGGTCGAATTACACTTGTGCCTGCTAATAACGCCAAAGTGATTGCAAGGTATTGCATTTCTCACAGAAATGGAACCATTCAAACTATCAAGTTCTCGCTTCTCGTGGCAATGCATCCATATTGGAAAATTGGAGACATTGTTCTACTAATGATCTACCAAGGCACAGGAGGGCTCTTCCTTTTCATTGACGAGATGTCGAGTCACCGTGATCAAGCTACTTCCAGTGGATAGTTGTGGTTGTTGGCCCTCAATCTCTTAAAATGTGCTAGCTGTTACTATATATGTTAAGTATGTAGATATGGACCATATGGTTGTTGGCCCTTAGCCTCTTAAAATGTGATAGTTGTTACTATGTTAAGTGTGTAGATATGGACCATATGGTTGTCAAAACCGTGTTACGAAGATCCTCCTTTTGTCGAATAGTGTAACCACTATATATATGTTACTCAAATGTTGTTACCCAAGTTCATAAATTTTCATGGAAAGTATTAGTATTGTACACAGTTCATTGAGTTTAAGCGTGTGCCCGATGACCAGAAGGCATTTGCAGATTAACTGTCCATATTGCAAATTCACACACATGTTAACATAAGGAAACATATGTGTAACATACTAATCATCACACACGAGTACTCGTAGATGCATCGTGTGTGATACTCCGTCACCGCAAGCAACTAGTTTGCATTTTTCAAAGTTTTTTGTACACACAGAATCGCACACGTAGTAACTGCATTGACCGTCTATGTTGTAATTTCACATCGCAAACAGTTCATCCGAGTCGGCTGTTTGCCACGTATCACACACATCTTGTTTACATGACTCGTTTGTGTTCTTTTGGCTTATCGCAAACAGTTCATCCATGTGAACTATATACCACATATCACACACATCTTGTTAAGTTGAACCGTTTCTGTTGTGTTCCCTAATCGAAAACAGTTCATCTGAGTTAACCGTATGTCGTATATCGCATACACATTGATATGGCTTCCCGTTTCTGTTGTTCTACCTCATCGCAAACAGTTCGAATGGATTAACCGTGTGTCCTGCATCACACACACATTGTTATGCCTGCCCGTTTCTGTTGTTTCGCCTCGTCACAAACAGTTTCATTGGATTAACCGTGTGTCCTGCATCGCACACGCAAATAAAATCTGAACCGTGTTTGACGCATCCTCCGTCGCAAACGTTTTACACCTTTTTGACGGTTTTTTAACACCACCGTTTGCGATTATTGCATCGCACAAAGTTTCGGTAAATGGTCTCTGATCGTAGTGTCACGTTAGCAGTATCCTGCAGTAGTGACACATCAATCAACCCTAATGTCACCTAGATACTCCAATGTCACCACAAGTATCCGTGGGTCAATTATGTGATATGCATCAAACAACTTCAGATTCACAATATTCAATCCAACACAAAGAACCTCAAAGAGTACCCCAAGATTTCCACCGGAGAAACAAGGACGAAAACGTGCATCAACCCCTATGGATAGATTACCCCAATGTCACCTCGAGAACCTACGAGTTGAGTGCCAAAACATACATCAAGTGAATCAATAGAACACCCCATTGTCACCACGGGTATCCCACGCAATAAATACATCAAGTGTTCTCAAATCCATAATAGTATTCAATCTGATAATACTAAAACCTCAAAGGTAAAACTCAATTCATCACAAGAAGGTAGAGGGGGAGAAACACCATATGATTCAACTATAGTAACAAAGCTCGCAGTACATCAAGATCGTGCCAAATTAAGAACATGAGAGAGAGAGAGATCAAACACATAGCTACTGGTACATACCCTCAGCCCCGAGGGTGAACTACTCCCTCCTCGTCATGGAGAGCGTCGGGATGATGAAGATGGCCACCGATGATGGTTTCCCCCTCCGGCAGGGTGCCGGAATGGGCTCCCAATTGGTTTTTCATGGCTACAGAGGCTTGCAGTGGTGGAACTCCCAATCTAGGTTTATTTCTGGGGGTTTCTATATTTAAAGGGATTTTTGGCGTCGGGAACAAGTTAGGGGGGTCCACGAGGCGACGACAAGACAGGGTGGTGGCGCGCCCTAGGGGGGCGCCCTCCACCCTTGTGGAGGCCTCGTGTCTCCTCTAGTCCATCACCGATACTCCGTGGGCTTATTTTGGTCCATAAAAAATCGTCGTAAAGTTTCAGCTCGTTTGGACTCCGTTTGGTATTCCTTTTCTGTAAAACTCAAAAACAAGGAAAAAACAGAAACTGGCACCAGGCTCTAGGTTAATAGGTTAGTCCCAAAAATCATATAAAATAGCATATAAATGCATATAAAACATCCAAGTTAGATAATATAATAGCATGGAACAATCAAAAATTATAGATATGTTGGAGACGTATTAGTCAGCGGGTCTGCCACATTTAGATCCGTATGTATTTTGTAAGTTTCTATGTCTACAATGCTCTGCATGGAGCTACTCTAGCTAATTGCTCCCACTTTCAATATGTATCCAGATTGAGACTCAGAGGCATCTGAATTGGTGTTAAAGCTTGCATCGACATAACCCTTTACGACAAACTCTTTATCACTTCCATGACTGAGAAATATTTCCTTAGTCCTCTTAGGTAACTAAGGATAATTTTGACCGTTGCCCAGTGATCTACTCCTGGATCACTATTGTACCCCCTTGCCAAACTCATGGCAAGGAACAAAATAGGTTTTGTACATAGTACGCCATACTTTAAAGAACCTATGGCTGAGGCATAGGGAATGACTTTCATTCTCTCTCTATCTTCTGCCGTGGTCGGGCTTTGAGTCTTACTCAACTTCACACCTTACAATACAGGCTAGAACTCCTTCTTTGACTGATCCATTTTGAGCTTCTTCAAAACTTTTGTCAAGGTATGTGTTTTATGAAAGTCCTATTAAGTGTCTCGATCTATCCCTATAGATCTTGATGCTCAATATATAAGCAGCTTCACCGAGGTCTTTCATTGAAAAAATTCTTATTCAAGTATCCTTTTATGATATCCAAAAATTCTATATCATTTCCAATCAACAATATGTCATCCACATATACTATCAGAAATGCTACACAGCTCCCACTCACTTTCTTGTAAATACAGGCTTCACCGTAAGTCTGTATAAAACCATATGCTTTGAACACCTCATCAAAGCGTATATTCCTCTCCGAGATGCTTGCACCAGTCCATAGATGGATCGTTGGATCTTTCACACTTTGTTAGCACCTTTAGGATCGACAAAACCTTCTAGTTGCATCATATACAACTCTTCTTTAAAAAATCCATTAAGGAATGCAATTTTGACGTCCATTTGCCAGATTTCATAAAATGCGGCAATTGCTAACATGATTCGGACAGACTTAAGCATCGCTATGGGTGAGAAAGTCTCATCGTAGTCAACCCCTTGAACTTGTCGAAATACTTTTCGTGACAAGTCAAGCTTTGTAGACAGTAACATTACTATCAGCATCAGTCTTCTTCTTGGAGATCCATTTATTTTCTATGGCTTGCCGATCCTTGGACAAGTCCACCAAAGTCCATACTTTGTTCTCATACATGGATCCTATCTCAGATTTCATGTCCGCAAACCATTCATCGGAATCTGGCCTCATCATAGCTTCTTCATAGTTCATAGGTTCGTTGTTGTCCAACAACATGACTTCCAAAACAGGATTGTCGTACCACTCTGGTGCGGATCATGCTCTGGTCGACCTACGAGGTTTAGTAGCAACTTGATTTGAAGTTTCATGATCATCATCATTAGCTTCCTCTGTAGTTGGTGTAGGCATCACGGGAACATATTTCTCTGATGTGCTACTTTCCCAATCGAGAGAAGGTACAATTACCTCATCAAGTTCTACTTTCCTCCCACTCAGTTCTTTCGAGAGAAACTCCTTCTCTAGGAAGGATCCATTCTTGGTAACAAAGATCTTGCCTGCAGATCTTTGGTAGAAGGTGTACCCAATAGTTTCCTTAGGGTATCCTATGAAGACGCACTTCTCCGCTTTGGGTTGGAGCTTATCAGGCTGAAGCCTTTTGACATAAGTGTCACATCCCCAAACTTTTAAGAAACGATAGCTTAGGTTTCTTGCCAAACCATAGTTCATACGCTATGTAGCGATCCGACCTCAAATAGTCAAGTCTCTGTGCTTCAGTGTCATCCCTGGATCGGTAATGCTGACACACAGTACTCGAGGATTTATAACAGAGTAGCAATCACACACTTATTACATCGAATGTCTCAAAAGAGAACTTATTACAATAAATATGGCTTAAGGCCATCTAATACGATAACAACGTAAGGCTTGGAAGAAAAAGTGAGTCCATCAACTCCAACGGCATAGCTGAGCTGCACGGCAATGACCTAACGAACCTTACTCCTTGTCAGAAAAGTCTGCAACATAATACGTTGCAGCCCGAAAATGAGTCAGCACATGGAATATGCTGGCAATGTAACACAGTAGAGCAAGAACAGAATAATGCTATCACTACATGCATATTTGGCTGGTGGAAAGCTCTATGGTTATAGTTTTGCGAAAAGCCATTTTTTCCTACAACAAAGGAATATATTTTATTTAACTACCATGGTAGTTGAAACATCATTGAGAAGGTTCCTCCAACTCAATCCCAACTAAAAGTAATTATCAACCAATCAATATTAATTTAGAGTGATGAGATACATATGATAATCCGCGTACTAGATATTCAAGATTTGTCCATAACTGGGGACACGGCTAACCATGATTCGTTTATACACTCTGCAAAGGTTTGTGCACTTTTCCCCACAAGACTCGATCTCCTCCGTTGGATTTCTCGCACTGCCGGGTGTTTGAGAAACGGATGACCGAGACACAGTCTTTTAGAAACATTAACTCCTTACTCCGGGCAGAACATACCAACCTACATCCCTCTACCTGCTGATCCACCTCTCCAAAAGCTCATGCAACTTACTCAACTATGCTAGAGACTATAATAGCATGTGGCTGCACACGGAAGTTTCTAGCATGAAATATCTCAGTTCCCTTTGAGCCTGGGTGGCGGACCTTAGGATTATCACACGGGTACTCCGGGATATCCTAGGGCAATACTGGATTCTCCAGGTGCCCAACAAACAATCCACCCAGATGTGTATTTAAGTTGCCACCTTAAGTTGAACCATTAATTAATAATCTCACATCTGTCATGGATTCACTCACCCAAACCCCGCTGCGACGGGCGGGGCGAGGCAGGCGGCGGGGTTGGCGGGTGGTGGTGTGTGTGGGGGGGTGCGGGGCGGCGCTATAAAAGGAGGGGCGCTTGCTTGGGGAGGGGCAAGGCGGCGCGGAACAGTCCCAGCCGGACTCGGCTTCGGGCGACGGCGGCCTCCCGGTCTCCTGGAGGGAGACGAGGCGCGGGGAGGTGAGCCAGCTCGGCTGGGCTCCGGCCCAGTCGGGTGCTGGAGAATTTTTTTTTTAAAAAAAGTTTCGCTGAAACTTAAATAAATCCTAGAAAAGAAAATAAAAATCTAAAAATGCCAAAACAAATTTTCACCGTCTAAATAAAATATTTACAACAAAATGAACATTTTATTGGCCCTAAAATGCAACTTTGAAAAACATGCAATTTTTCTAATTCAAATAAAATAGCAATAAACTCCGAATAAAAACAAATATTTGATTTTAATATTTTTCCTCCAATATTTCATTTATTTTGGAGAAGTCATATTATCTCCTCTCATATATTTTGATATGAAATATTTTCGAAGAGAAAAATAATTAAAACCAAAAATCCTCGTTTCAATATTTGATAAAACTCAAATATGAAAACAGGGAAATTCCCAACTCTCTCTGAGGGTCCTTGAGTTGCTTAGGATTTCGAGGATCGCGAAACGAAATGCAGCAAAAATATGATATGCAGGAATGATCTATGTATAACATTCCAAATTGAAAATTTGGGATGTTACACGCTGTTGTCTCAAAGGATTTAGACGGTGCCCTATTTAACGTGAATGCGGCTGTCTCTATTGCATAACCCCAAAACGATAGTGGTAAATCGGTAAGAGACAACATAGAATGCACCATATCCTATAAAGTACGGTTACGACGTTCGGACACACTATTACGCTGTGGTGTTCCAGGTGGCGTGAGTTTTGAAACAATTCCACATTGTTTTAAATGAAGGCCAAACTCGTAACTCAAATATTCGCTTCCATGATCAGATCGTAGAAACTTTTATTTTCTTGTTATGATGATTCTCCACTTCACTCGGAAATTCTTTGAACTTTTCAAACGTTTCAGACTTGTGTTTCATCATGTAGATATACCCATATCTGCTCAAATCATCTGTGAAGGTCAAAAAATAACGATAGCCGCCGCGTGCCTCAACACTCATTGGACCGCATACATTGGTATGTATTACTTCCAATAAGTTATTAGCTCGCTCCATTGTTCCGGAGAATGGAGTTTTAGTCATCTTGCCCATGAGGCATGGTTCGCAAGCATCAAATGATTCATAATCAAGTGATTCTAAAAGCCCATCTACATCGAGTTTCTTCATGCGCTTTACACCAATATGACCTAAATGGCAATGCCACAAGTATGTTGCACTATCATTATCAACTTTACATCTTTTGGCATCAATATTATGAATATGCGTATTACTATGATCGAGATTCAATAAACCATTTACATTCATGAATACGCATCAATATTATGAATATGCGTATGACCATAGAAGGTTTTATTCATGTAAACAGAACAACCATTATTCTCTGATTTAAATGAATAACCGTATTGCAATAAACATGATCCAATCATATTCATGCTGAACTCAAACACCAAATAACATTTATTTAGGTTCAACACTAATCCCGAAGGTAGAGGGAGTGTGCTATGGTGATCGTATCAACCTTGGAACACACATCGTCACCTCATCCTTAACTAGTCTCTGTTCATTCTGCAACTCCCGTTTCGAGTTACTAATCTTAGCAACTGGACCGGTATCAAATACTCAGGGGTTGCTACGAACACTAGTAAAGTACACGTCAATAACATGTATATCAAATATATCTTTGTTCACTTTGCCATCCTTCTTATCCGCCAAGTATTTGGGGCAGTTCCGCTTCCAATGACCTTTCTCTTTGTAGTAGAAGAACTCAGTTTCAGGCTTGGGTCCAGCTTTGGGCTTCTTCACGTGAGTGGCAACTTCCTTGCCATTCTTCTTGAAGTTCGCTTTCTTTCCCTCGCCCTTTTTCTTGAAACTAGTGGACTTGTTAACCATCAACACTTGATGCTCTTTCTTGATTTCTACCTTCGCCGATTTCAGCATCGCGAAGAGCTCGAGAATCATTTGTGTCATCCCTTGCATATTTTAGTTCATCACCAAGTTCTAGTAGCTTGGTGATAGTGACTAGAGAACTCTGTCAATCACTATCTTATCTAGAAGATTAACTCCCACTTGATTCAAGTGATTGTAGTACCCCAGACATTCAAAGTACAAGCTCACTGGCTGAGCTATTCTCCTCCATCTTGTAGGCAAAGTACTTGTCAGAGGTCTCATACCTCTCGACGCGGGCATGAATCTGAAATATCAATTTTCAGCTTCTTGGAACATCTCATATGCCTTGTGGCGTTCAAAACGTTTTTGAAGTCCTAGTTCTAAGCTGTAAAGTATGGCGCACCTAAACTATCAAGTAGTCATCATATAGAGCTTGCAAAATGTTCATAACGTCTGCATCTGCTCCTGCAATAGGTTTGTCACCTAGCGGTGCATCAAGGACATAATTCTTCTGTGCAACAATGAGGATAATCCTTAGATCACTAACCCAGTCTGCATTATTGCTACTATCATATTTCAACTTAGTTTTATCTAGGAACATATCAAAAATATATGGGAGCTATATCACGAGCTATTGATCTACAACATAGATATGAAAAAACTATTAAGACTAAGTTCATGATAAATTAAGTTTAACTAATCAAATTACTAATGAACTCTCACTTAAATAGACATCCCTCAAGTCATCTAAGTGATACGTGAGCCAAATCAACTAACCCATGTCCGATCATCACGTGACATGGGGTAGTCATCAATGGTGAACATCTCTATGTTGATCATATCTACTATATGATGCACGTTCGACCTTTCAGTCTCCAGTGTTCCGAGGCCATGTATATACATGCTAGGCTCATCAAGTTTAACCCAAGTATTCTGCATGTGTAAAACTGTCTTACGCCTGTTGTATGTGAACGTAGAGTCCTATCACACCCGATCATCATGTGGTGTCTTGAAACGACGAACTATAGCAACGGTGCATACTCAGGGAGAACACTTTTACCTTGAAATTTAGTGAAGGGATCATCTTATAATGCTACCGTCGTTCTAAGCAAAATAAGATGCACAAAAGATAAACATCACATGCAATCAAAATATGTGACATGATATGGCCATCATCATCTTATGCTTTTGATCTCCATCTCCAAATCAACATCATGATCACCATCATCACTGGCTTGACACCTTGATCTCCATTGTAGCATCATTGCGTCAAGGTCGTCACGCCAACTATTGCTTCTACAACTATCGCTAACGCATAGTGATAAAGTAAAAAAATTAAATGGCACTTGCACTTCATAAAATAAAGAGACAACCCTAAGGCTCCTGCCGGTTGTCGATATTACAAAACATGATCATCTCATACATCAACATATATCACATCATATCTTGACCACATCACATCACAACATGCCGTGCAAAAACAAGTTAGATGGCCTCTACTTTGTTGTTGCAAGTTTTACGTGGCTGCTACAGGCTTCTAGCAAGAACCATTCTTACCTGCGCAAAAACCACAACTATGTTTCATCAAGTTTGCTGTTTTAACCTTCTTCAAGAACCAGTCGTAGTCAAATTCCATTGAACTAAAGTAGGACAACAGACACCCGCCAGCCACCTTTATGCAAAACTAGTTGCATGACTGTCGGTGGAACCGGTCTCATGTGCGTGGACATGTAAGGTTGGTCTGGGCCGCTTCATCCCACAATACCGCTGAATCAAAATAAGACATTGGTGGTAAGTAGTATGACTATCAATGCCCACAACTCTTTGTGTTCTACTCATGCGTATCATCTACGCATAAACCTGGCTCTGATACCACTTTTGGGAATCGTTGCATGCAATCAAAAAAAAATCTATGCACATGCAATGATCTATCCATGGAGATGCATAGCAACGAGAGGGAAGAGTGTGTCTACGTACCCTCGTAGACCGTAAGCGGAAGCGTTTAAGAGCGAGGTTGATGTAGTCGAATTTCTTCGCGCTCCAACCGATCAACTACTGAACGTACGACACCTCCGGGTTCTGCACACGTTCAGCTCGGTGTCGTCCTATGCCTTCTTGATCCAGCAAGATAGCAAGGTAGTAGATGAGTTCCAGCAGCACGACGGTGTGGTGACGGTGATTGTGAAGTGACCTCTGCAGGGCTTTGCCTAAGTACAACAAAAATATGATCGGTGGTGTAAACGGTGGAGGGGGGCACACACGGCTAGGCAATTGTCTGTTGTGTGCTAGGCACCCCCTCCCACATATATATAGGTGGGAGGTAGGGAGGAGCAGCCAAAGGAGGCTCCCAATTGGAGGAATCCTACTTGGGGTCCCTCCCAAGCCACGCCCCCTTTCCTTATTTGGAGTGCAGGGAAAGGCAGGGGAGGGTGCCCCCCTTTTCCTTTCTTCCATGAGAGGAAAATGCAGGAGGGGCTAGCCCTCCCCATTTTCCTTCCCTAGGGCTGGACAAACAAGGGAGGGGGCGCACCAGCCCCCTTCTAGGCTGGTCTGTCCCCTCCTTTGGCCCATATCTTGCCGGGGGTTGCCTGGAACCCCTTCCGGTCACCCGATTTCTTTCCGGTAAGTCCCGCAACACTTCCGGTGTCCAAATACCATCGTCCTATATATCATTCTTTACCTCTCGACCATTTCAATACTCCTCGTCATGTTTGTGATCTCATCCGGGACTCCAAACAACATTCGGTCACCAAAACAAATAACTCATATAACACTATATCATCAACGAACGTTAAGCATGAGGACCCTACGGGTTCGAGAACTATGTAGACATGACCGAGACACATATTCGGTAAATAACCAATAGTGGAACCTGGATGCCCATATTGGCTCCTACATATTCTACAAAGATATTTATCGGTAGAATTGTTATGACAACATACGTAATTCCCTTTGTCCATCGGTATGTTACTTGCCCGAGATTGGATCGTCGGTATCTTCATACCAAGTTCAATCTTGTTACCGGCAAGTCTCTTTACTCGTTCCGTAATACATCATCTTGTAACTAACTCATTAGTCACTTTGCTTGCAAGGCTTCTTATGATGTCTCTTACCGAGAGGGCCCAGAGATACCTCTCCGATTCTCGGAGTGACAAATCCTAATCTCGATCTATGCCAACTCAACAAACACTTTCGGAGATACCTGTAGAGCATCTTTATGATCACCCAGTTACGTTGTGACGTTTGATAGCACACAATGTATTCCTCCGGTATCCGGGAGTTTCATAATCTCATAATCGAAGGAATATGTATTTGACATGAAGAAAGCAATAGCAATAAACTGAACGATCAGTATGCTATGCTAATGGATGGGCCTTGTCCATCACACCATTCTCCTAATGATGTGATCCGATTATCAAACGACAACACATATCTATGGTTAGGAAACCCTAACCATCTTTGATGAATGAGCTAGTCTAGTAGAGGCTTACTAGGGACATGGTATTTGTTTATGTATTCACACATGTATTTAAGTTTCCAATCAATACAATTCTAGCATGAATAATAAACCTTTATCATGAATTAGGAAATATAAAAGAACAACTTTATTATTGCCTCTAGGGCATATTTCCTTCACAAAGGATCGACCACAAAAAGCAAAAAAAAACAATTCACAGGAGCCCAATAGTACACCGGCCACATGCACATGCAAACAGAAGTACTTGATCCATATAGCACATAAACAAAAAAGTAGTAGCCCAATGCATATACGGGCCACATGCACGTGCAAAGAGAAGCACTCAGTCCATGTTCGATGCCTCTGGCTGGCTTCTGCTATGCTACTGATGCGAGTAATTTAGTCCCACCTCGACTCGGGAAGAAGGAATAAAAGGGGTGGGTGCCTACAAAGCAGAACCAGAACACAGGGTTGTTCTGGTCTCTGTGTTTGCTTCGCTTTGGCTGATTTAACAACGAGACTTGTGCTCATTCAAGTAGCAGTTAACCGAAAAAGGTGTTTGTACCTTACCCGATGGGCGCCCGATAGGGTCGGGTTACCCGGTGGGCTCGGGCATGGGCCTGATTTTAGACCCATGGGTAGGGTCATGGGTTTATGGGGGACCTGATAGCTGGATCGGACATGGGTTTGGTTAAGGTTGACTCGGCCATACCCGACCTGACTGCTAGGTTGAGTGCCTTCTAGTTATTTGTACTCTGTAATGTTAATATGCAATCTGATATTCTGAAATGTAATGTTCAGTTAACAGTTTGGTCCAACAATTGCTACATCTCGTAGTAGTTCTCAAGAATTCTTGGTTTCGTTAACTGTCTTATCTTCTAGTATATGTTCTATTCTGCAATGTCGTGCTCAGTTAACTGTTTTAGTTAATTTGTTCTGCTATCCAGTTAACTGTTTGGTTCAATTCTACAATTTGATTTTCATTTGTTGTAGGTAAAATTTTGTATTGTTATGCATGTGAGAAATAAATCGAATTTGGCTGTACTCAATACACGAGAACATATATAATGTTGGGGAACGTAGTAATTTCAAAAAAATTCCTACGGACACGCAAGATCATGGTGATGCATAGCAACGAGAGGGAAGAGTATTTTCCACGTACCCTCGTAGACCGTAAGAGGAAGCGTTATGAGAACGCGGTTTATGTAGTCGAACGTCTTCACAATTCGACCGATCCAAGTACCGGACACACGGCACCTCCGAGTTCAGCACACGTTCAGCTCGATGACGTCCCACGAACTCCGATCCAGCAGAGCTTCATGGGAGAGTTCCATCAGCCCGACAACGTCATGATAGTGATGATGTTGCTACCGACGCAGGGCATCGCCTAAGCACCGCTACAATATGATCGAGGTGGATTATGGTGGAGGGAGGCACCGCACACGGCTAAAGGATCAATGATCAACTTGTGTGTCTAGAGGTGCCCCCCTGCCCCCTTATATAAAGGAGCAAGGGGGAGGCCGGCCGGCCCCTGTAGGCGCGCCAGGAAGAGGAGTCCTCCTCCTAGTAGGAGTAGGACTCCTCTCTTTCCTACTCCTACTAGGAGGGGGGAAGGAAGGGGGAGAGGGAGAAGGAAAGGGGGGCGCCGCCCCCCCTCTCCTAGTCCAATTCAGATCAGAGGGGGAGGGGCGTGCGGCCTGCCCTGGGACAGCCCTCTCTCTCCACTAAGGCCCCTAAGGCCCACTATTTCTCCCTGGGGGTTCCGGTAACCCTCCGGCACTCCGGTTTTCTCCGAAACCACCCGGAACACTTACGGTGTCTGAATATAGTCGTACAATATATCGATCTTTACGTCTCAACCATTTCAAAACTCCTTGTCATGTCCGTGATCATATCCGGGACTCCGAACTACCTTTAGTACATCAAAACACAAAAACTAATAATATCGATCGTCACCAAACTTTAAGCGTGCGGACCCTACGGGTTCGAGAACTATGTAGACATGACCGAGACACGTCTCCAGTCAATAACCAATAGCGGAACCTGGATGTTCATATTGGCTCCCACATATTCAACGAAGATCTTTATCGGTCAAACCGCATAACAACATACGTTGTTCCCTTTGTCATCGGTATGTTACTTGCCCGAGATTCGATCGTCGGTATCTCAATACCTAGTTCAATCTCGTTACCAGCAAGTCTCTTTACTCATTCCATAATACATCATCCCGCAACTAACTCATTAGTTACAATGCTTGCAAGGCTTATAGTGATGTGCATTACCGAGTGGGCCCAGAGATACCTCTCCGACAATCGGAGTGACAAATCCTAATCTTGATCTATGCCAACTCAACAAGTACCATCAGAGACACCTGTAGAGCACCTTTTGTAGCACACAAAGTTATGTTGTGATGTTTGGTAGCACACAAAGTGTTCCTCCGGTAATCGGGAGTTGCATAATCTCATAGTCATAGGAACATGTATAAGCCATGAAGAAAGCAATAGCAGTAAACTAAAATGATCAAGTGCTAAGCTAACGAAAGGGGTCAAGTCAATCACATCATTCTCCTAATGATGTGATCCCGTTAATCAAATGACAACTGATGTCTATGGTTAGGAAACTTAACCATCTTTGATTAATGAGATAGTCAAGTAGAGGCATACTAGTGACACTCTATTTGTCTATGTATTCACATGTACTAAGTTTCCGGTTAATACAATTCTAGCATGAATAATAAACATTTATCATGATATGAGGAAATAAATAATAACTTTATTATTGCCTCTAGGGCATATGTTCTTCAGTCTCCCACTTGCACTAGAGTCAATAATCTAGAATACATAGTAATGATTCTAACACCCATGGAACCTTGGTGTTGATCACATTTTTCTCGTGAGAGAGGCTTACTCAACGAGTCTGCAACATTCAGATCCGTATGTATCTTGCAAATCTCTATGTCTCCCACCTGGACTTGATCGCGGATGGAATTGAAGCTTCTCTTGATGTGCTTGGTTCTCTTGTGAAATCCGGATTCCTTTGCCAAGGCAATTGCACCAGTATTGTCACAAAAGATTTTCATTGTACCCGATGCACTAGGTATGACACCTAGATCGGATATGAACTCCTTCATCTAGACTCCTTCATTCGCTGCTTCAGCAATGTACTCCGATTCACACGTAGATCCTGCCACGACGCTTTGTTTAGAACTGCTCCAACTGACAGCTCCATCGTTCAATATAAACACGTATCCGCTTTGCGATTTAGAATCGACCGGATCAGTGTCAAAGCTTGCATCAACGTAACCATTTATGATGAGCTCTTTGTCACCTCCATAAACGAGAAACATATCCTTAGTCCTTTTCAGGTATTTCAGGATGTTCTTGACCTCTGTCCAGTGATCCACTCCTGGATTACTTTGGTACCTCCCTGCTAAACAAATAGCAAGGCACACATCAGGTCTGGTACACAACATTGCATACATGATAGAGCCTATGACTGAAGCATAGGGAACATCTTTCATTTTCTCTCTATCTTCTGCAGTGGTCGGACATTGAGTCTTACTCAACTTCACACCTTGTAGCACAGGTAAGAACCCTTTCTTTGCCTGATCCATTTTGAACTTCTTCAAAACTTTGTCGAGGTATGTGCTTTGTGAAAGTCCAATTAAGCGTTTTGATCTATCTCTATAGATCTTGATGCGCAATATGTAAGCAGCTTCACCGAGGTCTTTCATTGAAAAAATCTTATTCAAATATCCTTTTATGCTATCTAGAAATTCTATTTCATTCCCAATCAACAATATGTCATCCACATATAATATTAGAAATGCTACAGAGCTCCCACTCACTTTCTTGTAAATACAGGCTTCTCTAAAAGTCTGTATAAAACCATATGCTTTGATCACACTATCAAAACATTTATTCCAACTCCGAGAGGCTTGCACCATTCCATAAATGGATCGCTGGAGCTTGCACACTTTGTTAGCACCCTTTGGATCGATAAAACCTTCAGGTTGCATCATATACAACTCTTCTTCTAGAAATCCATTCAGGAATGTAGTCTTTACATCCATTTTCCAAATTTCATAATCATAAAATGCGGCAATAGCTAACATGATTCGGACGGACTTAAGCATCGCTACGGGTGAGAAGGTCTCATCGTAGTCAACTCCTTGAACTTGTCGAAAACCTTTTGCAACAAGTCGAGCTTTGTAGATAGTAACATTACCATCGGCGTCTGTCTTCTTCTTGAAGATCCATTTATTCTCAATGGCTTGCCGATCATTGGAAAGTCAACCAGAGTCCACACTTTGTTCTCATACATGGATCCCATCTCAGATTTCATGGCCTCAAGCCATTTTGCAGAATCTGGCCTCATCATCGCTTCCTCATAGTTCGTAGGTTCGTCATGGTCTAGTAACATGACCTCTAGAACAGGATTACCGTACCACTCTGGTGCGGATCTTACTCTGGTTGACCGACGAGGTTCATTAGTAACTTGATCTGAAGTTTCATGATCATCATCATTAGCTTCCTCACTAATTGGTGTAAGTGTCACAGGTACCGGTTTCTGTGATGAACTACTTTCCAATAAGGGAGCATGTACAGTTACCTCATCAAGTCCTACTTTCCTCCCACTCACTTCTTTCGAGAGAAACTCCTTCTCTAGAAAGGATCCATTCTTAGCAACAAAAGTCTTGCCTTTGGATCTGTGATAGAAGGTGTACCCAACTGTTTCTTTTGGGTATCCTATGAAGACATATTTCTCCGTTTGGGTTCGAGCTTATCGGGTTGAAGCTTTTTCACATAAGCGTCACAGCCCCAAACTTTAAGAAACGACAACTTTGGTTTCTTGCCAAACCACAGTTCATAAGGAGTCGTCTCAACGGATTTAGATGGTGCCCTATTTAACGTGAATGCAGGCATCTCTAAAGCATAACCCCAAAACGACAGCAGTAAATCAGTAAGAGACATCATAGATTGTACCATATCTAGTAAAGTACGATTACGATGTTTGGACACACCATTACGCTGTGGTGTTCTGGGTGGCGTTAGTTGCGAAACTATTCCGCATTGTTTCAAATGAAGACTAAACTCGTAATTCAAATATTCTCCTCCATGATCAGACTATAGAAACTTTATTTTCTTGTTACGATGATTTTCCACTTCACTCTGAAGTTCTTTGGACTTTTCAAATGTTTCAGAATTATGTTTCATCAAGTAGATATACCCATATCTGCTCAAATCATCTATGAAGGTGATAAAATAACGATATCCGCCGCGAGCCTCAATATTCATCGGGCACATACATCACTATGTATGATTTCCAACAAATCTGTTGCTCGCTCCATAGTTCCGGCGAACGGCGATTTAGTCATCTTGCCCATGAGGCATGGTTCGCAAGTACCAAGTGATTCATAATCAAGTGATTCCAAAATTCCATCAGAATGGAGTTTCTTCATGCGCTTTATACCAATATGACCTAAACGATAGTGCCACAAATAAGTTGCACTATCATTATCAACTCTACATCTTTTAGCTTCAATACTATGAATATGTGTATCTCCACTATCGAGATTCAAAAAGAATAGACCACTCTTTAAGGGTGCATGACCATAAAAGATATTATTCATATGAATAGAACAACCATTATTCTCTGACTTAAATGAATAACCGTCTCGCATCAAACAAGATCCAGATATAATGTTCATGCTCAACGCTGGCACCAAATAACAATTATTCAGGTCTAATACTAATCCCGAAGGTAGATGCAGAGGTAGCGGGCTGACCGCGATACATTGACTTTGGAACCATTTCCCATGCGCATTGTCACCTTGTCCTTTGCCAATCTTCGCTTAATCTGTAGTCCCTGTTTCGAGTTGCAAATATTAGCAAAAGAACCAGTATCAAATACCCAGGCACTACTGCGAGAATTAGTAAGGTACAAATCAATAACATGTTTATCACATATACCTTTGTTCACCTTGCCATCCTTCTTATCCGCCAAATACTTGGGGCATTTCCGCTTCCAGTGAACAGTCTGTTTGCAGTAGAAGCACTCAGTCTCAGGCTTAGGTCCAGACTTGGGTTTCTTCTCTTGAGCAGCAACTTGTTTGTCGTTCTTCTTGAAGTTCCCTTTGTTCTTCCCTTTACCCTTTTTCTTGAAACTGGTGGTCTTGTTAACCATCAACACTTGATGCTCCTTCTTAATTTCTACCTCCGCAGCCTTTAGCATTGCGAAGAGCTCAGGAATTGTTTTATTCATCCCTTGCATGTTATAGTTCATCACGAAGCTCTTGTAGCTTGGTGGTAGTGATTGACGAACTTTGTCAATGACACTATCAACGGTAAGATTAACTCCCAGTTGAGTCAAGTGGTTATGGTACACAGACATTCTGAGTATATGTTCACTGATAGAACTATTCCCCTCCATCTTGCAGCTGTAGAACTTATTGGAGACTTCATATCTCTCAATTCGGGCATTTTGCTTGAAATATTAACTTCAACTCCTAGAACATCTCATATGCTCCATGACGTTCAAAACGTCGTTGAAGTCCCGGTTCTAAGGCGTAAAGCATGGCACACTGAACTATCGAGTAGTCATCAACTTTGCTCTGCCAGACGTTCATAACATCTGGTGTTGCTCCTGCAGCAGGTTTGGCACCTAGCGGTGCTTCCAGGACGTAATTCTTCTGTGCAGCAATGAGGATAATCATCAAGTTACAGACCCAGTCCATGTAATTGCTACCATCATCTTTCAACTTTGCTTTCTCAAGGAACGCATTAAAATTCAACGAAACAACAACACAGGCCATCTATCTACAATAAAATAGACATGCAAAATACTATCAGGTACTAAGTTCATGATAAATTAAGGTTTAGTTAATCAAATTATTAAAGAACTCCCACTTAGATAGACATCCCTCTAATCATCTAAGTGATCACGTGATCCATATCAACTAAACCATGTATGATCGTCACGTGAGATGGAGTAGTTTTCAATGGTGAACATCACTATGTTGATCATATCTTCTATATGATTCACGCTCAACCTTTCGGCCTCCAGTGTTCTGAGGCCATATCTGCATATGCTAGGCTCGTCAAGTTTAACTCGAGTATTATGCATGTGCAAAACTGGCTTGCACCCGTTGTATGTGAACGTAGAGCTTATCACACCCGATCATCACGTGGTGTCTCGGGATGACGAACTTTCGCAACGGTGCATACTCACGGAGAACACTCGTACCTTGAAATTTAGTGAGAGATCATCTTATAATGCTACCGTCGATCTAAGCAAAATAAGATGCATAAAAGATAAACATCACATGCAATCAATATAAGTGATATGCTATGGCCATCATCATCTTGTGCTTGTGATCTCCATCTCCGAAGCACCGTCATGATCACCATCGTCACCGGCGCGACACCTTGATCTCCATAGTAGCATCGTTGTCGTCTCGCCAACTATTGCTTCGACGACTATCACTACCGCTTAGTGATAAAGTAAAGCAATTACAGGGCGATTGCATTGCATACAATAAAGCGACAACCTTATGGCTCCTACCAGTTGCCGATAACTCGATTACAAAACATGATCATCTCATACAACACAATATAGCATCATGTCTTGACCATATCACATCAGAACATGCCCTGCAAAAACAAGTTAGACGTCCTCTACTTTGTTGTTGCAAGTTTTACGTGCCTACTACGGGCTGAGCAAGAACCGTTCTTACCTACGCATCAAAACCACAATGATAGTTTGTCAAGTTAGTGTTGTTTTAACCTTCTCAAGGATCGAGCGTAGCCACACTCGGTTCAACTAAAGTTGGAGAAACTGACACCCGCCAGCCACCTGTGTGCAAAGCACGTCGGTAGAACCAGTCTCGCGTAAGCGTACGCGTAATGTCGGTCCGGGCCACTTCATCCAACAATACCGCTGAACCAAAGTATGACATGTCGGTAAGCAGTATGACTTGTATCGCCCACAACTCACTTGTGTTCTACTCATGCATATAACATCTATGCATAAACTTGGCTCGGATGCCACTGTTGGGGAACGTAGTAATTTCAAAAAAATTCCTACGCACACGCAAGATCATGGTGATGCATAGCAACGAGAGGGAAGAGTATCATCCACATACCCTCGTAGACCGTAAGCGGAAGCGTTATGAGAACGCGATTGATGTAGTCGAACGTCTTCACGATCTGACTGATTCAAGTACCGAACGCACGACACCTCCGAGTTCAGCACACGTTCATCTCAATGACGTCCCACGAAATTCGATCCAGCAGAGCTTCATGGGAGAGTTTCGTCAGCACGACGGGGTGATGACGGTGATGATGTTGCTACCGACGCAGGGGTTCGCCTAAGCACCGCTACGATATGATCGAGGTGGATTATGGTGGAGGGGGCACCGCACACAGCTAAGGATCAATGATCAACTTGTGTGTCTAGAGGTGCCCCCCTGCCCCCATATATAAAGGAGCAAGGGGGAGGCCGACCGCCCCCTGTAGGCGTGCCAAGAGGAGGAGTCCTCCTCCTAGTAGGAGTAGGACCCCCCTCTTTCCTAATCCTACTAGGAGGGGGGAAACGAAGGGGAGAGGGAGAAGGAAATGGGGCACCGCCCCCCCCTTTCCTAGTCCAATTCGGACCAGAGGGAGAGGGGCGCGCGGACTGCCCTGGGCCAGCCCTCTCTCTCTCCACTAAGGCCCATAAGGCCCGCTATTTCTCTCGGGGGGTTCCGGTAACCCTCCGGCACTCCGGTTTTCTCCGAAACCACCCGGAACACTTTCGGTGTCCGAATATAGTCATCCAACATATCGATCTTTATGTCTCGACCATTTAGAGACTCCTCGTCTTGCCCGTGATCATATCCGGGACTTTGAACTACCTTCGGTACATCAAAACACAAAAACTCATAATATCGATCGTCACCAAACTTTAAGCGTGCGGACCCTATGTGTTCGAGAACTATGTAGACATGATCGATACACGTCTCCGGTCAATAACCAATAGCGGAACCTGGATGTTCATATTGGCTCCCACATATTCTACAAAGATCTTTATCGGTCAAACCACATAACAACATACGTTGTTCCCTTTGTCATCAGTATGTTACTTGCCCGAGATTCGATCGTCGGTATCTCAATACCTAGTTCAATCTCGTTACCGGCAAGTCTCTTTACTTGTTCCGTAATACATCATCCCGCAACTAACTCATTAGTTACAATGCTTGCAGGGCTTATAGTGATGTGCATTACCGAGTGGGCCCAGAGATACCTCTCCGACAATTGGAGTGACAAATCCTAATCTTGATCTATGCCAACTCAATAAGTACCATCGGAGACACTTGTAGAGCACCTTTATAATCACCTAGTTACGTTGTGACGTTTAGTAGCACACAAAGTGTTCCTCCAGTAATCGGGACTTGCATAATCTCATAGTCATAGGAACATGTATAAGTCATGAAGAAAGAAATAGCAGTAAACTAAAACGATCAAGTGCTAAGCTAAAGAAATGGGTCAAGTAAATCACATCATTCTCCTAATGATGTGATCCCATTAATCAAATGACAACTCATGTCTATGGTTAGGAAACTTAACCATCTTTGATTAATGAGCTAGTCAAGTAGAGGCATACTAGTGACACTCTGTTTGTCTATATATTCACACATGTACTAAGTTTCCAGTTAATACAATTCTAGCATGAATAATAAACATTTATCATGATATGAGGAAATAAATAATAAATTTATTATTGCCTCTAGGGCATATTTCCTTCATATAATTGCTCCATTTCCAAGTTGTTTAGCATGCTTGGTTAGGTTAACTGTCTTTTGCATGCGTCTTAAGTTAATCTGTTGGACCTGCAATTTGTTTATTGCTACTTCTTGAGCTTGCGTTGTTTTTTCCTTGAAGAGGAAAGGGTGATGCAGCAAAGTAGAGATAAGTATTTCCCTCAGTTAAGAACCAAGGTATCAATCGAATAGGAGAAACATGCAAGTCCCCAATAGATGCACTTGCATAAACAATCAAACACTTGCACCCAACGTGATAAAGGGGTTGTCAATCCCTTCACGGTCACTTGCAAAGGTGAGATCTGATAGAGATAAATAAAACAAAACAAAACATAAAATATTTTTGGTTTTTTGGGTTTATAGATCTTAAAATTAAAGATTGCAAGAATAGTAAATTGGAAACTATATTGATGGAAAATAGGCCCGGGGGCCATAGGTTTCACTAGAGGATTCTCTCTTGAAGGAAAATAATATGATGGGTGAACAAATTACTGTCAAGCAATTGATAGAAAAGCGCAAAGTTATGACGATATCCAAGGCAATGATTATGTAATATAGGCATCATGTCCGTGTCAAGTAGACTGACTCCTGCCTGCATCTACTACTATTACTCCACACATCGACCGACTCATGCCTGCATCTAGAGTATTAAGTTCATAAAGAACAAAGTAGCGCTTTAAGTAAGATGACATGATGTAGAGGAATAAACTCCAGCAATATGATGTAAACCCCATATTTTTATCCTCGTTGGCAACAATTCAATACGTGTCTCGCTACCCCTACTGTCACTGAGTGAATCACGCAAGATTGAACCCAAAGCTAAGCACCTCTCCCATTGCAAGAAAAACCAATCTAGTTGGCTAAACCAAACCGATAATTCAAAGAGAAATACAAAGATATCAAATCATGCATATAAGAATTCAGAGAAGATTCAAATAATATTCATAGATAAGCTGACCATAAATCCACAATTCATCGGATCTCGACAAACACATCACAAAAGATGATTACATCGGATAGATCTCCAAGAACAACGAGGATAACATGATATTGAGAATCGGAGAGAGAGAAGAAGCCATCTACCTACTAGCTATGGACCCTAGGTCTGTGGTAAACTACTCACGCTTCATCGAAAGGGCAATAGAGTTGATGTAGATGCCCTCCGTGATCGAATCCTCCTTCGGCAGGATGCCGGAAAAGGCCCCAAGATGGGATCTCATGGGAAGAGAATGGTGTGGTGGTGCAAAAGTGTTTTCGTGGATGCTTCTGAGGGTTTTGGAATATATGTATATATATAGGACGAAGATCTAGGTCAGGGAGTCACGAAGGGCGCGCCCTCCACCCTTGCCGCCGCCTCGTGGCTCTTCTGACTTGTACTCCAAGTCCCCTAGGTGTCTTCTGGTCCAAGAAAAATCATCGTGAAAGTTTTATTCTGTTTGGACTCCGTTTGATATTCCTTTTCTGCGAAGCTAAAAAACAAGGAAAAACAGAAACTGGCACTGGGCTCTAGGTTAATAGGTTAGTCCCAAAAATAATATAAATAGCATATTAATGCATATAAAACATCCAAAATAGATAATATAATACCATGAAACAATCAAAAATTATAGATACATTGGAGACGTATCAAGCATCCCCAAGCTTAATTCCTGCTCGTCCTCGAGTAGGTAAATGAACAAAATAGAATTTTTGATGTGGAATGCTACCTAACATATTTATCCATGTAATTTTCTTTATTGTGGCATGAATGTTCAGATCCATAAGATTCAAACAAAGTTTAATATTGACATAAAAACGATAATACTTCAAGCATACTAATAAAGCAATTATGTGTTCTCAAAATAACATGGCCAAAGAAAGCTATCCCTACAAAATCATATAGTCTGGCTATGCTCCATCTTCATCACACAAAATGTTCAAATCATGCACAACCCTGATTTGAAGCCAAGTAATTGTTTCATACTTTTGATGTTCTCAAACTTTTTCAACTTTCACGCAATACATGAGCGTGAGCCATGGACATAGCACTATAGGTGGAATAGAATATGGTGGTTGTGGAGAAGAAAAAAACAAGGAGATAGTCTCACATCAACTAGGCATATCAACGGGCTATGGAGATGCCCATCAATAGATATCAATGTGAGTGAGTAGGGATTGCCATGCAACAAATGCACCAGAACTGTAAGTGTAAAATCTTAAAAAGAAACTAAGTGGGTCTTCGGACTTTACAAAAAATAAATTAGGCCAAGAAGCCCACCAATAATAAAAAACACTAAATGTGCAATGCTCACAATGAAAAGTGTAGGTACTAGTAATCATGCATAATGGACAACTATTTGGTTCAATGGGACATGATATATGAAGAACATGCAACAAACAAGCTCTAAAAATGCGTAAAATGTAGAGCCATTAGTGGTCGACAGGCCCACATCACCCTCACTAACATCTTCTACCATAGAGCCAGTTGCAGCCTTAGCAGGAGGAGCTCTTGCCCAAAAAAACAGCCCACATAAGGACATGCATCTACGGGGTTGATACGTCTCCAGCGTATCTATAATTTATGAAGTATTCATGCCATGTTTACAACAACTCAATATGGTTTTGGTATGATTTGAACGGAACTAACCCGGACTAACGTTGTTTTCAGCAGAACTACCGTGGTGTTGCTTTTTGTGCAGAAATAAAGGTTCTCGGAATTGGACGAAACTTTTTGACAATTTTTTGGAAGAAAGGAGAAATAATGGAGCAAAGAACCACTAGATGGGTCCCCACTACTGCCCACAAGACACGAGGGTGCGCAAGCCCCGCTGGCGCGCCCTGGTGGATGGTGGTCCCCTCGAAGCCCATCTTCGTGTGAAACTGATGCAAAAAAATCCTATAAATAAAGAAACCCCCATAAATAACCCTAGATTAGAAGTTATGCCGCCGCAAAGCCTCTATAGCCATGAAAAACCAATCTGGACCATGTTTCGGCACCCTGCCGGAGGGAGAAATCATCACCAGAGGCCATCTTCATCGTCCCAGCAGCCAACATGATGAGGAGGGAGTAGTCCACCCTCGGGCTTGAGGGTTTGTACCAGTAGCTATGTGTTTAATCTCTCTCTCTCTCTCGTGTTTTTGATTTGGCACGTTCTTGATGTATCGCGAGCTTTATTAATATAGTTAGATCATATGGTGTGACGCCCGGATAATCAAGCTACAGTAAACCTCTGCTAATGATGCCACGTCACCTCGATTACTATTGCTAATCTCGCGTTAGGTCGAAACCAGTTCGAATTCAAATTCAAAATCAAGCAAACAATAAAAGTTTTCAAATATTAAAACTAAAATGTTTGGAGTGAGCCAAATAATGCATAGGTAATTATGGTGGAGAAACCACACTTTTATAAAATGTTTAAATACTCTTAAATGAATAAAAGAGTAGCACAAACAATTATTTTAATGCTTTAAAAATAATAAACATTTTCAAAAGTAAATTGTTATAAGTATTAAACTATTGTGGCAGTGGCATAATTTGTAAAATCCTATTTAGGTGCCACTTTGGTAATTTACTAAAACTAAAATAAAAGGAAACTAAAAGAAAGCAAAGTATAAAAAAGCAGAAAACAAAACTAACAAAAAAAGGGAAATAGAAGAACCCCCCCACTGGGCCACGGCCCAGCTGGTCTCTGGACCCACTAGGCCGGTCCAGTCGGCCCAGCCGCCGCCCGACCTAACCCTAGACGACCAACGCCCCCACTCCCCTCGTTCCCCACTCGCCCCACTCGTTTCCCCGCACGCCTTCCTCTCCTTCCTCGATCTGGATCGGGGGGCAACGACCCCGACCCCGATCTCGCATCGCCCCGCTCGTCCCTCGACACCGCCGCTTGCCCTACACCCGCCCGATGCCGTCCCTCGTTGCCCGGAGCCCGCGTCGACCGCGCCAAGCCGCCTCCTCGCTGGAGATGGACGGATGCCGGAGGCCCCGTCGCGGATCTGGCCTCCCCTCGCCTTGCTCCCCTCGCCGGAGTCCCCTCGCCGACCGGTGCCCGCCTCCGCCACCACTGCCGTGCCGGTGCCTCGCCGTCTCGGTCGCGTCCACCGTGGCTCCCCGCGGCCCCAGCGAGCACGCTCGCGCCTGTGGGCTGCCACCTCCGCCCCGCAGCTTCTCCGTCGTCCCCGTCGCCGGCCATCCTCGAGCTCGCTGCCAAATGCCCTACAGCAGCAACGTGAGGCCCTCTGTCACCTCCCCCCCCCCTACACACTACTTCACCGTAGGGTGCCAACGCCGACGCGCCCGAGCTCGTGCTCCCCCCGCTCGCGTCTCCCCACTTGCGTTGGCTGCCGCTCGTCGATTGCCCCTCCTTTGTAGCTCGCTCAGCTTCGCGCGGCCCCGCAGTGCTGCCCGCGCCGACCAACGCCTCCCGTGACCCCCCCTGCTGCGGGCCTCGCCTCTTGCACCGACTCGCCTGGGCCGCTGCCGTCGCCCGCCCGGCCTCATCCGCCGCGGCGCCCCTGGGTCACCGCACCAGCGCTGGCGCACTCACGGGGCTCTGCCCTGGCACCCCCATGCCCGTTAGCCCGCGTGCCCATGCCCGCTAGGACCCCCCTTGCCTATGACACAAGGGCCCCAAGCCCCCTGAATGTTTAAAAAAAGGATTAAAGAAAATAAATAAAAATAAAAATGAATAAATAAAATAAATTATTAATTAATGAATGAATTAATTATGTTAATTAATCATGTTTAATTAATCTAATTAACTAGTAGTTTAATTAAACAGTAATTAGTTTAGCTAATTCCTAATTAATCTAAACAGGGAATGACAGGTGGGTCCCATTGGACCCACACGTCAGTTTGACCAGTCAACATCTCTGTTGACTACTGACGTCAGCATGCACTATTCTGGATAATGTTGAACTAAATTAATTAAATAAATTCTAAAATGACTTAAAACTTAAGAAAATCATTTAAAATAAACCGTAGCTCAGATGAAAATACTTTCTACACGAAAGTTGCTCAGAACGACGAGACGAATCCGGATGCGCAGTCCGTTCGTCCGACACACATCCCTAACCTATCGAACTCGCAACTTTCCCCCTCCGGTTCATCTGTCCGAAAACACAAAACACCGGGAATCATTTCTCGGATGTTTCCCCCCTTTCCCGGTATCACCTAGTACTGTGTTAGGGCACACCTAGCACCGTGTATTGCTATGTTATGCCTTGTGTTGCTTTGATTTCTTTGTTATTTATTGTGTTCCCTCTCCGTTACTTCTTTCCGGTAGACCCCGGGACTGCCGGCGACCCCCAGTTCGACTACGATGTCGATGACCCCTCACTCTTGCCAAAGCAACCAGGCAAGCCCCCCCTTTGATCACCAGATATCGCCTATTCTTCTCTCTACTGCTTGCATTAGAGTAGTGTAGCATGTTACTGCTTTCCGTTAATCCTATCTTGATGCATAGCCTGTCCTTGCTACTACTGTTGTTACCTTTACCTGCAATCCTAAATGCTTAGTATAGGATGCTAGTGTTCCATCAGTGGCCCTACACTCTTGTCCGTCTGCCATGCTATACTACTGGGCCGTGATTACTCGGGAGGTGATCACGGGCATATGATATATACTTATACTATTACATTACTTATGATATTGTTTGGAGATGGGGGCTAAAGGGGCACGTGGCTCCATCCCGGTAGAGGTGGGCCTGGGTTCCCGACTACCCCCAATTGTTACTTTGAGGCGGAGCGACAGATCAGGTTGAGACCACCTAGGAGAGAGGTGGGCCTGGCCCTGGTCGGCGTTCGTGGATACTTAACATGCTTAACGAGATCTTGGTATTTGATCTGAGTCTGGATACTGGCCTATACGCACTAACCATCTACGCGGGGACAGTTATGGGCACTCGACGCCGTGGTATTAGCCGAAGCCTTCGTGACGTCAGCGACTAAGCAGCGCGCGCCGGGTTGGACTGGAACGCCTACCCTTGTATAAGGGAGGCTAGGTCTACTCACCGACCGCGTACGCAACGTGCAGGTGTGCAATGGGTGATGGGCCCAGACCCCTGCGCCATAGGATTTAGACCGGCGTGTTGACCTCTCTGTTGTGCCTAGGTAGGGCTGCGACGTGTTGATCTTCCGAGGCCGGGCATGACCCAGAAAAGTGTGTCCGGACAAAGGGGGTCGAGCGTGTTGGGAAATGTGGTGCACCCCTGCAGGGAAGTTAATCTATTCGAATAGCCGTGATCTTCGGTAACAGGAAGACTTGGAGTTGTACCTTGACCTTATGACAACTAGAACCAGATACTTAATAAAACACACCCTTCCAAGTGCCAGATACAACTGGTGATCGCTCTCTCATAGGGCGACGAGGGAAGGATCATCGGTTAGGATTATGCTACATGATGCTACTTGGTGAACTTACCATCTACTCTCTTCTCCTGCTGCAAGATGGAGGTTACTAGAAGCGTAGTCTTCGAAAGGACTAGCTATCCCCCTCTTATTCCGGCATTCTACAGTTTAGTCCACATATGATACCCTTATTCCATTTGATACCAATGCATACATATGTAGTGTAGCTCCTTGCTTGCGAGTACTTTGGATGAGTACTCACGGTTGCTTTGCTCCCTCTTTTCCCCCTTTCTATACCCGATTGCTGCGACCAGACGTTGGAGCCCAGGAGCCAGACGCCACCGTCGATGACGACTACTACTACTCGGGAGGTGCCTAATACTACGTGCAGCCCGCTGTCGACGACCAGGAGTAGTTTAGGAGGATCCCAGGGAGGAGGCCTGCGCCTCTTTCGATCTGTATCCCAGTTTGTGCTAGCCTTCTTAAGGCAAACTTGTTTAACTTATGTCCGTCCTCAGATATTGTTGCTTCCGCTGACTCGTCTATGATCGAGCTCTTGTATTCGAGCCCTCGAGGCCCCTGGCTTGTAATATGATGCTTGTATGACTTATTTTATTTGTAGAGTTGTGTTGTGATATCTTCCTGTGAGTCCCTGATCTTGATCGTACATGTTTGCGTGTATGATTAGTGTACGACTGAATCGGGGGCGTCACAAGTTGGTATCATAGCCGACTGCCTATAGGAATGCCCCTTCCACACTCCTTGGCCGAAGTCGAGTTTAGACATGACGAAACTTTTACTAACATGGCTGTGTGCCTTATGGGCCCACGTTGCCATTGGGTGGTATTAAGATCTTTTATTCCTCAACCTGTACTCTGGGACTCTAATCTCTCCCCTATTCGGGTTAAATGATTTTGCTAAAAGGACTAACTTTAGGTTCTCGTAAATACTTTCTCCCGGAGAGCCCCTCACTCCAGATGATCGCTTGCTGCACCAGAAGATTCCGAAGATACTCTCCGAGGTTTTCCCGAGACCCTTGTGCCCACCGACTTTACAATCCCCTACCACCGGTATACCCTTATGGATAACTACCTACAATTGTCGTTCATACCTTCATTCTCAGTTGCTCTTGTTATTACGAGATGCCCTAAATTGCTCTCCGTTGTTCCAAAAATCCATTAAGCTTACTGCCTTGCTGTTCTTTGTCACCTGAATACCCCTATGGATAATTCTCGCACTTATCGAGTATCCGTTCGTCCCTAGTTGTTCGTATGTTTCATAAGATACTCTAAAATACTACCCGACCTCCTGAACATCCTCTTCAAACTATTGCTCTACAAATACATGTATGCTTACATTATGGGTGCTCCCATATCACTAGCAATATTCACTAGTATCTTTTGAGACTGTCATTTTGATCCTATTGATTCAACATGTGTGCGAATGCACACAATCATCAATCGACCCTTCTAAATTATCTTTCCGGCTCAGACGTCATTTTGAACCTGAGCTGGTTCTCGACCAAACAAATTGCCGTCGATTGTGCCCCTAAGTCTACTCAACTTATCCATCCTTACTCAGAGCGTTTGTTTCTGAGACCTTAATTTGGAAGTCATAATTCCTTTGCATTTGAGCTTCGATTAGTCAGTTGTTCCATAAACTGATATCTTTGCATTCCTTCTTCCTCTGGTTGAGTACTGTTGCTCACATCAGACCCCTGGTGGACCACGAGATCCTTTGTTGGATTTTATTCGACAGCGTCCTTCATATTCTATAAGCTTGTGAGCCTTTCCTCGGATACATAATGATTTTGGTAAATTGTATCCTCTATTTTCTCAACCATGCTCTGTTTTCGAGCTGGTGGTATTCACGATTGAAGTTTGTCGTATATGTTTCCACGATACCCTGACGGGTTGAACCTATGCCTTTCTTAATCTGTGTGAACCCGAAAGTTTTCACGGGTCATACTCCTCTAGTAATTCACAAGGTAGGTTTTGACCCTGAAATCATTTTTATCTAGAGCAGTGAATGAAAGCTTATGCATTGAAGAAGTGGGAGTCGACCTTGAACTTTGTGTTCATGCCCATGGACCCAATGTAGATCTTATCATTAAAGCTTCTCTTAAATTAATTTTTTTCCCTTGGTATAAGTTCTTATATCTAGGATCCGGCCTTTTGCAATCGTGGTTTCGACCATATGATCTTCTTTGACCCCATCTCACGGGCAAGTTTAAGCACTTGTCTTCTGTGGATCAATACACCAGTCCAACCTTTACTTTGATCTTCCGTCAAGTATTACACCATGGTAACTCGATAATATCAAGTACTACCTAACCTCTTATGAGTTCTTCACCAAGTACTACATTCTCACTGATTCCAATTTTTCACGGGCTCTGAGTTATTAAACACTCAAAGACCGATAACTGAACCGACTCCACACTATGGTTCAACAACTATTATAAGTCTTCTTTGCTTACGAGATTGTACCCGATTATGTCCTTCCTACCCTATTTGGCTATATCATTATTGTGATGATTTTAACTGTGCTACCTCGTCCTTCTTCCCGGAGCACAATTTTTGATGATGAGCTAAGCTTACGTCGATTTTCCTCATCATATCATTTATCCTTAAACCACAAGCTTGGTTTCGAGTTTGTGCCGTACCCGTGGTTCCAATAACCTTTTGCTTCATCATTTTTTTGACTTGATGTCATCGCCGATGGATTACATCTTCATGAAATCTCTCAACAATTGTGTCGTGATCATCATCAATCTTATGAGCTCTTCTAGGATATCAATCGAAGTCATGATGAGAAATACAACCCTTGCCCCTCGATGAATTGTGGTATCATCGACAACTTTATTGCCTTCCCTCCAACACAAACTTGTTCATGTTCTGTGCTATGCCTTGAGTTCCTTGCTATCCAACATTTGTTCTTCTTTACCTTGGAGTATTACCATCTTTTATATCCAGGATGTCGTGCTTAGCACACCCGGCCGAATGTCCTATTAATATAGATTCCTTTTCAGCAAGGTTGGCCATTCTTCCATGAGGAAGTTGTAAGACTTATTCTGTGAGTTGATCCTGATGGATCCTTTGTGTATCCAAAGTCCGACCTTGCTCGAAGACCATGTCAATGCTATCTCGAAGCATGTATGTGGTACTCCGATTTTCAACAAGAACATTTGAAGCCCAATGCTAAATGTTTCTTGCTCAATTATCCAAACACCATTGCATGGGTAATGTCATGAAATTTCTCTCCCGCTTACCTAAAGAGTTTTCTACATTATATCCTGTCATGGATATCATGCTCTGCTTGTCCTTGGGAAGGATATACCCTTGAAATATGTGTTAAAACACATTTTCCTTTCCATTGTTCTGTTTAATCTGATAATCATATTTTCTTTTCCATTGGTTGGTTTAACGTTGGTTGTGATCCATAAGATCTAAGCAGTAATATTCTCCTGCTTATGTAAACATCTCGGTGTACAATTCTGTCAACACGACCCTGTTACTATTGTTGATGACATTTCGGTAGCCACCGATGGACAAGAACTTTGCCTACAGGTCCGCCTTGTTTCAACGAGTAGGAAGATGGTTCTCTTTGTCCCTCGCCCTTGGTACCGACGTTGTTGCCGACATAACTGACAGGCTATCTGCTGACATGTGTTGCCTACATGGTCATACAAGGCGTCACCGTCCATCCTACTTTAGAACCACATGGTGGGCCCATAACCCACAGTTCCACAGGATCGAAACCTGACTCTCATGTACACCCCCTATTCCCAGAGTTATTCCTCGCGCGTGGTCTCATATGTAATTCACGAGCCACCTTCCGTGTGATCATCAATTATGCTATCAAACACATTACCTATACCCGTCGCCTTGTTTCAGGCAACGACGATTGTCTATCCGCTTCAATCTTCTTAAGGTACCTTCTTACTTTGCTCTCGATGTGTTTCATTTGTTCAACTCGAGAGATACTCTTACGATCATTCTTGGGATACCCCCCCAGATGATTTTACCTTATAACATTCAATTGTTGAAAAACTGCCCCTTACCTATTCGTAAGTACGATGGAGTTCTCGAAGAAAGGACGACAACTTCATGATGACCTGAAACAGCAAAATGAAGACATCAATGTAATGGATCAACCTCTTCGACAAGAACAACCAAGACCAAGAACACTCCCTAGAATTTCGTAACCCGAACCTTCCCCCTTTACTTCCGTCTTAAATCTCGGGACGAGATTTCTTGTAGTGGAGGAGAATTGTGACGCCCGGATAATCAAGCTACATTAAACCTTTGCTAATGATGCCACGTCACCTCGATTACTGTTGCTAATCTCGCGTTAGGTCGAAACCAGTTCGAATTCAAATTCAAAATCAAGCAAACAATAAAAGTTTTCAAATATTAAAACTAAAATGTTCGGAGTGAGCCAAATAATGCATAGGTAATTATGGTGGAGAAACCACACTTTTATAAAATGTTTAAATACTCTTAAATGAATAAAAGAGTAGCAAAAACAATTATTTTAATGCTTTAAAAATAATAAACATTTTCAAAACTAAATTGTTATAAGTATTAAACTATTGTGGCAGTGGCATAATTTGTAAAATCCTATTTAGGTGCCACTTTGGTAATTTACTAAAACTAAAATAAAAGGAAACTAAAAGAAAGCAAAGTATAAAAAAACAGAAAACAAAACTAACAAAAAAAGGGAAATAGAAGAACCCCCCCCCACTGGGCCACGGCCCAGCTGGCCTCTAGACCCACTAGGCCGGTCCAGTCGGCCCAGCCGCCGCCCGACCTAACCCTAGACGACCGACGCCCCCACTCCCCCCACTCATTTCCCCACACGCCTCCCTCTGCTTCCTCGATCTGGATCGGGGGCAACGACCCCGACCCCGATCCCGCATCGCCCCGCTCGTCCCTCGACACCGCCGCTCGCCCTGCACCCGCCCGATGCCGTCTGTCGTCGCCCGGAGCCCGCGTCGACCGTGCCAAGCCGCCTCCTCGCCGGAGATGGACGGATCCCGGAGGCCCCGTCGCGGATCCGGCCTCCCCTCGCCTTGCTCCCCACGTCGGAGTCCCCTCGTCAACCGGTGCCCGCCTCCGCCACCAATGCCGTGCCGGTGCCTCGCCGTCTCGGTCGCGTCCATCGCGGCTCCCTGCGACCCCGGCGAGCACACTCGTGCCTGTGGGCTGCGACCTCTGCCCCGCAGCTTCTCTGTCGTCCCCGTCGCCGGCCATCCTCGAGCTCGCTGCCAAATGCCCTACAGCAGCAACGTGAGGCCCTCTGTCGCCTTCCCTCCCTCCTACCCACTACTTCGCCGTAGGGTGCCAACGCCGACGCGCCTGAGCTCGTGCTCCCCCCGCTCGTGCCTCCCCACTTGCGTTGGCTGCCGCTCGTCGATTGCCCCTCCTCTGTAGCTCGCTCAACTTCGCGTGGCCCCGCAGTGCTGCCCGCACCGACCGCCGCCTCCCGTGACTCCCCCTGCTGCGGGCCTCGCCTCTTGCGTCGGCTCGCCTAGGCCACTGCTGTCGCCCGCCCGGCCTCATCCGCCGTGGCGCCCCTGGGTCACCGCACCGGCGCTGGTGCGCTCACGAGGATCTGCCCTGGCACCCCCATGCCCGTTAGCCCGCGCGCCCATGCCTGCTAGGACCCCCCTTGCCTATGACACAGGGGCCCCACGCCCCCTGAACGTTTAAAAAAAGGATTAAAGAAAATAAATAAATAAGTAAATAAATAAAAATAAAAATGAATAAATAAAATAAATTGTTAATTAATTAATTAATTAAGTGAATTAATCCTATTTAATTAATCTAATTAACTAGTAGTTTAATTAAACAGTAATTAGTTTAGCTCATTCCTAATTAATCTAAACAGGGAATGACAGGTGGGTCCCATTGGACCCACACGTCAGTTTGACCAGTCAACATCTCTGTTGACTACTGACGTCATGCTGACGTCAGCGTGCACTATTCTGGATAATGTTGAATTAAATTAACTAAATAAATTCTAAAATGATTTAAAACTTAAGAAAATCATATAAAATAAACCGTAGCTCAGATGAAAATACTTTCTACACGAAAGTTGCTCAGAACGACAAGACAAATCCGGATGCGCAGCCCGTTCGTCCGCCACACATCCCTAACCTATCGAACTTGCATCTTACCCCCTTCGGTTCATCTGTCCGAAAACACGAAACACCGGGAATCCTTTCTCGGATGTTTCCCCCCTTTCTCGGTATCACCTAGTACTGCGTTAGGGCACACCTAGCACCGCGTATTGCTATGTTATGCCGTGTGTTGCTTTGATTTCTTTGTTATTTATTGTGTTCCCCTCCGTTACTTCTTTCTGGTAGACCCCGAGACTGCCGGCGACCCCAAGTTCGACTACGGTGTTGATGACCCCTCTCTCTTGCTAGAGCAACCAGGCAATCCCCCCCTTTGATCACCAGATATCGCCTATTCTTCTCTCTACTGCTTGCATTAGAGTAGTGTAGCATGTTACTGCTTTCCATTAATCCTATCTTGATGCATAGCCTGTCCTTGCTAGTACTGTTGTTACCTTTACCTGCAATCCTAAATGCTTAGTATAGGATGCTAGTGTTCCATCAGTGGCCCTACACTCTTGTCTGTCTGCCATGCTATACTACTAGCCGTGATCACTCGGGAGGTGATCACGGGCATATGATATATACTTATACTGTTACATTACTTATGATACTGTTCGGAGATGGGGGCTAAAGGGGCAGGTGGCTCCATCCCGGTAGAGGTGGGCCTGGGTTCCCGACGGCCCCCGATTGTTACTTTGTGGCGGAGCAACAGGGCAGGTTGAGACCACCTAGGAGAGTGGTGGGCCTGGCCCTGGTCGGCGTTCGCAGATACTTAACATGCTTAACGAGATCTTGGTATTTGATCTGAGTCTGGCTACTGGCCTATACGCACTAACCATCTACGCAGAGACAGTTATGGGCACTCGACGTCGTGGTATCAGCCGAAGCCTTCGTGATGTCAACGACTGAGCGACGCGCGCCGAGTTGGACTGGAACGCCTACCCTTGTATAAGGGAGGCTAGGTATGCTCACCGGCCGCGTATGCACCGTGTAGGTGTGCAATGGGTGATGGGCCCAGACCCCTGCGCCATAGGATTTAGACCGGCGTGCTGACCTCTCTGTTGTGCCTAGGTAGGGCTGCGACGTGTTGATCTTCCGAGGCCGGGAATGACCTTGAAAAGTGTGTCCGGACAAACGGGATCGAGCGTGTTGGGAAATGTGGTGCACCCCTGCAGGGAAGTTAATCTATTCGAATAGCTATGATCTTCGGTAACAGGACGACTTGGAGTTGTACCTTGACCTTATGAAAACTAGAACCGGATACTTAATAAAACACACCCTTCCAAGTGCCAGATACAACTGGTGATCGCTCTCTCACAGGGCGACAAGGGGAGGATCATCGGTTAGGATTATGCTACACGATGCTACTTGGTGAACTTACCATCTACTCTCTTCTCCTGCTGCAAGATGGAGGTTACCAAAAGCGTAGTCTTCGAAAGGACTAGCTATCCCCCTCTTATTCCGGCATTCTGCAGTTCAGTCCACATATGATACCCTTATTCCATTTGATACCAATGCATACATATGTAGTGTAGCTCCTTGCTTGCGAGTACTTTGGATGAGTACTCACGGTTGCTTTGCTCCCTCTTTTCCCCCTTTCTATACCCGATTGCTGCGACCAGACGTTGGAGCCCAGGAGCCAGACGCCACCGTCGACGACGACTACTACTACTTGAGAGGTGCCTAATACTACGTGCAGCCCGCTGTCGATGACCAGGAGTAGTTTAGGAGGATCCCAGGCAGGAGGCCTGCGCCTCCTTCGATCTGTATCCCAGTTTGTGCTAGCCTTCTTAAGGCAAACTTGTTTAACTTATGTCCGCCCTTAGATATTGTTGCTTCCGCTAACTCGTCTATGATCGAGCTCTTGTATTCGAGCCCTCGAGGCCCCTGGCTTGTAATATGATGCTTGTATGACTTATTTTATTTGAAGAGTTGTGTTGTGATATCTTCCCGTGAGTCCCTGATCTTGATCGTACACGTTTGCGTGTATGATTAGTGTACGATTGAATCGGGGGCGTCACATATGGTGTTTCTCCCTCTCTATCTTGTTGTGATGAATTGAATTTTACCTTTGAGATTTCGTTATTATTGGATTGAATACTTTTATGGATTTGAGAGCACTCGATGTATGTCTTGCTATGAATACTCGTGGTAACAATGGGGTATCATATTGATTCACTTGATATATGTTTTGGCACTGAACTCATGGATTCCCGAGGTGACATTAGGGTAATCTATGCATAGTGGTTGATGCACATTTTTGTCCTTGTTTCTCTAGTAGAAATCTTGGGGCACTGAAAGCACAAGTGCTCCCTGGGTGATTTTGATAATTAATGACAACATATCTCTTGTTGGACTAATACGTTTACCTAGTATGTTTCAGACAAGTTCAACAAATTAAGTGGCATGGACTAAAGGATGTGGAACCCCTTCAAGATGCTAAGGACAAAGGATTGGCTCAAGCTTCAAGATAAAGACTCTACATTTTCTATTTTAGTGATCCAAGATCACATTGAGTCTATAGGAAAAGCCAATACTATCAAGAGGGGATGAGGTGTTGCTTAATGGCTTGCTTGCTCAAAGTGCTTAGTGATATGCTCCAAAGCCCTCAACCACTTTCTCACTTCCATATATGTCCCACACCAAATATCCAACTCGGCCCCACCAATTCTTTCTATCCGGAGCCACCGAGTTCAGTTGACATAGCCACTGCCAGAAACCTTAATCAGTTCGATCTCACCGATGGGATCTCGGTCCCACCGAGATGGGCTTGCAAACTCTCTGTTACCTATTGCAATACTTTCGGTCCCACCGAGATATGCAATCGGCCCCACCGAGTTTGCTTGGCCAACTCTCTGTTTCACTTATTACCCAAATCGGTCCCACCAAGTTTAAGTAATCGGTCAAACTCGGTTTTGGATTTACCCTAACCCTAGCACATCGGTCCCACCGAGTTGATCCAGTCGGTCCCACCGAAAATCCTAACGGTCACTAGATTTTCTAAATCGGTCCAACCGAGTTTCTCAATTCGGTCTCACCGAGATTGGTAAATTATGTGTAACCATTCGAATTTGTGTGGAGGCTATATATACCCCTCCACCCACTCTTCATTAGTGGAGAGATCCATCAGAACATACCTACACTTCCAATACACATTTTCTGAGAGAGAACCACCTACTCATGTGTTGAGGCCAAGATATTCCATTCCTACCATATGAATCTTGATCTCTAGCCTTCCCAAGTTGCTTTCCACTCAAATCTTCTTTCCACCAAATCCATATCATGTGAGAGAGAGTTGAGTGTTGGGGAGACTATCATTTGAAGCACAAGAGCAAGGAGTTCATCATCAACACACCATTTGTTACTTCTTGGAGAGTGGTGTCTCCTAGATTGGCTAGGTGTCACTTGGGAGCCTCCAACAAAGATTGTGGAGTTGAACCAAGGAGTTTGTAAGGGCAAGGAGATCGCCTACTTCGTGAAGATCTACCGCTAGTGAGGCAAGTCCTTCGTGGGAGATGGCCATGATGGGGTAGACAAGGTTGCTTCTTCGTGGACCCTTCGTGGGTGGAGCCCTCCATGGACTCGCGCAACCGTTACCCTTCGTGGGTTGAAGTCTCCATCAACATGGATGTATGATAGCACCACCTATTGGAACCATGACAAAAACATCCGTGTCTCCAATTGTGTTTGATTATTCCAAACCCTTCCCCTTACATTCTTGCAAGTTGCATGCTTTACTTTCCGCTGCTCATATACTCTTTGTATGCTTACTTGATATGTATTGTGTTTGTTAAACTTGTGCCTAAACTCCACTTCAACTTAAGAAAATTAAAAACTGCAACTTTTAGCACTTAGTGTCTAATCACCCCTCCTCTAGACACCTCTTCTCGATCCTTTCAATTGGTATCAGAGCATTGGTCTCCATTGCCTTGGTTGAAACACCTTTGGAGGAAGATGGATATGTCTACTTTGGGGAGTCTTAGACGTAGAGTGCCTATTATTGATGGATAATATTTTCATGAGTGGAAAAATGAAATGCTTGAGATTTTTAATGAATATCACTTGAAAAAGTATATTGCTAGTCCTTGTGCTCCTCATGTTGATCCCATGCATCCTACCCTTGATGAGTCAATTGACATGATTCGCAATCTTAGAACTGTTAATCTTATCACTAGAGGCTTGCCTAGAAACTTGATTGGATGTTTGCCTACTCTTAAGTGTGCCTACACCATATGGAAATTTCTTGAGGAACTCTTTCCAAATTATCCCTTGAAAGATCTAGATGAAATCCTCCATAAGTCTATTGCCTTGATTAAGATGAGTTCCAATGATCCCAAATTTGGTGACTGCTTATTTGAGCTTACTAATCTTACGAGTGCCAAAGCAGATGTTGGAATCATTAGCAATATCATTTCCAGAGCTATTAGAATTCATAAAGATAACTATAGAAATGATCATTTATCTAATGAATTACCCTCTCTAGGAATTGATCAATCACAAGATGATGTTGAACATGGATACTCTGATGAGGATGATGATGATAGTGACTATGATCTCGATGATGCGATGAGACACTTTGGTCTTATGGCAAATCTTCGCGGCTACATGGCTGGAGTAAAGGAATGGGTCCTTAATAGTGGATGTACTGATCATATGACCGAAGATAAAGACATGTTCCGTGAGCTTGCTGGAAACGACGGCCCTCGAAAGCATGTCACTTTTGGTGATAATTCAAAGGGTAAGGTGGTTGGCCTTGGTAAGGTGGCCATCTCACATGATAGCTCCATACAAAATGTCATGCTCGTTGAATCTCTTGGCTACAACTTACTTTCAGTATCTAGACTTGCTAATTTCGGTTTCAATGTCCTATTTACTGAAATAGATTGCCAAGTGTTTTGTAGAGATAATCATAAAATGGTCTTTACCGGTATACGTAGAGGAGATCTTTACATTGTTGATTTCACTAAAAAGGCTCAACCTAGAACTTGCTTAATTGCTAAATCTTCTAAAGTCTGGTTGTGGCATAGAAGGCTAGGCCATGTGGGCATGCGAAACCTTGACAAACTCATTAAAGAAAAGCATATCCTGGGCGTTAACGATGTCATATTTGACAAGGATAGACTTTGTAGTGCTTGTCAAGCAGGGAAACAAGTTGGAGGAAGTCATTGCGCTAAGAACATCATGACCACAAGAAGACCACTCGAGCTACTTCACATGGATCTCTTTGGTCCAAATGCCTACAAGAGTCTTGGTGGTAACTCATTTGGTCTAGTCATAGTTGATGATTTTTCAAGATTTACGTGGGTGTTCTTTCTTGATAACAAATCGCAGGTCCAAAAGATCTTCAAGAACTTTGCTAGGAAGGCCCAAAATCAATTTGACGTGAAGATCAAGAAGGTTCAGAGCGACAACGGAACGGAGTTCAAGAACGCAAATGTAGACACCTTTCTTGACGAAGAAGGGATCGCACATGAGTTCTCGGCTATGTACACACCTCAGCAAAATGGAGTTGTTGAGAGGAAGAACCGGACTCTTATCGAGATGGCAAGAACGATGCTTGATGAGTACAAGACTCCAAAACACTTTTGGGCGGAAGCGGTTGAGACAGCTTGTCATGCAACAAATCGCTTGTATCTTCACAAGCTACACGGCAAGACGGCATACGAGCTCCTCACCGGTAACAAACCCCAAGTTGGATACTTTCGAGTATTCGGCTCAAAGTGTTACATTCTTGATAAGCATCGTCGTTCTAAATTTGCCCCTAAGTCTCATGAAGGTTTCCTACTTGGTTATGGCTCAAACTCTCACGCATACCGTGTCTACAACAATTTCACCCGAAAGGTTGAAGAAATGGTAGATGTGAAGTTTGATGAATCTAACGGCTCGCAAGTAGAGCAATTGCCAATTGATGTAGGAGATAAAGATCCCTCGGAAGCAATTCAAGACTTCTCTATTGGCAAGATTTGTCCAACGGAGATAAAGGAGAGTGCCTCATCCATCCAAGTGGAAGCTTCTACCTCACGACAAAGGTGAACGAAGAGTTGATATGGGAGCATCCATGAGTGGGACACACCAAGATGAAGAAAAGGAGGAAGTGCACCAAGATGAACGTCAACAACCTCCTTCTCCACCACGACAAGAGAACGACAACGCTAACAATGAAGAAGGCCAAGAAGAAGAACGAGATGAAGAAGATGTTCAACCAAGACCCAAGCAAAAGATTTCACGAGTTCGAGCAAGAATTGCTAAAGATCATCCCATGGAGCAAATCTACAATGATATCCAAACCAGGAGAATCACTCGCTCAAAAACTCGTTTAGTCAACTTTTGTGAACACTATTCATTCATCTCTTGCATTGAACCTATGAAGGTTGAAGAAGCATTGGAAGATCCGAATTGGATAAACACTATGCATGAAGAGCTACACAACTTTGAGAGAAATCAAGTGTGGACATTGGTTGAAAATCCCAACAACAACCACAACATCATCGGTACCAAATGGGTGTTTCGCAACAAGCAAGATGAAGATGGACAAGTGGTTCGCAACAAAGCATGTCTCATCGCCCAAGGCTACACACAAGTCGAAGGTATGGACTATGGTGAGACATATGCTCCCATTGCTAGACTTGAGTCCATTCACATCTTACTTGCTTATGCTAATCACCATGATATCACTTTGTACCAAATGGACATTAAAAGTGCTTTTCTAAATGGTGAAATTGAGGAGGAAGTTTATGTTAAGCAACCTCCCGGATTTGTTAATCCTAAGAAACCTAATCATGTCTACAAACTTCACAAAGCCCTTTATGGTCTTAAACAATCTCCTAGAGCATGGTATAAATGCTTGACCAAGTTCCTTATTGAAAAAGGCTTTGAAATTGGAAAAATAGATTCCACTCTTTTTACTAAAAGGGTTAATGGAGAACTATTTGTTGCCAAATTAATGTTGATGATATTATATTTGGATCAACTAACCCTCATTTTAGTGAGAAGTTTGGGAAGCTAATGTCGGAGAAGTTTGAGATGTCTATGATGAGTGAACTCAAATTCTTTCTTGGTTTGCAAATCAAGCAAACTAAGGAAGGCACATTTGTCTCTCAAACGAAGTACACCAAGGAATTATTGAAAGAACATGCGGTGCCCCCATGTTTGGTTTTGGTAATTGATGACAATCTCTATGGACTAATGGTTGCCTTGAGTTATATTTGAAGGTTTTGTCCATAGGCTTTTCTTGGAGTACATGTGTTGGTTTCAAGGAGAGTTTGTGTCGACCAAGGTGCTATTCAAGGAATTACCTAAAGATTGGTCTTGTGAGAGGTTGATCAAGACTAAGTCAAAGAGTGAATCAAGTTGATCAACCCACAAAGCATAGAAGATGTACCGAGAGGGATCAAGTGATCCCATGGTATGGTAAGCATTGTCAATTACGCTTTGTGTACTAACCCATGGTCTTTGTGAGGGTTCTTTGTGGGGTTAGGTTGCGGTGTGCAAGTTCAAGTGGAGCATCACAAAGAGATCAAATGCTTGAAGCTTGCCGTCCTTTGTGGTGACAATGGACTTGTGAAGATGTGCGGAAGAGTGGCTCACCCATAGTGGAGTATGGGGGAGCAACCAACTAGTCTTCATCGAGTCAACACAATCAAGAAAGGTTGCGGTGTGCAAGTTTAAGTGGAGCATCACGAAGAGATCAAATTCTTGAAGCTTGCCGTCCATTGTGGTGACAATGGACATGTGAAGATGTGTGGAAGAGTGGCTCACCCATAGTGGAGTATGGGGGAGCAATCAACTAGTCTTCATCGAGCCAACACAATCAAGAAAGGTGGTCCAACTTGAGGAAGTCAAGATCATCATCATCTAGCTCAAGTGGACCATGTGCAAGGCAAAGGTTTGCCCTTGATAGGTTTTCTATTTTACCAGTCTCATGATGGTAGTTGGGAGACTGGGTTATAGGATCGATTGCCGTACTATCAAGGGGGGCTCTCGATGAGTATCTTGATCGTATCGTTCGTTGAGAGCTCAAACCATTGCATCCTTGCATCATCTTTCTTGGTTCTTGTTTGGTTCTCTTTGAGAGTCTTAGAGCTTATGGTCATCTTGATGACAAGCTCGAGTTCATCGAAAACGGAGTTCACATGCTTCTTCTTTGATGTTTTTGATGTTGGAGGTTTTGCCGGTTCTTCTCGGTTGGAGGTTTCCCTCCTCTATTTGTTGGCATACCTCACCTGCCTCTTCTTACTATAACCAGTCGCTGTTTTGATGCTACTCGTCGTCTTGTTTCCAACAAGCTTGAGTTTGCTCAATTTGGAGCTCATATGTAGAAGTTATGGCAGTTCTTGTTTTCTTGAGTGTGGTTTTGTCAGGGTCCCAGCGGTAGTACCGTGGTACCCAGTGGTAGTACCGCTGAGGGGTCACAAGCGGCAGTACCGCTTCACAGCGGTAGTACCGGCGGTGACTCTGCAGCAGTACTATCGCTGGCTTACCACGTCCCTACCGCGTCGATTCGAGGGGTCTTTTTCTGTGTCAGATTGTGCGGTACCTCGCTGCGGCAGTACCGCTCCTTAGCGGCAGTACCGCCCTTCCTCCGTGGTAGTACCGCCCGGTTCCCTCTTTCCCTTTCCCCTTCGTTCTGCGCGGCAGTACCGCCGAAGGGAGCGGTAGTACCGCTTAACCCAGCGGTAGTACCGTTGTCTCCTGCGGTACTACCGCCCCAAGGTTCTTGTTTTGTTGCTCCTTTTCCCTCTTTCTTCTGCCTGAGTGGTAGTACCGCTCGTGGAGCGGTAGTACCGCTCGTGTGCGGGATGAGCACATAACGGTTGGATTTTCCCCCTCCTATAAAAGGGGGTCTTCTTCCCCAATGAACCTTATCCTTTGAGCTCGTGTTCTTCCCCCATTGTTGACCTTCTTCGAGCTTGCTAACTCACAATCCCTCCATGGATTCTTGCTAATTTTGAGGGAAAAGAGAGAGGAGATCTGGATCCACATTTCCACCAATCACTTTCTCCTCTATGTGAGGGGAACCCCTTGGATCTAGATCTTGGAGTTCTTGGTGTTCTCTTTCTTGTTCTTCCTCTCATTTTCCTCCCTAGCATTAGTTGCTTCGGTGGGATTTGAGAGAGAAGGACTTGGGCACTCCGTGTGCCCTTGCCATTGCATTTGGTGCATCGGTTTGAGTTCTCCACGTGATACGTGGAAGTTACAAGTTGAGAAGCTTATTACTCTTGGGTGCTTGGTACCCTTGAGCTTGTTCCTCTTGGGTGCTTGGGCGCCCTAGACGGTTGTTGGTGTTCGGAGCTCAATCATCGTGCTGCAAAGCTCCGGGCAAGCGTCGGGGTCTCCAATTAGGTTGTGGAGATCGCCCCGAGCAATTTGACGGGTACCGGTGACCGCCCCCAAGGGTTTCCAAAGTGCATGGATTCGGTGACCGCCCCAAGGGTTGCCATTTGTACGGGTTCGGTGACCACCCTCAAGGGTCCCTTAGTGGAATCACGGCATCTTGCATTGTGCGAGAGCGTGAGGAGATTACGGTGGCCCTAGTGGCTTCTTGGGGAGCATTGTGCCTCCACACCGCTCCAAACGGAGATTAGCATCCGCAAGGGTGTGAACTTTGGGATACGTCGTCGTCTCGTCGTGCCTCGGTTATCTCTTACCCAAGCCCTTCACTTATGCACTTTACTTTGTGATAGCCATATTGGTTCTTGTCATATATCTTGCTATCACATAGTTGCTTATCTTTCTTAGCATAAGTTGTTGGTGCACATAGGTGAGCCTAGTTGTTTTAGGTTTTGTTCTTGGCAAATTAACCGCTAGGTTTATTCCGCATTTGTTCAAGCCTAAACCGTAATTATTTTAAAACGCCTATTCACCCCCCCTCTAGGCGACATCCACGATCTTTCACTTATTCAAGAAGTTCAATATGCAAGAATGCAAAGGTATGACTACACCCATGCCTACTAGTGAACATCTTGATTTGACCAAAGATGGTGAACCAGTTGATCAAAAGGTTTATCACTCTATGATTGGTTCATTATTATATCTATGTGCTTCACGTCCCGATATCATGCTAAGTGTGTGCATGTGTGCACGATATCAAGCTGCTCCTAAGGAATGTCATCTTAAGGCCGTGAAGAGGATAGTGAGATACTTAATACATACACCAAATTTTGGCATTTGGTATCCAAAGAGGGCTTCCTTTGATCTTTTTGGCTACTCTGACTCGGACTATGCCGGTGACAAGGTTGATAGAAAGTCCACTTCGGGTACTTGTCAATTCCTTGGTAGATCTCTTGTGTCTTGGTCTTCCAAGAAACAAAACTCAGTATCCTTATCCACCGCTGAAGCGGAATACATTGCCGCTGGTTCATGTTGTGCTCAATTACTTTGGATGACCCAAACTCTTAAAGATTATGGGATATATGTGAAACATGTTCCATTACTTTGTGACAATGAAAGTGCTATCAAGATTTCTCACAATCACGTGCAACACTCTCGAACTAAGCATATTGAAGTTCGTCATCATTTCATTCGAGATCACGTTGCTAAGGGTGACATAAAACTTAAGCATGTTCGCACCAATAAGCAATTAGCGGATATATTCACTAAACCACTTGATGAGAAAGTGTTTTGAAGGTTAAGAGGTGAATTGAACATCATTGATGCTTCAAACTTGGAGTAGGAACTCCATTGGATACATGCAAGACTTGAGCTTACGACTAATCCTTGATATTTTTCTTATGATGATTATCTTATATCTTGGACAAATTTGCATCTTGCATGTTATCTAACCCTTGTAGGAACTTGGATGAATCTAATTCTATGAGATTGCAACTCACTCACATCTTGAACAATCTCTACATCACCAAGTCTGTACACAATGGTGGTTGATGACAAGGAAGCACGAAACCTCTCAAACATATCCTTTGACAAATTCTATGTTGAGTTTCATGATTGTCATGTTGGATACACAAGTGCTCTTCCTTGCGAAAACTAACCCATGTAGGTAGATGAACTCAAAATCCAAAGGGCGCTCCCAACTCTTGATAGGCTACATCAACCTCGAGCAACCCACACAAGTCCAACTACATTATCAAGATCAACACCACCACCCAAGGTATGTTATTTCATCTTAGAGAAGCTTTACTACAAGTCATGAGTCAAAGCAGCTCAACGAGATGTGAATACATCAAGATACTTAAACGAAAAATGGTAACCCCATTTTGAGCTTAAACGATGAGTATGACCTATGATCAAGTGATCTCACTTGACTCCTAAGTCAATATACTCTAACATAGGTGACTTTGTCACCGCCCAACTCTAGATGAAGTTCTCTTGTGTTCTTTTCTGTGTTCTTGCATTTGTCTCATGCATATTTGTTTCCCCTTTCAAAAAAACTTCATCTAGATCCTTTAGTCTCTTTTCTTTGCTTTTTGTTCTGCATTTTCTGCATCCAATTCATTCCAAATCTTTGTGAGATCTTATTTGTCTAGTGAGCTGAGGTGACAAGTGTTTCTCTCTGTGATGAACTCGGTTCCACCGGTTTCATGTCTTCGGTCTAGCCGAAGATTATCGGAGTAACCGAAGCATACAACTCGGTGACACCGATTTTACTACAGGAAAAACATTTTGCCATTTATTCCTGCTTTATTCTTGATCCAGCTCCACTCAATGAATCTTGTCCTCTGCAAGCATCACATTTACCTTAAATGCTTTCTACTATGGTTCAAGGACCGAACCCATTCACAACAAATTCCAGAAGACCCTTCTTGGAAATTGATGTCAAAGGGGGAGAGAGAGATCACATCAAAGCTTAATCATATCTCTAGGGGGAGAGATCTCTAGGGGGAGGGAATACTCCAGGAAAGAGTAATCTTCAAGGATCCTAGATGCTTGATGTTCAAGAGGAGAGATGCAACATGTCTTCTAGGGGGAAAGACATGTTCATATGTGTTTATTTCTTTGAGCTTTGTTTTTCTGTTCCCTATCTTCTCCTAATATCCCATGCTAGATTCAGGGGGAGCAAGACTTCCAAGGGAAAGAAAATTCTTAAATTCATTGCATATCTTTCTCTTTGGGGACATGTCAATATCTATCGTGGTACTCTGTACTCACTCTACATGTCATCCCAGTCTTGGTACTCTTGTGGTTTCTTTTGTTTGCTCTAGCTAGTGGGTGCATCTATGTCATCTAACCTTGATTACGCAGGCTCATCCCATCCTAGCCAACTCAAGACCACAAGGTAAGTATATGCATCATAGTCATGACTATGAGAAATTCTTGTTGATGTACATACTGTTTGCAAGAAGGACTCATGGGCATGAAGGTATATTTCCCATATTCATATCTTTTGCTCTGATGCATATAGCCAAGATACATGTAAGGCATTGCCTACTCTGGCATGGTTATGCTCTCACATGCTTCTATATTCCATATTCACATGATTGCATACATGTAGGGGGAGCCTATGCCTGTTACATGTCTTTCCAAAGCTTTACTTGCTATTCTCTATATCTTTATCTAAAGCTTTGATGTATGTTACCATCAATTACCAAAAAGGGGGAGATTGAAAGCACAAGTGCTCCCTGGGTGATTTTGATAATTAATGACAACATATCTCTTGTTGGACTAATACGTTTACCTAGTATGTTTCAGACAAGTTGAACAAATTAAGTGGCATGGACTAAAGGATGTGGAACCCCTTCAAGATGCTAAGGACAAAGGATTGGCTCAAGCTTCAAGATCAAGACTCCACATTTTCTATTTTAGTGATCCAAGATCACATTGAGTCTATAGGAAAAGCCAATACTATCAAGAGGGGATGAGGTGTTGCTTAATGGCTTGCTTGCTCAAAGTGCTTAGTGATATGCTCCAAAGCCCTCAACCACTTTCTCACTTCCATATATGTCCCACACCAAATATCCAACTCGGCCCCATCGATTCTTTCTATCCGGAGCCACCGAGTTCAGTTGACATAGCCACTACCATAAACCCTAATCATTTCGGTCTCACCGATGGGATCTCGGTCCCACCGAGATGGGCTTGCAAACTCTCTGTTACCTATTGAAATACTTTCGGCCCATCGAGATATGCAATCGGCCCCACCGAGTTTGCTTGGCCAACTCTCTATTTCACTTATTACCCAAATCGGTCCCATCGAGTTTAAGTAATCGGTCAAACCGAGTTTTGTATTTACCCTAACCCTAGCACATCAGTCCCACCGAGTTGATCCAGTCGGTCCCACCAAAAATCCTAACGGTCACTAGATTTGGTAAATCGGTCCGACCGAGTTTCTCAATTCGGTCTCACCGAGATTGGTAAATTCTGTGTAACGGTTAGAATTTGTGTGGAGGCTATATATACCCCCCACCCACTCTTCATTAGTGGAGAGAGCCATCAGAACATACCTACACTTCCAATACACATTGTCTGAGAGAGAACCACCTACTCATGTGTTGAGGCCAAGATATTCCATTCCTACCATATGAATCTTGATCTCTAGCCTTCCCAAGTTGCTTTCCACTCAAATCTTCTTTCCACCAAATCCATATCATGTGAGAGAGAGTTGAGTGTTGGGGAGACTATCATTTGAAGCGCAAGAGCAAGGAGTTCATCATCAACACACCATTTGTTACTTCTTGGAGAGTGGTGTCTCCTAGATTGGCTAGGTGTCACTTGGGAGCCTCCGACAAAGATTGTGGAGTTGAACCAAGGAGTTTGTAAGGGCAAGGAGATCGCCTACTTCGTGAAGATCTACCGCTAGTGAGGCAAGTCCTTCGTGGGCGATGGCCATGATGGGATAGTCAAGGTTGCTTCTTCGTGGACCCTTCATGGGTGGAGCCCTCCGTGGACTCGCGCAACCGCTACCCTTCGTGGCTTGAAGTCTCCATCAACGTGGATGTACGATAGCACCACCTATCGGAACCATTACAAAAACATCTGTGTCTCCAATTGCGTTTGATTATTCCAAACCCTTCCCCTTACATTCTTGCAAGTTGCATGCTTTACTTTCCGCTGCTCATATACTCTTTGCATGCTTACTTGATATGTATTGTGTTTGTTAAACTTGTGCCTAAACTCCACTTCAACTTAAGAAAATTAAAAATTGCAACTTTTAGCACTTAGTGTCTAATCACCCCCCCCCCTCTAGACACCTCTTCTCGATCCTTTCAGGCACTCCTTGAGGTTCTTTGTGTTGGATTGAGTATTATGAATCTGAAATTGTTTGATGCATATCGCATAATCAACTCACGGATACTTGCGGTGATATTGGAGTATCTAGGTGATATTAGAGTTGGTTGATGTGTATCATGTGGTGTTATTTTAGTACGAACTCTTAGATAGATCGATCAGAAAGGATAAGTTGGTGTTATTTTAGTAAGAACTCTTGGATATATAGATCGATCGGAAAGGATAACTTCTTATGTTCTCCGCTAGATAAGAAATTTGGAGTGATTCTTCATCACACGTTGAGGGATGGTTATATGATCCAATTATATTAGCATTGTTGAGAGATTGCACTAGCGAAAGTATGAACCCTAGGCCTCATTTTCAAGCACTGCAATACAGTTTGTGCTCACTTTTGTTACTTGGTACCTTGCTGTTTTTATTGTTCCTATTCCAAAAATCAATATCTACTAACATTACTGAAGGAAATATGCCCTAGAGGCAATAATAATGTTATTATTTTATTTCCTTATATCATGACAAATGTTTATCATTCATGCTAGAATTGTATTATCCGGAAACATAATACCTGTGTGAATACATAGACAAACCAAACGTCACTAGTATGCCTCTACTTGACTAGCTCGTTGATCGAAAATGGTTATGTTTCCTAACCATAGACATATGTTGTCATTTGATTAATGGGATCACATCATTAGGAGAATGATGTGATTGACATGACCCATTCCATTAGCTTAGCACCCGATCATTTAATATGTTGCTATTGCTTTCTTCATGACTTATACATGTTCCTATGACTATGAGATTATGCAACTCCCGTTTGTCGGAGGAACACTTTATGTGCTACCAAACGTCACAACATAACTGGGTGATTATAAAGGAGCTCTACAGGTGTCTCCAAAGGTACATGTTGGGTTGGCATATTTCGAGATTAGGATTTGTCACTCCGATTGTCGGAGAGGTATCTCTGGGCCCTCTCGGTAATGCACATCACATAAGCCTTGCAAGCATTACAACTAATGAGTTAGTTGCAAGATGATGTATTACAAAATGAGTAAAGAGACTTGCCGGTAACGAGATTGAACTAGGTATTGAGATACCGACGATCGAATCTCGGGCAAGTAACATACCGATGACAAAGGGAACAACGTATGTTGTTATGCAGTCTGACCAATAAAGATCTTCGTAGAATATGTGGGAGCCAATATGAGCATCCAGGTTCCGCTATTGGTTATTGACCGGAGACGTGTCTCGGTCATGTCTACATTGTTCTCGAACCCGTAGGGTCCGCACGCTTAAGGTTTTTATGATAGTTATATTATGAGTTTATGCATTTTGATGTACCGAAGTTTGTTTGGAGTCCAGGATGTGATCACGGACATGACGAGGAGTCTCGAAATGGTCGAGACATAAAGATTGATATATTGGAAGCCTATATTTGGATATCGGAAGTCTTCTGGGTGAAATCGGGATTTTACCGGAGTACCGGGAGGTTACCGGAACCCCCCGGGAGGTATATGGGCCTTAGTGGGCTTTAGTGGAAGAGAGGAGAGGTGGCCAGGGCTGGGCTGCGCGCCCCTCCCCCCCTCATAGTCCGAATAGGACAAGGAGAGGGGGGGCGCCCCCCCTTCCTTCTCTCTCTCCTCTTTCCCCCTCCCGAATCCTATTCCAACTAGGAAAGGGGGGAATCCTACTCCCGGTGGGAGTAGGACTCCTCCTGGCGCGCCCTCCTCCTGGCCGGCCGAACCTTCCCCTGCTCCTTTATATACGGGGGCAGGGGGCACCCCTAGACACACAAGTTGATCCACGTGATCATATTCTTAGCCGTGTGCGGTGCCCCCTTCCACCATAATCCTCGATAATATTGTAGCGGTGCTTAGGCGAAGCCCTGCGACGGTAGTACATCAAGATCGTCACCATGCTGTCGTGCTGATGGAACTCTTCCCCGACACTTTGCTGGATCGGAGTCCGGGGATCATCATCGAGCTGAACGTGTGCTAGAACTCGGAGGTGCTGTAGTTTCGGTGCTTGATCGGTCGGGCCGTGAAGACGTACGACTACATCAACCGCGTTGTGCTAACGCTTCCGCTGTCGGTCTACAAGGGTACGTAGATCACACTCTCCCCTCTCGTTGCTATGCATCACCATGATCTTGCGTGTGCATAGGAAAATTTTGAAATTACTATGTTCCCCAACAGTGGTATCAGAGCCTAGGTTTTATGTGTTGATGTTATATGCATGAGTAGAACACAAGTGAGTTGTGGGCGATATAAGTCATACTGCTTACCAGCATGTCATACTTTGGTTCGGCGGTATTGTTGGATGAAGCGGCCCGGACCGACATTACGCGTACGCTTATGCGAGACCAGTTCTCCCGGCGTGCTTTGCACAAAGGTGGCTAGCCGGTGACAGTTTCTCCAACTTTAGTTGAACCGAGTATGGCTACGCCCGGTCCTTGCGAAGGTCAAAACAGCACCAACTTGACAAACTATCGTTGTGGTTTTGATGCGTAGGTAAGATTGGTTCTTGCTTAAGCCCGTAGCAGCCACGTAAAACTTGCAACAAAGTAGAGGACGTCTAACTTGTTTTTGCAGGGCATATTGTGATGTGATATGGTCAAGACATGATGCTAAATTTTATTGTATGAGATGATCATGTTTTGTAACCGAGTTATCGGCAACTGGCAGGAGCCATATGGTTGTCACTTTATTGTATGCAATGCAATCGCACTGTAATGCTTTACTTTATCACTAAGCGGTAGCAATAGTCGTGGAAGCATAAGATTGGCGAGACGACAACGATGCTACGATGGAGATCAAGGTGTCGCGCCGGTGACGATGGTGATCACGACGGTGCTTCGAAGATGGAGATCACAAGCACAAGATGATGATGGCCATATCATATCACTTATATTGATTGCATGTGATGTTTATCTTTTATGCATCTTATCTTGCTTTGATTGACGGTAGCATTATAAGATGATCTCTCACTAATTATCAAGAAGTGTTCTCCCTGAGTATGCACTGTTGCGAAAGTTCTTCGTGCTGAGACAACACGTGATGATAGGGTGTGATAGGCTCTACGTTCAAATACAACGGGTGCAAAACAGTTGCACACGCGGAATACTCAGGTTATACTTGACGAGCCAAGCATATACAGATATGGCCTCGGAACACGGAGACCGAAAGGTCGAGCGTGAATCATATAGTAGATATGATCAACATAGTGATGTTCACCAATGAAACTACTCCATCTCACATGATGATCGAACATGGTTTAGTTGATTTGGATCACGTAATCACTTAGAGGATTAGAGGGATGTCTATCTAAGTGGGAGTTCTTTAAGTAATATGATTAATTGAACCTAAATTTATCATGAAACTTAGTACCTGATAGTATCTTGCTTGTTTATGTTTGATTGTAGATAGATGGCCTGTGCTGTTGTTCCGTTGAATTTTAATGCGTTCCTTGAGAAAGCAAAGTTGAAATATGATGGTAGCAATTACACGGACTGGGTCCGTAACTTGAGGATTATCCTCATTGCTGCACAGAAGAATTACGTCCTAGAAGCACCGCTCGGTGCTAGGCCTACTGCTGGAGCAACACCAGATGTTATGAACGTCTGGGAGAGCAAAGCTGATGACTACTCGATAGTTCAGTGTGCCATGCTTTACGGCTTAGAATCGGGACTTCAACGATGTTTTGAACGTCATGGAGCATATGAGATATTCCAGGAGTTGAAGTTAATATTTCAAGCAAATGCCCGGATTGAGAGATATGAAGTCTCCAATAAGTTCTATAGCTGCAAGATGGAGTAGAACAGTTCTGTCAGTGAGCATATACTCAAAATGTCTAGGTATAATAATCACTTGATTCAATTGGGAGTTAATCTTCCAGATGATTGTGTCATTGACAAAATTCTCCAATCACTGCCACCAAGCTACAAGAGATTCGTGATGAACTATAATATGCAAGGGATGAATAAGACTATTCCCGAGCTCTTCGCAATGCTGAAAGCTGCGGAGGTAGAATTCAAGAAGGAGCATCAAGTGTTGATGGTCAACAAGACCACTAGTTTCAAGAAAAAGGGCAAAGGGAAGAAGAAGGGGAACTTCAAAAAGAACAGCAAGCAAGTTTCTACTCAAGAGAAGAAACCCAAACCTGGACCTAAGCCTGAAACTGAGTGCTTCTACTACAAGCAGACTGGTCACTGGAAGCGGAACTGCCCCAAGTATTTGGCGGATAAGAAGGATGGCAAGGTGAACAAAGGTATATGTGATATACATGTTATTGATGTGTACCTTACTAATGCTCGTAGTAGCACCTGGGTATTTGATACTGGTTCTGTTGCTAATATTTGCAACTCGAAACAGGGACTACGGATTAAGCGAAGATTGGCTAAGGACGAGGTGATGATGCGCGTGGGAAATGGTTCCAAAGTCAATGTGATCGCGGTCGGCACGCTACCGCTACATCTACCTTCGGGATTAGTATTAGACCTAAATAATTGTTATTTGGTGCCAGCGTTAAGCATGAACATTATATCTGGATCTTGTTTGATGCGAGACGGTTATTCATTTAAATCAGAGAATAATGGTTGTTCTATTTACATGAGTAATATCTTTTATGGTCATGCACCCTTAAAGAGTGGTCTATTCTTATTAAATCTCGATAGTAGTGACACACATATTCATAGTGTTGAAACCAAAAGATGCAGAGTTGGTAATGATAGTGCAACTTATTTGTGGCACTGCCGTTTGGGTCATATCGGTATAAAGCGCATGAAGAAACTCCATACTGATGGGCTTTTGGAACCACTTGATTATGAATCACTTGGTACTTGCGAACCGTGCCTTATGGGTAAGATGACAAAAACACCGTTCTCCGGTACTATGGAGAGAGCAACAGATTTATTGGAAATCATACATACAGATGTATGTGGTCCGATGAATGTTGAGGCTCGTGGCGGATATCGTTATTTTCTCACCTTCACAGATGACTTAAGCAGATATGGGTATATCTACTTAATGAAACATAAGTCTGAAACATTTGAAAAGTTCAAAGAATTTCAGAGTGAAGTTGAAAATCATCGTAACAAGAAAATAAAATTCCTACGATCTGATCGTGGAGGAGAATATTTGAGTTACGAGTTTGGTGTACATTTAAAACAATGTGGAATAGTTTCGCAACTCACGCCACCCGGAACACCACAGCGTAATGGTGTGTCCGAACGTCGTAATCGTACTTTACTAGATATGGTGCGATCTATGATGTCTCTTACTGATTTACCGCTATCGTTTTGGGGATATGCTCTAGAGACAGCCGCATTCACGTTAAATAGGGCACCATCAAAATCCATTGAGACGACGCCATATGAACTATGGTTTGGAAAGAAACCAAAGTTGTCGTTTCTGAAAGTTTCGGGCTGTGATGCTTATGTGAAAAAACTTCAACCTGATAAGCTCGAACCCAAATCGGAGAAATGTGTCTTCATAGGATATCCAAAGGAAACTATTGGATACACCTTCTATCACAAATCCGAAGGCAAGACTTTTGTTGCTAAATTCGGAAACTTTCTAGAGAAGGAGTTTCTCTCGAAAGAAGTGAGTGGGAGGAAAGTAGAACTTGACGAGGTAACTGTACCTGCTCCCTTATTGGAAAGTAGTACATCAGAGAAACCAGTTTCTGTGACACCTACACCAATTAGTGAGGAAGCTAATGATAATGATCATGAAACTTCAGAACAAGATACTACTGAACCTCGTAGATCAACCAAAGTAAGATCTGCGCCAGAGTGGTACGGTAATCCTGTTCTGGAAGTCATGCTACTAGATCATGATGAACCTACGAACTATGAAGAAGCGATGGTGAGCCCAGATTCCGCAAAATGGCTTGAAGCCATGAAATCTGAGATGGGATCCATGTATGAGAACAAAGTATGGACTTTGGTTGACTTGCCCAATGATCGTCAAGCAATTGAGAATAAATGGATCTTCAAGAAGAAGACTGACGCTGACGGTAATATTACTGTCTACAAAGCTCGACTTGTCGCAAAAGGTTTTCGGCAAGTTCAAGGGATTGACTACGATGAGACCTTCTCACCCGTAGCGATGCTTAAGTCTGTCCGAATCATGTTAGCAATTTCCGCATTTTATGATTATGAAATTTGGCAAATGGATGTCAAAACTTCATTCCTGAATGGATTTCCGCAAGAAGAGTTGTATATGATGCAGCCGGAAGGTTTTGTCGATCCAAAGGGAGCTAACAAAGTGTGCAAGCTCCAGCGATCCATTTATGGACTGGTGCAAGCCTCTCGGAGTTGGAATAAACGCTTTGATAGTGTGATCAAAGCATTTGGTTTTGCACAGACTTTTGGAGAAGCCTGTATTTACAAGAAAGTGAGTGGGAGCTCTGTCGCATTTCTGATATTATATGTAGATGACATATTGCTAATCGGAAATGATATAGAATTTCTGGATAGCATAAAAGGATACTTGAATAAGAGTTTTTCAATGAAATACCTCGGTGAAGCTGCTTACATATTGGGCATTAAGATCTATAGAGATAGATCAAGACGCTTAATTGGACTTTCACAAAGCACATACCTTGACAAAGTTTTGAAGAAGTTCAAAATGGATCAAGCAAAGAAAGGATTCTTGCCTGTGTTACAAGGTGTGAAATTGAGTAAGACTCAATCCCCGACCAATGCAGAAGATAGAGAGAAAATGAAAGATGTTCCCTATGCTTCAGCCATAGGCTCTATCTTGTATGCAATGCTGTGTACCAGACCTGATGTGTGTCTTGCTATAAGTCTAGCAGGGAGGTACCAAAGTAATCCAGGAGTGGATCACTGGACAGCGGTCAAGAACATCCTGAAATACCTGAAAAGGACTAAGGATATGTTTCTCATATATGGAGGTGACAAAGAGCTCATCATAAATGGTTACGTTGATGCAAGCTTTGACACTGATCTGGACGATTCTAAATCGCAAACCGGATAAGTGTTTACATTAAACGGTGGAGCTGTCAGTTGGTGCAGTTCTAAACAAAGCGTTGTGGTGGGATCTACATGTGAAGCGGAGTACATAGCTGCTTCGAAAGCAGCAAACGAAGGAGTCTGGATGAAGGAGTTCATATCCGATCTAGGTGTCATACCTAGTGCATCGGGTCCAATGAAAATCTTTTGTGACAATACTGGTGCAATTGCCTTGGCAAAGGAATCCAGATTTCACAAGAGAACCAAGCACATCAAGAGACGCTTCAATTCCATTCGGGATCTAGTTTAGGTGGGAGACATAGAGATTTGCAAGATACATATGGATCTAAATATAGCAGACCCATTGACTAAGCCTCTTCCACGAGCAAAACATGATCAGCACCAAAGCTCCATGGGTGTTAGAATCATTACTGTGTAATCTAGATTATTGACACTAGTGCAAGTGGGAGACTGAAGGAAATATGCCCTAGAGGCAATAATAATGTTATTATTTTATTTCCTTATATCATGATAAATGTTTATTATTCATGCTAGAATTGTATTATCCGGAAACATAATACTTGTGTGAATACATAGACAAACCAAACGTCACTAGTATGCCTCTACTTGACTAGCTCGTTAATCGAAGATGGTTATGTTTCCTAACCATAGACATATGTTGTCATTTGATTAATGGGATCACATCATTAGGAGAATGATGTGATTGACATGACCCATTCCATCAGCTTAGCACCCGATCGTTTAATATGTTGCTATTGCTTTCTTCATGACTTATACATGTTCCTATGACTATGAGATTATGCAACTCCCGTTTGCCGGAGGAACACTTTGTGTGCTACCAAACGTCACAACGTAACTGGGTGATTATAAAGGAGCTCTACAGGTGTCTCCAAAGGTACATGTTGGGTTGGCGTATTTTGAGATTAGGATTTGTCACTCCGATTGTCGGAGAGGTATCTCTGGGCCCTCTCGGTAATGCACATCACATAAGCCTTGCAAGCATTACAACTAATGAGTTAGTTGCAAGATGATGTATTCCGAAACGAGTAAAGAGACTTGCCGGTAACGAGATTGAACTAGGTATTGAGATACCGACGATCGAATCTCGGGCAAGTAACATACCGATGACAAAGGGAACAACGTATGTTGTTATGCGGTCTGACCGATAAAGATCTTCGTAGAATATGTGGGAGCCAATATGAGCATCCAGGTTCCGCTATTGGTTATTGACCGGAGACGTGTCTCGGTCATGTCTACATTGTTCTCGAACCCGTAGGGTCCGCACGCTTAAGGTTTTGATGGCAGTTATATTATGAGTTTATGCATTTTGATGTACCGAAGTTTGTTTGGAGTCCCGGATGTGATCACGGACATGACAAGGAGTCTCGAAATGGTCGAGACATAAAGATTGATATATTGGAAGCCTATATTTGGATATCGGAAGTGTTCCGTGTGAAATCGGGATTTTACCGGAGTACCGGGAGGTTACCGGAACCCCTCGGGAGGTATATGGGCCTTAGTGGGCTTTAGTGGGAGAGAGGAGAGGTGGCCAGGGCTGGGCCGCGCGCCCCTCCTCCCTAGTCCGAATAGGACAAGGAGAGGGGGGCGGCGCCCCCCTTCCTTCTCTCTCTCCTCTTTCCCCCTCCCGAATCCTATTCCAACTAGGAAAGGGGGGGGAATCCTACTCCCGGTGGGAGTAGGACTCCTCCTAGCGCGCCCTCCTCCTGGCCGGCCGCACCTTCCCCTGCTCCTTTATATACGGGGGCAGGGGGCACCCCTAGACACACAAGTTGATCCACGTGATCATATTCTTAGCCGTGTGCGATGCCCCCTTCCACCATAATCCTTGATAATATTGTAGCGGTGCTTAGGCGAAGCCCTGCGACGGTAGTACATCAAGATCGTCACCACGCCGTCGTGCTGACGGAACTCTTCCCCGACACTTTGCTGGATCGGAGTCCGGGGATCGTCATCGAGCTGAACGTGTGCTAGAACTCGGAGGTGCCGTAGTTTCGGTGCTTGATCGGTCGGGCCATGAAGACGTACGACTACATCAACCGCGTTGTGCTAACGCTTCCACTGTCGGTCTACAAGGGTACGTAGATCACACTCTCCCCTCTCGTTGCTATGCATCACCATGATCTTGCGTGTGCGTAGGAAAATTATGAAATTACTACGTTCCCCAACAATTACTACACTTGTATCACCATGTCTTTTCCAAACTAGTGCACCTATACAATTTTCCATTGTATTTGGTGTGTTGGGGACATGAGAGACTCTTTGTTATTTTGTTGTAGGGTTGTTTGAGAGAGACCATCTTCATACTACGCCTCCTAGGGATTGATAAATCTTAGGTCATCCACTTGAGGGAAATTTGCTACTGTCCTACAAAACTTTGCGCTTGGAGGCCCAACACAAGTCTACAAGAACAAGTTGTGTAGTAGACATCAGGGGTGTCATCGCAATAGCGCTCGGGTCCAAAAACTATACTTACCCTGAGGCCGGGTCTTTGCTCCAGAAGCAGGGACCCCCACGGACGGCTGCACCATCAGGATCACTGACAAGGGCACAACCGAGATCGCGCTAGCAGTGATGGGCTCAACGATAGATGGTACCATCAGACTGTCGGAGGCGGTCCTAAACATAAGCTCAAGCGATAGGCAATGATGCCAATAGATGATTAACTAGAGCTCATGAACCATAAGGATGACTTACGAGGTGACAAGCATCATATGTTTTCTTCGCATCGGCGTTGGAGCGGTCAAGGGAATCTGCAACTCAGGGGACTTCACCGAGCTCCCACAAAGCTTGCAAAGACCGAAATTGATCGGGATCTCCTCCCAGACACCATGGCGAAGCCTTTTGAGGGGTTGGCGCGACGCCTTGACAACCATCTCTGTCACCTCCTCGTCATCATCTTCGTCCTCCTCAGTGTTTCCGACCTCCTCATCGCCCTCGTCGTCATCCATGTCGGTGTCGCCATCATCGTCATCACCATTCTCTCCACCTTCGCTACCACTCGATGGGGAGGCCACACCCTCATCATCCTCCCGACCCTTGGAAACCTCCACACGGGCCTCCTTTAGGGCTCCCTTCTATTTCTTACTAGCACCGACCTCCTCACAAGAAGTCCCAGAAGGAGCCACCACCATGAGGGTGGCTAAAGCGGGGCTCGCTTGTTGCCCTATGAGCAGGGGCTCGGAATGAAAGATTTCAAAAGTGGCAAACTCCTAAAGAGAGAAAAAAGGATCATGACTCAACCTCCTGAGCAAGAGAGTTATAAAAAAGATACTTACGCTGCCGAGGAGGAGGTCGATCGAAAAAGGCACCACGGTCTCTTTATGAGACCTCGCAATGGTGTATGGCCCCACCAAGAAGCCGAGGCAGGCATTGATACGTCCGTTTTGCACAATGTTTTCCTACTACTATTTATAATGTTTTTATGCATAATAATGCTTTATCGAGTAATTCCAATGTCTTTTCTCTCATAATATGCAATGTTTACCCAAAGAGGGAGAATGCCGGCAGCTGGAATTCTGGGCCTGAAAAAGCTACGTCAGAGTTACCTATTCTGCACATGTCCAAATGAGCTGAAAATTTATGGAGAATTGTTTTGGAATATATGAAGAATACTGGAGCAAATAACCACCGGATGGGGCCACCTTTGTGAGCACAAGGCACCAGGGTGTGACAGGTGGTTTATGCCCTCCTCGGCCCACCTCCGGTGCCCATATTCTTATATATAGGTCATTTTGACCTAGAAAAAATCAGAGGGGGACTTTCGGATGAAGCATCGCCATCTGGAGGTGAAACTTGTGCAGGAGCACTTTTTCCCTCCCGCGGAGCGATTCCGTCGGGAGAACTTCCCTCCTAGAGGGGGAAATCATCATCATCATCATCATCACCAGCAACCCTCTCATCTTTGGGAGGGCAATCTCCATCAACATCTTCAATAGCACCATCTCCTCTCAAACCCTAGTTCATCTCTTGTGTTAAATCTTTGTACCGGAACCTCAGATTGGTACCTGTGGGTGACTAGTAGTGTTGATCACATCTTGTAGTTGATTACTATATGGTTTATTTGGTGGAAGATTATATGTTCAGATCCATTATGCTATTTAATACCCCTACGATCTTGAGCATGATTATCATTTGTGAGTAGTTACTTTTGTTCTTGAGGTCACGGGAGAAGTCATGTTGCAAGTAATCATGTGAGCTTGATATGTGTTATGACATTCCTGAGGATAATAATTTATCAAAATTTATGGTTAATGAAGGTATTGTCTTGGGGCATAAAATTTCTGAATGAGGTATTGAGGTGGATAAAGGTAAAGTTGATGCAATCGAGAAAATGCCATGTCCTAAAGATATTAAAGGTATTTGTAGTTTCCTCGGTCTTGCTGGTTTCTATAGGAGGTTTATTAAAAACTTCTCTAAAATTTCTAGGCCTCTTACAAATGTTTTATAAAAGTATGTTCCATTTGTTTTTTATGATGACTGTGTAGAAGCCTTTCAAACACCTAAGAAAGCCTTAACTTCTGCACCTATTATTCAACCACCTGATTGGAACTTGCCTTTTGAAATTATGTGTGATGCTAGTGATTATGCTGTTGGTGCTGTTCTAGGACAAAGAGTTGATAAGAAATTAAATGTTATCCATTATGCTAGTAAAACCCTAGACAGTGCCCAAAGAAATTATGCTACTACTGAAAAGGAACTTTTAGTAGTTGTGTTTGCTTGTGATAAATTCCGATCATATATTGTCGATTCCAAAGTAATTGTTCACACTGATCATGCTTCTATTAAATATCTTATGGAAAAGGAAGATGCTAAACCTAGACTCATTAGGTGGGTTCTCTTGCTATAAGAATTTTACTTACATATTACCGATAGGAAAGGAGCTGAGAACCCCGTAGCTGATAACTTGTCTAGGTTGGAAAATATTCTTGATGACCCACTACCTATTGATGATAGTTTTCCTGATGAACAACTAGCTGCAATAATTTTTTCTCATCACACTCCTTGGTATGCTAACTATGCTAATTATATTTTTGCTAAATACATACCACCTAGTTTCACATACCAACAAAAGAAAAAAAATTCTTCTATGATTTAAGACATTACTTTTGGGATGACCCACATCTTTATAAAGGAGTAGATGGTACGATTAGATGTTGTGTACCTGAGCATGAACAGGAAAAAATCCTACGGAAATGTCATTCCAAAGCTTATGGAGGACATCATGCAGGAGATAGAACTGCTCACAAGGTATTGCAATCTGGTTTTTATTGACCAACTCTCTTCAAGGATGCCTGCAAGTTTGTTTTATCTTGTGATGAATGTCAAAGAATTGGTAATATCGGTAGGCATCAGCAAATGCCTATGAATTATTCACTTGTTGTTGAACCATTTGATGTTTGGAGTTTTGATTATATGGGACCTTTTGATGTCTACTACACAACCTTCTTCTTGTAGACTCGTGTTGGGCCTCCAAGCGCAGAGTTTTGTAGGACAGTAGCAAATTTCCCTCAAGTGGATTACCTAAGATTTATCAATCCGTGGGAGGCGTAGGATGAAGATGGTCTCTCTCAAACAACCCTGCAACCAAATAACAAAGAGTCTCTTGTGTCCCCAACACACCCAATACAATGGTAAATTGTATAGGTGCACTAGTTTAGCAAAGAGATGGTGATACAAGTGCAATATGGATAGTAGATATAGGTTTGTGTAATCTTAAAATATAAAAGCAGCAAGGTAACTAGTAACAAAAGTGAGCAAAAACGGTATTGCAATGCTTGAAAATAAGGCCTAGGGTTCATAATTTCACTAGTGCAAGTTCTCACAACAATGATAACATAATTAGATCATATGGCAATCCCTCAACATGCAACAACGAATCACTCCAAAGTTTCTATCAGAGAACGTAGGGAGAAAATGTGCATCAACCCCTATGCATAGATTAGCCCGATGTCACCTCGGGAATACGCTAGTTGAGTGCCAAAACAAACATCAAGTGAACCAATGGAACGTCCCATTGTCACCACAGATATCCCATTGGAAGACATACATCAAGTGTTCTCAAATCCAATACTCAATCCAACATAACAAAACCTCAAAGAGCAAGACTCAATTCATCACAAGAAGGTGGAGGGGGAAGAAACACCATATGATCCAACTATAATAACAAAGCTCGCTGTACATCAAGATCGTGCCAAAACAAGAACATGAGTGAGAGAGATCAAACACATAGCTATTGGTACATACCCTCAGCCCCGAGGGAGAACTACTCCCTCCTTGTCATGGACAGCGTCAGGATGATGAAGATGGCCACCGGTGATGCTTTCCCCCTCCGGCAGGGTGCCGGAAGGGGCTCCCGATTGGTTTTTCATGGCTATAGAGGCTTGCGGAGGAGGAACTCCAGATCTAGGTTTCTTTCTGGGGGTCTCTAGATTTATAGGAATTTTTGGCGTCGGTTTCACGTCAGGGGGAGTCCACGAGTCAGCGACAAGGCAGGGGGCGCACCCTAGGGGGGTGGGCGCACCCTTCACCCTTGCCATTGACTCGGGACTCTTCTGTCCCAACTCTTGTGCTTCGGGGGCTTCTTCTGGTCCATAAAAAATCACCGTAAATGTTTAGCTCATTTGGACTCCATTTGATATTCCTTTTCCGCAAAACTCAAAAACAAGGAAAAATAGAAACTGGCACTGGGCTCTAGGTTAATAGGTTAGTCCAAAAAATAATAAAAAATAGCATATAAATGAATATAAAACATCCAAGATGGATAAAATAATATAATGGAACAATAAAAAATTATAGATACGTTGGAGACGTATCAAGCATCCCCAAGCTTAATTACTGCTCGTCCTCGAGTAGGTAAATGATAAAAATAGAATTTTTGATGTGGAATGCTACCTAACATATTTATCCATGTAATTTTCTTTATTGTGGCATGAACATTCAGATCCATAAGATTCAAAACAAAAGTTTAATATTGACATAAAAACAATAATACTTCAAGCATACTAACAAAGCAATCATGTCTTCTCAAAATAACATGGACAAAGAAAGCTATCCCTACAAAATCATATAGTCTGGCTATGCTCCATCTTCGTCACATAAAGCATTCAAATCATGCACAACCCCGATGAAAAACCAAGTAATTGTTTCATACTTTTGATGTTCTCAAACCTTTTCAACTTTTCACGCAGTACATGAGCGTGAGCCATGGACATAGCACTATAGGTGGAATAGAATACGGTGGTTGTGGAGAAGACAAAAAGAAGGAGATAGCCTCACATCAACTCGGCGTATCAACAGGCTATGGAGATGACAATCAATAGATATCAATGTGAGTGAGTAGGGATTGCCATGCAACGCATGCACTAGAGCGATAAGTGTATCAAAGCTCAAAAAGAAACTAAGTGGGTGTGCATCCAACTTGCTTGCTCATGAAGACCTAGGGCATTTGAGGAAGCCCATCGTTGGAATATACTATCCAAGTTCTATAATGAAAAATTCCCACTAGTATATGAAAGTGACAAAATAGGAGACTCTCTATCATGAAGATCATGGTGCTACTTTGAAGCACAAGTGACGAAAAAGGATAGTAACATTGCCCCTTCTCTCTTTTGCCATTTTTTATTTTGATTGGCTTCTTTGGCGTTTTTTATTTTTTCTTCACATGGGGCGATTTTCTAATAATGAAGATGATCACAGTTTTATTTACTTACAACTCAAGAATTACAACTCGATACTTAGAACAAAATATGACTCTATATGAATGCCTCCGGTGCTGTACTGGGATGTGCAATGACTCAAGAGTGACATGTATGAAAATCATGAACGGTTGCTTTGCCACAAATACTATGTCAACTACATGATCATGCAAAGCAATATGACAATGATGAAGCGTGTGATAATAGACGGAATGGTGGAAGTTGCATGGCTATATATCTCTGAATGGCTATGGAAATGCCATAATAGGTAGGTATGGTGGCTGTTTTGAGGAAGGTATATGGTGGGTGTATGGTACCGGCGAAAGTTGCATGGTACTAGAGAGGCTAGCAATGGAGGAAGGATGAGAGTGCGTATAATCCATGGACTCAACATTAGTCATAAAGAACTCACATACTTATTGCAAAAATATATTAGGAATTGAAACAAAGTACTACGCGCATGCTCCTAGGGTGATAGATTGGTAGGAAAAGACCATCGCTTGTCCCCGACCGCCACTCATAAGGAAGACAATCAATAAATAAACTCCAACTTCGTCACATAACAGTTCACCATACGTGCATGCTACGGGAGTCACAAACTTCCACACAAGTATTTCTACAATCCACAATTACTCACTAGCATGACTCTACTATCACCATCCTCATATCTCAAAACAATCATAAGGAATCAAACTTCTCATAGTATTCAATGCACTTTATATGAAAGTTTTTATTATATCCCTCTTGGATGCCCATCATATTAGGACTAAATTCATAACCTAAGCAAATTACCGTGTTGTTTAAGACTCTCAAAATAATATAAGTGAAGCATGAGAGTTCATCAATCTCTTCAAAATAAAACCACCATCGTGCTCCAAAAAGATATAAGTGAAGCACTAGAGCAAATGACAAACTACTCCAAAAGATATAAGCGAAGCATAGTGAGTAGTTGAATAATTATGTAACTATGTGAAGACTCCTTATAATAAATAAAATTTAAGATCTTAAGTACTTTATTCAAACAGCAAGCAAAACAAAATAAAATGACATTGCAAGGATAGCGCATATCATGTGAAGAAGCAAAAACTTAGGCTCAACCAAAACTGTCCGATCATTGTTGAAGAAGAAAGGTGGGATGCCAACCGGGGCATCCCCAAGCTTAGATGCTTGAGACTTGTTGGAATATTAACTAGAGATGTCTTGAGCATCCCCAAGCTTGAGCTTTTGTGTCTCCTTAATTCCTCTCATAGCACAGTTTCCCTAATTCTTAAAAACTTCATCCACACAAAACTCAACAAGAACTCGTGAGATAAGTTAGTGTAAATCCATGCTAAACCTTATCATTCTCTACTGTAGAAAATCACAAAAATTATAATTTGACATTGCATACTAAATGCCTCTTCAGATTTAACACTCCTATCCTCAAATAGAATCATTAAACAAGCAAACATATGCAAACATAACAGCAATCTGTCTAAAAAGAACAGTCTGTAAAGAATGCAAGAGGAATCATACTTCACTAACTCCAAAAATTCTTAAAAATTACCACACTATAGATAATTTGTTGTTACTAATTGTGTAAAAATTTCAAGATTTTATCATGTTCTGACTATTCACCGATATTGAAAACATAACAGCAAACTTTCCGTTTTCAAACAGCAACATATAGACTTGCAAAATAAGCATGGTAAAGGCTATACTTGAGCTTTTTATTGAAATAAAAGATGCAAAACATTACTCTAAATAACAGAAAGAAAATACTAATAAAATCAAATGATGCTCCAAGAAAAACTCATATCATGTGGTGAATAAAAATATAGCCTCAAATAATTTTACCGATGGATTAAAGACAAAAGAGGGGATGCCATCCGGGGCATCCCCAATCTTGGTTGGTTAATTCTCCTTGAATATTACCTTGGGGTTCCTTGGGCATCCCCAAGCTTAGGCTCTTGACACTCCTTATTCCGTCGAAACTTCACCCAAAACTTGAAAACTTCACTACACAAAACTCAATAGAAAACTCGTAAACTCCGTTAGTATAATAAAGCAAATCACCACTTAAGTACTATTGTGAACTCATTCTTAATTTATATTGGTGTTATATCTACTGTATTCCAACTTTTCCATGGATCATACCCTTCGATACTACTCATAGATTCATCAAAATAAGCAATCAACACATAGAAAACAGAATCTGTCAAAAATAGAATAGTTTGTAGTAATTTGGAAAGTTTCCATACTTCTGTAACTCCAAAAATTCTGGAAAATTAGGACAACATAGACAATTTGTATATCAATGTTGCGCAATAAGAATCAGTATTTTATCACATTCCAGTGAATTTTCAAAATTCCTGGACATAGAGAAAAAGTTTCTGTTTTTCCACAGAATCAAGTCAACTATCATCCACACCATCCCAAAGGCTTTACTTGGCACTTTATTGAAACAAAAGCTATAAAACATGATTAATACAATAGCCTAATCATGTGAACACACAAAAATAGTAGGGGTAAATGTTGGGTTGTCTCCCAACAAGCGCTTTTCTTTAATGCCTTTCTAGCTAGGCATGATGATTTCAATGATGCTCACATAAAAGGTATGAATTGAAACATAACGGGAGCATCATGAAGCATATGACTAGCACATTTAAGTCTAACCCACTTCCTATGACTAGGGATTTTGTGAACAAACAATTTATGGGAACAAGAATCAACTTGCATAGGAAGGTAAAGCAAGCAAAACTTCAAGATTTTCAACATGTAGAGAGGAAACTTGATAATATTGAGATACGTAGAAGCATATGTTCCTCTCTCATAATAATTTTCAGTAGCATAATGAATGAATTAAACAATATAACCATCACACAAAGTATTCTTTTCATGATCCAGAAGCATAGAAAATTTACTACTCTCCACATAAGCAAAATTCTTCTTATTCATAATAGTGGGAGCAAATTCAACAAAATAAATATCATGTGAGGCATAATCCAATTGAAAATTATAATCATGATGACAAGCTTCATGGTAATCATTATTCTTTACAACATACATTTCCTCACAATAATCATCATATATAGCAACTTTGTTCTCATAATCAATTGAAACCTCTTCTGAAATAGCGGATTCATCACTAAATAAAGTCATGACCTCTCAAAATCCACTTTCATAAATATTATAAGGTTCAATACCCTCCAAAATAGTGGGATCATTACCTAGAGTTGACACTCTTCCAAACCCACTTTCATAAATATAATCATCATAAATAGGAGGCATGCTATTATCATAATAATTTTTCTCATCAAAACACGAGGGACTAAAAAGATCATATTCATCAAACACAGCATCCCCAAGCTTGTAGCTTTGCATATCATTAGCATCATGGATATTTAAAGAATTCATACTAACAACATTGCAATCATGCTCATCATTCAAAGATTTTATGCCAAACATTTTAAAGCATTCTTCTTCTAACACTTTGCACAATTTTCCTTTCCATCATTTTCCAGAAAGACATTATAAAGATGAAGTATATGAGGCAACCTAACCTCCATTTTTTTGTAATTTTCTTTTATAAACTAAACTAGTGATAAAACAAGAAAATAAAAGATTCAATTGCAAGATCTAAAGATATACCTTCAAGCACTCACCTTCCCAGCAATGATGCCGGAAAAGAGCTTGATGTATACTGCGCAACCTTCTTGTACACTCGGGGTGGGCCTCCAAGCGCAGAGTTCTGTAGGACAGTAGCAAATTTCCATCAAGTGGATGACCTAAGGTTTATCAATCAGTGGGAGGCATAGGATAAAGATGGTCTCTCTCAAACAACCCTGCAACCAAATAACAAAGAGTCTCTTGTGTCCCCAACACACCCAATACAATGGTAAATTGAATAGGTGCACTAGTTCGGCGAATAGATGGTGATACAAGTGCAATATGGATAGTAGATATAGGTTTTTGTAATCTAAAAATATAAAAACAGCAAGGTAACTTGTAACAAAAGTGAGCAAAAACGGTATTGCAATGCTTGAAAACAAGGCCAAGGGTTCATAGTTTCACTAGTGCAAGTTCTCTCAACAATGATAACATAATTAGATGATATGGCAATCCCTCAACATGCAACAAAGAATCACTCCAAAGTTTCTATCGGAGAACGTATGTAACACCCACGATGCGGCTATAGCTCCCACGTGTCGAGGCACGACTTAGAGACATAACCGCATAGTGGTTTCGTCGCAAGAAGGGTCATCTTCACAAACATCCCATGTAATGAATAAGACAGGAATAAAAAGAGTTAGCATACACTCACCACATCACACAATACATAAATAATTCATACATTATCCAAAATACACACAGAGACCGACTACGGTCAAATCCAAAGGAAAAGGAAGATAAACCCCAAATGATAGATCCCCAATCGTCCCAACTGGACTTCACTATTGATCATAAGGAAACGAAACATAGTAATGACCAAGGTCCTCGTCGAACTCCCACTTGAGTTCGGTAGCATCACTTGCACTGGTATCATCGGCACCTCCAACTGTTTGGAAGTATCCGTGAGTCACGAGGACTCAGCAATCTCACGCCCGCGAGATCAAGACTATTTAAGCTTATGGGTAGGATAAGCTAATGAGGTGGAGCTGCAGCTAGCGCTAAGAAAATATGGTGGCTAACATATGGAAATAAGAGTAAAATGAGAAGCTACGCAACGGTCGTGAAGCTAGAAGTGATTAGGAAGTGATCCTGAAACTACTTATGTTCAAACATAACCCAAAACCGTGTTCACTTCCCAGACTCCGCCGAAAAGAGACCATCATGGCTGCACACGCAGTTGATTCATTTTCATTAAGTCAAGTGTCAAGTTCTCTACAACCGGATATTAATAAATTCCCATCTTCCACATTACCGCGAGCATGGCTCTCGGAAGTTTGTATCCTACAGGGGTGTCCCAACTTAGCCCATTACAAGCCCTCATGATCACCGAAGGATATTCCTTCTCCCAGAAAGACCCGATCAGTCTCGGAATCCCGGTTACAAGACATTTCGACAATGGTAAAACAAGACCAGCAAGACCGCCCGATGTGCCGACAAATCCCAATAGGAGTCGCACATATCTCATTCTCAGGGCACACCGGATGGGACAAGCTACGAGTAAAATCAGCCCTCAAGTTTCCCCGAGGTGGCCCCACAGGCTGCCCGTTTAGGACCAACACTTAGAGGAGCACTGGCCCGGGGGGGTTAAAATAAAGATGACCCTCGAGTCTGCAGAACCCAAGGGAAGGTTATAGGTGGTTAGGCAAATGTAAAACCAAGGTTGGGCCTTGCTGGAGGAGTTTTATTCAAGGCGAATTGTCAAGGGGGTCCCATAACCCCAACCGCATAAGGAATGCAAAATCAAGGAACATAACACCGGTAGGACGGATACTAGGGCGGCAGGAGTGGAACAAAACACCAGGCATAAGGACGAGCCTTCCACCCTTTACCAAGTATATAGATGCATTAAATTAAATAAGAGATATTGTGATATCCCAACATAATCATGTTCCACCATGGAACAAACTTCAACTTCACCTGCAACTAACAACGCTATAAGAGTAGCTGAGCAAAACCGGTAACTTAGCTAAACAACAGTTTGCTAGGAAGGTGGGTTAGAGGCTTGACATGGCAATATGGGAGGCATGATATAACAAGTGGTAGGTAGCGCGACATAGCGATAGAATGAACAACTAGCAAGTGAAGATAGAAGTGATATCGATGGTATGGTCATCTTGCCTGCAAAGTTCTCTGAGTTGTCGAAAGCTTCATCCTCGTTAGCATACTCAACAGGGTCCTCGTTCACGTACTCGTCTCCTGGCTCTACCCAAAGCAAGAACACAAGCAACGGAACAACAATCAATCACGGTGCAATGCACAAGCAACATGATGCAATACATGGCATGGAATGCAAGATATGATATGCAATGCATATGGGAATAACAGAAGGGAAAAGATGATCAAGGCATCAACTTGGCAAACCAAGTATTCCGCTGGAAAGATGAGGAGATTTCGGTTGAAATCGATATAAGGATCACTGAAAACGGATGCATGGTTTGCAAATCACAAGCAATGCAAGAATGATGCAAATCTACGATTAACGGCATCATAGCACTTAGAATGCAACAAGAAACTATGCTATAGCACTCCAACATAGCAACAAAGCACATGGCCTTAAAGTACACATGAAGCTCTACAAATCATGAACACAAAGCTCCTGCTAGTTCTCACTAGAACAAGCTCAAAATAGCATGGCAAAAATGAAAAGATATCAGCTTCACAGACTTAGAGAAAATACTGAACATGTCAAAATAGCATCAAGAAGCAATCACGGACTTAGAGAAAATACTAAAGATGTCAAAACAGCATCAGGAAGCAATGTTTAGAGCAAGGAAACAACATACTACAGGAACGTATCATGGCAAACAAAGGCATGGCATGCTAGTACTAAACACATAGAACAAAACCCCCTTAGTGAACTTTAACCAAAGATGCATAGAAAATATGATGGCACCCATGAAAACATGGCAAGTTATATAAACAGATTCAGACTTGGTGGAATTTCAGGGCATGGCTAAAACAGATTCATGATAGCAACTTTGCAAGCTCATGCCACTCACCACAAAGCATTTGATGGCATAACAATGTAATCAACATGAAGTAGACATATGCAAGAAGCTAAGCATGGCAAGAGCAAGTTCATAGGTCACATGGATCACTAGCAAAACACATGGCAATATTGAATATCATGTGAACAATCTTCCAGGAACAATATTTAGTAAAAGTAGAGCAAGGAAATGACATGATAGAGTACTCCATGATTACAACCAGAGGCATGAATGGATAGAGCAATACCACATCTACAAAACATGATTACTGAACTACCTTAAAATGTGCATGTATCTCATGGTAGCAACATGGCAACATAGCATCAAAATATAACAGGATAAGGACTTGGCAAAATCACTAGTGTCTGAAATCAACAACATTATGGAGCCTACTTTGCATGCTTGTTCTAGTAACCACATAGATCAAAAAATACAAGACTTGCACCCCTGTAAATATGGCATGATAGAGATCATACAACATGTAAACATCATGCTCATAGGATGCACACACAAAATGCAACGAAAATGACAAATCATCAAGTTCTGTTAACAGACAGCAGTTAACATCATATAGCACTCTTGCAACGATGATAATGGCATCAATATGGATAGTAACATGCATGCAAATGCCACTAGCATGAAGAGCACAACGAGACGAACATTTTGATATATAATATACATGAAACGGAGCACCGAGCACGAAGATATGGCATGATGAACAGGGCATAAAAATAACACAAATTTGGGACTTAGCAGGAATATACCACTCCGAGATCTACGGTTTGACCCGGCACGCGGATCAGGTTCACCAAGATCGGGTCGCCGGACTTGCGGGGAAGCAGCGGCCGGAGCACGGGGGTGCTCGCTGGAGTGAAGGGCGCGGATCCGGAGCTGGCGCCGGCGGGGAGAGGTGGGGCGACGGTGATTGGTGTAATTCCCACAATGCGGCTATATCTCCCACGTGTCGGGGCACGGCTTAGAGGCATAGACGCATGGTAGGCTTGTTGCAAGAGGGGTAATCTTCACACATCCCATGTACTGAATAAAAAGGGATAAAGAGTTGGCTTACAATCGCCACTTCACACAAATACAAGTTAAACATACATCATCTAGAATACAATCAAGGTCCGACTACGGGACCAAAATAAAAGAAGACAACCCCAAATGCTAGATCCCCGATCGTCCCAACTGGGCTCCACTACCGATCATACAGAAAAGACACAAACATCGACCAAGATCTTCATCAAGCCCTCACTTGAGCTCGGTTGCGTCATCTGCACTGGTATCATCGGCACCTGCAACTGTTTTGGAAGTATCTGTGAGTCACAAGGACTCAGCAATCTCACAACCGCGAGATCAAGACTATTTAAGCTTATGGGTAGGAAAGGGTAGTGAGGTGGAGATGCAGCAAGCACTAAGCATATATGGTGGCTAACATACGCAAATAAGAGCGAGAAGAGGAGCAATGCAACGGTCGTGAACTAGAAATGATCAAGAAGTGATCCTGAAACTACTTACGTTCAAGCATAACACAAGAACCGTGTTCACTTCCCGGACTCCGTCGAGAAGAGACCATCACGGCTACACATGCGGTTGATGCATTTTAATTAAGTTAAGTGTCAAGTTCTCTACAACCGGATATTAACAAATTCCCATCTGCCACATAACCGCGGGCGCGGCTTTCAAAAGTTCATAACCCTGCAGGGGTGTCCCAACTTAGCCCATCACAAGCTCTCACGGTCAACGAAGGATATTCCTTCTCCCAGGAAGACCCAATCAGACTCGGAATCCTGGTTACAAGACATTTCGACAATGGTAAAACAAGACGAGCAAAGCCGCCCGATGTGCCGACAAATCCCGATAGGAGCCGCACGTATCTCGTTCTCAGGGTACACCGGATGAGCGCTCCGTACAACTAAAACCAAACCTCAAGTTTCCCCGAGGTGGCGCTGCAAAGGACTCTAGTTCGGACCAACACTCAGAGGAGCACTGGCCCGGGGGGGCTTAAAATAAAATGACCCTTGAGTCTGCAGAACCCAAGGGAAGGTATATGGTGGTAGGTAGGCAAATGGTAAAACCAAGTTGGGCCTTGCTGGAGAAGTTTTATTCAAAGCGAACTGTCAAGGGGTTCCCATTATCACCCAACCGCGTAAGGAATGCAAAATCAAGGAACGTAACACCGGTATGACGGAAACTAGGGCAGCAAGAGTGGAACAAAACACCAGGCATAAGGCCGAGCCTTCCACCCTTTACCAAGTGTATAGGTGCATTAAAGTAAACAAGATATAGTAATGATATCCCAACAATGTCCATGTTCCAACAAGGAACAAACTTCATCTTCACCTGCAACTAGCAACGCTATAAGAGGGGCTGAGCAAAACGACATAGCAATATGGTCAATATGGCAATATGGGAGGCACGATAAAGCAAGTGGTAGGTATCGCGGCATAGCAATAGAGCGAGAAACTAGCAAGCAAAGATAGAAATGATTTCGAGGGTATGGTCATCTTGCCTAAGATCCCGCAAGGAAGAAGAACGAGTCCATGAAGAAGACAAACAGACGAAATCAAACGGATCCTCACAACTCCGGAACGAAACCGAAGCTAACGAGAGAAGCAACCCGGAAAGAAGCAGGCAACAAAGTAAACAACCATCACGTAAACATGGCATGATGCACAATCAAGTATGATGCATGTCCGGTTTAAATATGAATGGCATGGCAAGGAGCATCAAACAACACTACAAGTTAAGTGGAGCTCAATATGCAAGGAGTCGCATATTGACGGAACACCACATCAATTATTTAGTTCTCTCTTGTTTAGATTCCCCAACAATATTAAATGATGTTAAACATGGCAAGAGAGTGAAGCATAAACAAACTAACTATCTAAGTAATTTAAATGGGGCCGAAACAACAAGCAACAAGTCCGAAAAATCCCCATGTGCATTTAGTAACTTAATGCAAACAACAATTTAAACCATTTTAAATGTTGTTATCATGATGCGGATGACATGTGCAAGTTTTAAACAATTTTGTTAAAAGTTGATATGAACATGATATGAAGCATTGTCGCCATGGCGAAAGGAAAAGGGGCCATGACAAAGAATCCGAAAATGATGCCACGACAACATAATGGTTCCGGTAACTCGATTGAGATGCCGGTGCAAAAGAGAGTGTGACGGGAGCATGGCATGCAAGGATGGTGGGGTGATCCCAGTAACCGGGTGTCCCACGAGACGACGATATGGCAATGGGGAACATGCAAGAAACACGTCGGGCACGGTGCAAACACGAGCATTTCATACAACACACATGCGATCGTTCTCGGACGGGCGTCTCAGGGTTATACCTTCGAAGCGTGCGTTTAGAAGCGGATCGGTTCGTAGAGGAAGTAGGCATTCTCGCGACGGTAGTGGTACATGGTCATCGTGGAAGTAGTTGTTCACGAGTCGTTGTGGGAAGTTGTCCTTCTCGTGGCGATGGTAGTTCTTCACCCGACGGTTTTGGCAATGGTCGCGACATACATGGTTCGTAGATGTTCGGGTCGAGGGTAGCGGTACTTAGTATCTTGTGGAACTTCATGGTTCGTCGTGGTACTTGGTGACATGCACGGGATGATAGTTGTACACGTTCGTAGAGGTATTTGGCGTCCGGTGCGGTACTTGGCGAATCCAAGACATAGAGGTACACTTGTTGAAGTGGAACTTGACGAAATCCATCTGGAGGTGCAACACGATGGTCTCGATGGATCGTAGTCGAACTTGGCGGTCCATATAGTCAACGTAGATGAACTTGGCGACAGTTATGCTTGTGCTCACGAAACGGCAAAGAGACACAGCAGCAAAGCTCCTGCTCGGGGACGTCGCGGTCGGTCACGCAGAGGCTGGAGATGGCAGAACGACGAGAGGACGCAGACGAGGTGGCTGTCCATGACAGCGTCGAGCAGGGCTCGAGCTCGGACTCGAGGCAGAGGGCAACCGTGAACCGCAGAGGTGCGACAACAGAGGCCGAAGGGGAGGTCGATGCCGCGGGAACGATGGCTCCAGCGCGGGGCGGACGGAGCAACTCTGGCGGTGGCGAGGTACAAGGAGAGGACGTCGCCAGGCGTTGGTGATGGCTGGAGGCGGAGGCGCTGTGAACTGCAGAGGCGGGCGCGATCTGGGAGCACCCCAGCCGGAGGACGAGGTAGGGGCATGCACGGAGGTGTATGGGTCGCGGGCTCCTAGTGGAGGTCGTCAGCGACGGCGGTCGCTGGCACGACGTGGCGCGGCTCGACGAAGCAAAGGCGGCGATGCTGGCCCTGAGGGGTGGTCACGGCGCGCGCGAGGAGGCGCGGAGAGGTGGAGGAGAAGAAGGGGCTTCGCCAAGGGAAGGCTCAGTCGTCTCTGCGGCGCTGGGGGATCGGGCGCGGGGGCTCGTCCCCTGGCTCGAGGTGGAAGAGAGGAGGAGTAGGGATCGAGAGAAGGGGTGCGCGAGGGGATCGAGCGGGGCTCGTGCTGTCGTAGGTGGTGGCGGCGCACTAGAGGGAACGAGGGAGAGGGTGTCGGGCTAGGGTTAGCAGGGGCGCCGGCTGGGCTTCAGATGGACCTTGGGCCACTTTGGTGGTGGGCTGGCTGATGGGCTCCCTTCTCCCTCTCTCTTCTCTTCATGATTCTTTTAACAGAAAACAAATAAAGAGGAGAAAAGGAACGAGGGGGTTTAGGGGAAGAAGTTGAACACGCGGATAATTTTCCCGGACTCACAAAAATGTGTATGATCCAAGAAAATAGAAAAGGTCATGATTGAAAGATTGAATTCAAATTCCTTTGAATTTAATTCAGAAGGTTTGAACTAGGACATGTTTTTCTAAGTGCCCAAAAATGTTGAGAATTTAGGTGGAGCTCTGGAAAATGACGAAAGGATATATGGCAAAGTTAGAGGTCAAGAGTTGTGATAACAAAGGCATTGGGATTTTGCAAGTGTGTTATGGTGAATTCCAAAAATGGAATATTTAATATAGCTCCCTAATATCGGGAGGATATGTTATAAAGAAAATCACCATGTGAATTCCCTCGATTTAAATGGACCAAAGATCCATACGGTTTATTTATTTGAGTTTTTAAAACGGGTTGCATGATGACATGATGCAATGCACATGATGCAAGGATGAATGCAATAGACAAAACAAATCACACAATGAATCTCGGAAACCTTGTAAGGCATCTGAAGCTCTGGTCTTGGGGCGTCACAATTAGGCAGCGAAGATCGGCAAGCGGGCGGCGCGAGGGAGGCGGCGGTCGGTGGCGGAGGTCTGCACCGGTGGGAAGTGCGCGGCGGCCGGCGCGGGGCGATGCGGGCACGGGTGGCGGAGGAGCGGCGGCATGGGCTCTCGGGCGGCGCTGCGCGTGGGCGAGCGAGCGGGCCGGGGAGGGCCGGCCTCGGGCCCGGCGAGCTGCAACGGCGGTTGGTCGGCTGGGGACACGTGGTGATGTGTCACTGGTGCGGGGCGGCGGTGCGAAGCGTCCGGCGGCGCGCGGACATGTCCGTTGGGCGAGAGGGAGGATAGGATAGGGTTTCAACCATGATTTCAGGGGAGAGGGGCATTTATATAGGTAGAGGGAGCTAGGAGTGTCCAAATGAGATGCGGTTTTCGCCCACACGATCGTGATCCAACGACGGAGAGCATGGAGGGGGTTTATATGGGTTATTGGGCTGTTTTGGAGGGGTGTTGGGCTGCAACAATAGAGGGGCATTTGCGGTTACCCGGTTAACCGTTGGGGCATCAAACGACCTCCAAATGGAGCGAAATTTGATACGCGGCCTACCGGTGATGTACCAAGGCCACTTCACAAATCTTGACCCATTACGAGAACATTTTTCTCCCGCTCACGAAACAAGATTAGAGGGGTGCAATGGGTGCATGAGAGAACGTCGGATTGCAAAATGGACAACGGGGAAAATGACCGGATGCATGAGACGAACACGAATGCAAATGAGATTCACATGATGGCATGAGATGAAATGCATAAAATGAAAAAAATGCAAAACGAAAGACAAAACCCAACCATGAAGGAAATATCATATCACATAGCCAAAAATGGCAAGAGTCGGAGTTACAGATATGGAAAGTTACATCCGGGGTGTTATAACACTCCACCACTACAGGAGGATCTTGTCCCGAGATCTAGGACTGAAAGAACTCCGGATATTCGGAACGGAGGTGATCCCTGCATTCCCACGTGGCTTCTCGGTCAGAATGGTGTGACCACTTCACTTTCAGGAATTTGATTGACTTGTTGCGAGTCTTGCGCTCGGTTTCTTCAAGAATAGCAATGGGATGCTCATGATAACACAAATCTTCTTAGAGATCAATCTCTTCGAAGTTGATAGTGCGCTCAGGCGTCTTGAAGCACTTGCGAAGATGTGACACGTGAAACACATCGTGCACATTTGCGAAGTTGGACGGAAGATCAAGTTGACAGGCGAGGTCGCCTCTTTTGCCAATGATCTTGAAAGGACCCATGTATCTCGGGCCAAGATTCCCTTTGATACCGAAGCGACGAGTGCCTTTCATTGGAGAGACACGGAAGTAGACATGGTCTCCGATCTCGAAAGCCAAGTCACGGTGCTTGCTATCATAGTAACTCTTCTAGCACGATTGCGCGACTTTAGATTTCACGGATGGCTTTACACATTTCTTCAGCCTCTGTGATCAAGTCGTTGCCAAGAAGTTGGCGTTCACCAATCTCTGTCCAATTGAGAGTAGTACGACACTTTCTGCCATAGAGAATCTCGAATGGGGCCTTGCCCAAACTTGCTTGGAAGATGTTGTTGTAGGAGAACTCGGCATATGGAAGACAATCTTCCCACTTCATACCGAAAGAGATGACACAAGCCCTGAGCATGTCTTTGGTAATTTGATTGACTCGCTCGACTTGCCCACTTGTTTGAGGATGAACTGCTGTGCTGAAGCGAATGTTTGTGCCCATGGCCTTCTGGAAGAAGTCCCAGAACTTAGAAGTGAAAATGCTTCCACGATCTGAAGAAATCAACTGCGGAATACCATGCAAGGAGACAATTGTGGAGGTGTATAGCTCTGCCAACTGAGCTGTTGTGATAGATTCTTTGATTGGAAGGAAATGAGCCACTTTTGTAATCTTGACAATGACAACAAAAATAGCATCATTTCCACGCTTGTACTTGGGAAATCCAGTAACGAAGTCCATTTTAATATGGTCAAACTTCCATTCTGGAATAGCAAGAGGCTGGAGGAAAACCCGCTGGTCATTGGTGTTCTACTTTCACCCTTCGGCAGACATCACATTCATTCACGAATTGAGCAATCTCTCACTTCATTTGAGTCCACCAATACGACTGCTTGAGGTCATGGTACATCTTTGAACTGCCAGGATGAATGGACAGAAGAGAATTGTGTGCTTCATTCATTATGACCTTCCTTAGATCACCTTTAGGAACAACAATCCGGTCCTCGAAGAATAAAGTGTCTTTGTCATCAATGCGATAGCACTTGTATTTGGGTTGGCTCTTGGCAATACCATGTTTCACTCTCTTCACCATGGTATCAAGGAGTTGTGCGTCATGAATTTGGTCTTCCAAAGTTGAAGTGACTTGAAGGTTGGCAAGAAAACCTTGAGGAACAACTTGGAGGTTGAGTTTGCGGAAAGCTTCACAAAGGTCCGGTTGGAATGGCTTGAGAATTAAGTTGTTGCAATAAGCCTTCCTGCTCAAAGCATCTGCAATCACATTGGCCTTGCCTGGAGTATATTCAATACTTGGATTGTACTCTTGAATCATTTCTACCCAATGAGTTTGCCTGAGGTTGAGGTTGGGTTGAGTGAAGATATACTTGAGTCTCTTGTGATCAGTGAAAATGTCCCCTTTCCTTCCCAACAAGAGATGTCTCCATGTTATTAATGCATGGACAACTGCCGCCAACTCAAGATCATGAGTGGGGTAGTTCCTTTCGTTGGGCTTCAACTGACGAGAGGTATAGGCCACAACTTTCTTCTCTTGCATTAACACAGCACCGAGACCTTGCAATGAGGCATCACAGAAAACTTCGAATGGCTTGGATTCATCAGGAGGAGTTAAAGACAGGAGCTGAGACAAGCTTCTCTTTTAGAGTGTTGAAAGCAACATCACACTCAGGAGTCCAGACATACTTAACATGCTTCTGGAGGAGGTTGGAAAGAGGCTTTGCAATCTTTGAGAAATTCTCAACGAATCTTCGGTAATAGCTTGCAAGTCCAAGAAAACTGCGGAACTGCTTGACATTCTGAGGAGGTTCCCAGTTCACAATTGCAGAAACCATCTCCGAATTAATAGCAATGCCCTTGGCGGAGATGATTGTTGGGTTTCGTAGTAATTTCAAAATTTTCCTACGCGCACACAGGATCATGTGATGCATAGCAACGAGAGGAGAGTGTTGTCTACGTACCCTACACAGACCGACTGCGGAAGCGATGACACGACATAGAGGAAGTAGTCGTACGTCTTCACGATCCAACCGATCAAGCACCGAAACTACGGCACCTCCGAGTTCGAGCACACGTTCAGCTCGATGACGATCCCCGGACTCCGATCCAGCAAAGTGTCGGGGAAGAGTTCTGTCAGCATGACGGCGTGGTGACGATCTTGATGAACTACAGCAGCAGGGCTTCGCCTAAACTCCGCTACAGTATTATCGAGGAATATGGTGGCAGGGGGCACCGCACACGGCTAAGGAATTGATCACGTGGATCAACTTGTGTCAACTTGTGTGTTTAGAGGTGCCCCTGCCTCAGTATATAAAGGAGGAGAGGAGGGGAGGCTGGCCGGCCAAGGGGGGGAGGCGCAGGAGAGTCCTACTCCCACTGGGAGTAGGATTCCCCCTCCAATCCTAGTCCAACTAGGATTCCTCGGAGGGGAAAAGAGGAGGAGGGGGCCGGCCACCTCTCCTAGTCCTAATAGGACTAGGGGAAGGGGGGGGGGGGGCGCAGCCCATCTAGGGCAGCCCCTTCTCTTTTCCACTAAGGCCCACTATGGCCCAAATAGCTCCCGGGGGGTTCCGGTAACCCTCTCGGTATTCCGGTAAAATCCCGATTTTACCCGGAACACTTCCGATATCCAAATATAGGCTTCCAATATATCAATCTTTATGTCTCGACCATTTCGAGACTCCTCGTCATGTCCGTGATCACATCCGGGACTCCGAACAACCTTCGGTACATCAAAATGCATAAACTCATAATATAACTGTCATCGTAACCTTAAGCGTGCGGACCCTACGGGTTCGAGAACAATGTAGACATGACCGAGACACGTCTCTGGTCAATAACCAATAGCGGGACCTGGATGCCCATATTGGCTCCTACATATTCTACGAAGATCTTTATCGGTCAGACCGCATAACAACATACGTTGTTCCCTTTGTCATCGGTATGTTACTTGCCCGAGATTCGATCGTCGGTATCCAATACCTAGCTCAATCTCGTTACTGGCAAGTCTCTTTACTCGTTCCGTAATACATCATCTCACAACTAACATATTAGTTGTAATGCTTGCAAGGCTTATGTGATGTGCATTACCGAGAGGGCCCAGAGATACCTCTCCGACAATCGGAGTGACAAATCCTAATCTCGAAATACGCCAACCCAACATCGACCATTGGAGACACCTGTAGTACTCCTTTATAATCACCCATTTACGTTGTGACGTTTGGTAGTACCCAAAGTGTTCCTCCGGCAAACGGGAGTTGCATAATCTCATAGTCATAGGAACATGTATAAGTCATGAAGAAAGCAATAGCAACATACTAAACGATCAGGTGCTAAGCTAATGGAATGGGTCATGTCAATCAGATCATTCTACTAATGATGTGACCTCGTTAATCAAATAACAACTCATTGTTCATGGTTAGGAAACATAACCATCTTTGATTAACGAGCTAGTCAAGTAGAGGCATACTAGTGACACTCTGTTTGTCTATGTATTCACACATGTATTATGTTTCCGGAAAATACAATTCTAGCATGAATAATAAACATTTATCATGATTATAAGGAAATAAATAATAACTTTATTATTGCCTCTAGGGCATATTTCCTTCAGTCTCCCACTTGCACTAGAGTCAATAATCTAGATTATACTGTAATGAATCTAACACCCATGGAGCTTTGGTGCTGATCATGTTTTGCTCGTGGAAGAGGCTTAGTCAACGGGTCTGCAACATCCAGATCCGTATGTATCTTGCAAATCTCTATGTCTCCCACCTGGACTAAATCCCGGATGGAGTTGAAGCGTCTCTTGATGTGTTTGGTCCTTTTGTGAAATCTGGATTCCTTTGCCAAGGCAATTGCACCAGTATTATCACAAAAGATTTTCATTGGACCCGATGCACTAGGTATGACACCTAGATCGGATATGAACTCCTTCATCCAGACTCCTTCATTTGCTGCTTCCGAAGCAGCTATGTATTCCGCTTCACATGTAGATCCCGCTACGACGCTTTGTTTAGAACTGCACCAACTGACAGCTCCACCGTTTAATGTAAACACGTATCCGGTTTGCGATTTAGAATCGTCCGGATCAGTGTCAAAGCTTGCATCAACGTAACCTTTTACGATGAGCTCTTTGTCACTTCCATATACGAGAAACATATCCTTAGTCCTTTTCAGGTATTTCAGGATGTTCTTGACCGCTGTCCAGTGATCCATTCCTGGATTACTTTGGTACCTCCCTGCTAAACTTATAGCAAGGCACACATCAGGTCTGGTACACAGCATTGCATACATGATAGAGCCTATGGCTGATGCATAGGGAACATCTTTCATATTCTCTCTATCTTCTGCAGTGGTCGGGCATTGAGTCTTACTCAATTTCACACCTTGTAACACAGGCAAGAACCCTTTCTTTGCTTGATCCATTTTGAATTTCTTCAAAATTTTGTCAAGGTATGTGCTTTGTGAAAGTCCAATTAAGCGTCTTGATCTATCTCTATAGATCTTAATGCCTAATATGTAAGCAGCTTCACCGAGGTCTTTCATTGAAAAACTTTTATTCAAGTATCCCTTTATGCTATCTAGAAATTCCATATCATTTCCAATCAGTAATATGTCATCCACATATAATATCAGAAATACTACAGAGCTCCCACTCACTTTCTTGTAAATACAGGCTTCTCCGAAAGTCTGTATAAAACCAAATGCTTTGATTACACTATCAAAACGTTTATTCCAACTCCGAGAGGCTTGCACCAGTCCATAAATGGATCGCTGGAGCTTGCACACTTTGTTAGCTCCCTTTGGATCGACAAAACCTTCTGGTTGCATCATATACAACTCTTCTTCCAGAAATCCATTCAGGAATTCAGTTTTGACATCCATTTGCCAAATTTCATAATCATAAAATGCGGCAATTGCTAACATGATTCGGACGGACTTAAGCATCGCTACGGGTGAGAAGGTCTCATCGCAGTCAATTCCTTGAACTTGCCGAAAACCTTTTGCGACAAGCCGAGCTTTGTAGACAGTAACATTACCATCAGCATCAGTCTTCTTCTTAAAGATCCATTTATTCTCAATTGTTTGCCGATCATCGGGCAAGTCAACCAAAGTCCATACTTTGTTTTCATACATGGATCCCATCTCAGATTTCATGGCTTCTAGCCACTTTGCGAAATCTGGGCTCACCATCGCTTCTTCATAGTTCGTAGGTTCATCATGATCTAGTAGCATGACCTCCAGAACAGGATTACCGTACCACTCTGGTGCGGATCTTACTCTGGTTGATCTACGAGGTTCAGTAGTATCTTGATCTGAAGTTTCATGATCATTATCATTGGCTTCCTCACTAACTGGTGTAGGTGTCACTGAAACAGTTTTCTGTGATGAACTACTTTCCAGTAAGGGAGCAGGTACAGTTACCTCGTCAAGTTCTACTTTCCTCCCACTCACTTCTTTCGAGAGAAACTCCTTCTCTAGAAATGATCCATTCTTAGCAACGAATGTTTTGCCTTCGGATCTGTGATAGAAGGTGTACCCAACAGTTTCCTTTGGGTATCCTATGAAGACACATTTCTCCGATTTGGGTTCGAGCTTATCAGGTTGAAGTTTTTTCACATAAGCATCGCAGCCCCAAACTTTAAGAAACGACAACTTTGGTTTCTTGCCAAACCACAGTTCATAAGGCGTCGTCTCAACGGATTTTGATGGTGCCCTATTTAATGTGAATGCGGCCGTCTCTAAAGCATATCCCCAAAATGATAGCGGTAAATCAGTAAGAGACATCATAGATCGCACCATATCTAGTAAAGTACGATTACGACGTTCGGACACACCATTACGCTGTGGTGTTCCGGGTGGCGTGAGTTGCGAAACTATTCCACAGTTTTTCAAATGTACACCAAACTCGTAACTCAAATATTCTCCTCCACGATCAGATCGTAGAAATTTTATTTTCTTGTTACGATGATTTTCAACTTCACTCTGAAATTCTTTGAACTTTTCAAATGTTTCAGACTTATGTTTTATTAAGTAAATATACCCATATCTGCTTAAATCATCTGTGAAGGTGAGAAAATAACGATATCCGCCACGAGCCTCAATATTCATCGGGCCACATACATCGGTATGTATGATTTCCAACAAATCTGTTGCTCTCTCCATAGTACCGGAGAACGGTGTTTTAGTCATCTTGCCCAAGAGGCACGGTTCGCAAGTACCAAGTGATTCATAATCAAGTGGTTCCAAAAGTCCATCAGCATGGAGTTTCTTCATGCGCTTTATACCGATATGACTTAAACGACAGTGCCACAAATAAGTTGCACTTTCATTATCAACTCTACATCTTTTGGTTTCAACATTATGAATATGTGTATTACTACTATCGAGATTCAATAAGAATAGACCACTCTTCAAGGGTGCATGACCATAAAAGATATTACTCATATAAATAGAACAACCATTATTCTCTGATTTAAATGAATAACCGTCTCGCATTAAACAAGATCCAGATATAATGTTCATGCTCAACGCTGGCACCAAATAACAATTATTTAGGTCTAATATTAATCCCGAAGGTAGATGTAGAGGTAGCGTGCCGACTGCGATCACATTGACTTTGGAACCGTTTCCTACGCGCATCGTCACCTCGTCCTTTGCCAGTGCCCGCTTATTCTGTAGTCCCTGTTTCGAGTTGCAAATATTAGCAACAGAACCAGTATCAAATACCCAGGTGCTACTGCGAGCATTGGTAAGGTACACATCAATAACATGTATATCACATATACCTTTGTTCACCTTGCCATCCTTCTTATCCGCCAAATACTTGGGGCAGTTCCGCTTCCAGTGACCAGTCTGCTTGCAGTAGAAGCACTCAGTTTCAGGTTTAGGTCCAGACTTGGGTTTCTTCTCTTGAGCAGCAACTTGCTTGCCGTTCTTTTTGAAGTTCCCCTTTTTCTTCCCTTTGCCCTTTTTCTTGAAACTAGTGGTCTTGTTAACCATCAACACTTGATGCTCCTTCTTGATTTCTACCTCCGCAGCTTTCAGCATTGCGAAGAGCTCGGGAATAGTCTTGTTCATCCCTTGCATATTATAGTTCATCACGAAGCTCTTGTAGCTTGGTGGTAGTGATTGGAGAATTCTGTCAATGACGCAATCATCCGGAAGATTAACTCCCAATTGAATCAAGTGATTATTATACCCAGACATTTTGAGTATATGCTCACTGACAGAACTGTTCTCCTCCATCTTGCAGCTATAGAACTTATTGGAGACTTCATATCTCTCAATCCGGGCATTTGCTTGAAATATCAACTTCAACTCCTGGAACATCTCATATGCTCCATGACGTTCAAAACGTCGTTGAAGTCCCGATTCTAAGCCGTAAAGCATGGCACACTGAACTATCGAGTAGTCATCAGCTTTGCTCTGCCAGACGTTCATAACATCTGGCGTTGCTCCAGCAGCAGGCCTGGCACCCAGCGGTGCTTCCAGGACGTAATTCTTCTGTGCAGCAATGAGGATAATCCTCAAGTTACGGACCCAGTCCGTGTAATTGCTACCATCATCTTTCAACTTTGCTTTCTCAAGGAACGCATTAAAATTCAACGGAACAACAGCACGAGCCATCTATCTACAATCAACATAAACAAGCAAGATACTATCAGGGACTAAGTTCATGATAAATTTTAAGTTCAATTAATCATATTATTAAAGAACTCCCACTTAGATAGACATCCCTCTAATCCTCTAAGTGATCACGTGATCCAAATCAACTAAACCATATCCGATCATCACGTGAGATGGAGTAGTTTCATCGGTGAACATCATTATGTTGATCATATCTACTATATGATTCACGCTCGACCTTTCGGTCTCCGTGTTCCGAGGCCATATCTGCATATGCTAGGCTCGTCAAGTTTAACCTGAGTATTCTGCGTGCGCAACTGTTTTGCACCCGTTGTATTTGAACGTAGAGCCTATCACACCCGATCATCACGTGGTGTCTCAGCACGAAGAACTTTTGCAACGGTGCATACTCAGGGAGAACACTTCTTGATAATTTAGTGAGAGATCATCTTATAATGCTACCGTCAATCAAAGCAAGATAAGATGCATAAAAAGATAAACATCACATGCAATCAATATAAGTGATATGATATGGCCATCATCATCTTGTGCTTGTGATCTCCATCTCCGAAGCACCGTCATGATCACCATCGTCACCGGCGCGACACCTTGATCTCCATCGTAGCATCGTTGTCGTCTCGCCAATCTTATGCTTCCACGACTATCACTACCGTTTAGTAATAAAGTAAAGCATTACATCGCGATTGCATTGCATACAATAAAGCGACAACCATATGGCTCCTGCCAGTTGCCGATAACTTGGTTACAAAACATGATCATCTCATACAATAAAATTCAGCATCATGCCTTGACCATATCACATCACAACATGCCCTGCAAAAACAAGTTAGACGTCCTCTACTTTGTTGTTGCATGTTTTACGTGGCTGCTACGGGCTTAAGTAAGAACCAATCCCACCTACGCATCAAAACCACAACGATAGTTTGTCAAATAGACTCCGTTTTAACCTTCGCAAGGACCGGGCGTAGCCATACTTGGTTCAACTAAAGTTGGAGAGGCAGTCGCACGCAAGCCATCTCTGTGCAAAGCACGTCGAGGGAACCGGTCTCGCGTAAGCGTACGCGTAAGGTTGGTCCGGGTCGTCTCGTCCAACAATACCGCCGAACCAAAGTATGACATGCTGGTAGGCAGTATGACTTGTATCGTCCACAACTTACTTGTGTTCTACTCGTGCATATAACATCAACATCAATAACCTGGCTCTGATACCACTGTTGGGTTTCGTAGTAATTTCAAAATTTTCCTACGCGCACACAGGATCATGTGATGCATAGCAACGAGAGGAGAGTGTTGTCTACGTACCCTACGCAGACCGACTGCGGAAGCGATGACACGACGTAGAGGAAGTAGTCGTACGTCTTCACGATCCAACCGATCAAGCACCGAAACTACGGCACCTCCGAGTTCGAGCACACGTTCAGCTCGATGACGATCCCCGGACTCCGATCCAGCAAAGTGTCGGGGAAGAGTTCTGTCAGCACGACGGCGTGGTGACGATCTTGATAAACTACAGCAGCAGGGCTTCGCCTAAACTCCGCTACAGTATTATCGAGGAATATGGTGGCAGGGGGCACCGCACACGGCTAAGGAATTGATCACGTGGATCAACTTGTGTCAACTTGTGTGTTTAGAGGTGCCCCTGCCTCAGTATATAAAGGAGGAGAGGAGGGGAGGCTGGCCGGCCAAGGGGGGGAGGCGCAGGAGAGTCCTACTCCCACTGGGAGTAGGATTCCCCCTCCAATCCTAGTCCAACTAGGATTCCTCGGAGGGGAAAAGAGGAGGAGGGGGCCGGCCACCTCTCCTAGTCCTAATAGGACTAGGGGAAGGGGGGGGGCGCAGCCCATCTAGGGCAGCCCCTTCTCTTTTCCACTAAGGCCCACTATGGCCCAAATAGCTCCCGGGGGGTTCCGGTAACCCTCTCGGTATTCCGGTAAAATCCCGATTTTACCCGGAACACTTCCGATATCCAAATATAGGCTTCCAATATATCAATCTTTATGTCTCGACCATTTCGAGACTCCTCGTCATGTCCGTGATCACATCCGGGACTCCGAACAACCTTCGGTACATCAAAATGCATAAACTCATAATATAACTGTCATCGTAACCTTAAGCGTGCGGACCCTACGGGTTCGAGAACAATGTAGACATGACCGAGACACGTCTCTGGTCAATAACCAATAGCGGGACCTGGATGCCCATATTGGCTCCTACATATTCTACGAAGATCTTTATCGGTCAGACCGCATAACAACATACGTTGTTCCCTTTGTCATCGGTATGTTACTTGCCCGAGATTCGATCGTCGGTATCCAATACCTAGCTCAATCTCGTTACTGGCAAGTCTCTTTACTCGTTCCGTAATACATCATCTCACAACTAACATATTAGTTGTAATGCTTGCAAGGCTTATGTGATGTGCATTACCGAGAGGGCCCAGAGATACCTCTTCGACAATCGGAGTGACAAATCCTAATCTCGAAATACGCCAACCCAACATCGACCATTGGAGACACCTGTAGTACTCCTTTATAATCACCCATTTACGTTGTGACGTTTGGTAGTACCCAAAGTGTTCCTCCGGCAAACGGGAGTTGCATAATCTCATAGTCATAGGAACATGTATAAGTCATGAAGAAAGCAATAGCAACATACTAAACGATCAGGTGCTAAGCTAATGGAATGGGTCATGTCAATCAGATCATTCTACTAATGATGTGACCTCGTTAATCAAATAACAACTCATTGTTCATGGTTAGGAAACATAACCATCTTTGATTAACGAGCTAGTCAAGTAGAGGCATACTAGTGACACTCTGTTTGTCTATGTATTCACACATGTATTATGTTTCCGGAAAATACAATTCTAGCATGAATAATAAACATTTATCATGATTATAAGGAAATAAATAATAACTTTATTATTGCCTCTAGGGCATATTTCCTTCAATGATATGCCCAAGGTAAAGAACTTCATCAAGCCAAAACTCACATTTGGAAAACTTCACATAGAATTGATACTCTATGAGCTTGTCGAGCACCAATCTCAAATGCTTGGCATGAACCTTCTTATTCTTGGAGAAGACCAAGATATCATTGAGATACACCAGGACGAATTCATTTGTGTATGGGTTGAAGATGAAGTTCATCATGCAAGAGAACGTTGGAGGAGTATTGACAAGGCCGAAAGACATGACAGTATATTCATAAGAACCATAGTTTGTTCTGAATGTTGTCTTGGGGATATCTTCTTCATGAATGTGAATCGGATGATAACCCATATGAAGGTCAAGCTTGGAGAAAACTTTAGCGCCCTTAAGTTGCTCGAATAGCTCATTGATGTTGGGAAGAGGATACTCGTTCTTAATTGTCTTCTTGTTCAATGGATGGTAGTCGATGCAAAGTCGGTCTGTGTCATCCTTCTTCTGGACAAAAAGAACACCACAACCCCACGGAGATGAACTCAGTCTGATCAAACCCTGACGCTCTTGTTCATCGAGTTGTTTCTTCAATTCCTTCAACTACCAGGCTCAAGATCGATAATGAATTCAACTGGCCGGTGAGGAGGCATTCCCGGAAGCTCTTCTGGAAAGACGTCTTGGTATTCGCAAACGATTGGAATCTGAGAAATTGCATCCAACTTGCCCTTCTCATTGAGAGAAAACAGTCAAATGGTTTCATCCCGAGCGGCATAGATGATCACATCCTCAAAAGAGTGTGTTAACATAACCTCCTTGGCAGCACAATCCAGTTGAGCCTTGTTCTTAGAAAGCCAGTCCATGCCAAGAATTCGATCAATATCCGAGTCACCAAGAACAATTGGAGAAGACAGAAATTTATAGTTGCCCATCTTGATACCGACATTAGGAACCAACATGCTAGAGCTCAAACGCTTAGCCGGTGAAACAACTTGCAATGCTTTAGGTAATGCCTCAGTGTCAAAATTTTGCTTCGATATAAATGGATATGAAATGAAAGAATGTGATGCACTAGAATCAAATAAGACTTTTGCAGGAATATCATTAACTGGAAGATTACCCATGATCACTTGAGAAGAATCCTATGCTTGAGCTGCATTCACCATGTTTACCCTTGCAGACTTGGGATTATGCTTGACCACTGCATTGCTAGAGGATCTCACAGGAGGAGAAGGTGGAAGGTGCCTTTGGTTGAAGCACTTGTTCGCATAGTGACCTTTCTGCTGACTTGCAAGTGACCTCTGAGAGTGGACGATGATAAGGAGCACTTGACCTTGGAGCTTGAGTCTGAGACTTGTTCTGATATCCTGGGTTGGGTGGGTGGGAAGATCCGTGGCCACCTTTGTTCTTCTGCTGGTAGGGCTGATGAAACGGAGGAGTAGGAAGCTAGAACTTCTGTTGCTTAGCTTCCACTTGTGAGGAAGAAGAAGATTGAACTGCATCCCTGATTCTCTTCTTAGAAGCCTCACACTTGAGATGAGAACCTTCTTGCTTGACGGCCATGTTATAGAATTGATCGAACTTAGTCGGCTCAACAAGAACGAGAGCTAACTGCAGATCTTCTTTGAGGCCACCTCTGAAGTGATAGATCATGCTCTTTTCATCAGGAACATCCTGCCTTGCGAAGCAAGCAAGTTTCTGAAACTGGATGTTGTATTGGTACACGGACATGCTTCCTTGCTTGAGATTGCGGAACTCCTCACGGATGCTCTTAGCAACACTTGTTGGAATATGATGAGCTTTGAAGTCTCAGCAGAAATCATCCCAGGTAATCACACGACCTCCTCTGGAATCTTTGTATTGTTGATACCAATCAGCAACTTGGTCCTTGAGTTGAAATGAAGCGAACTTGACATAGTCCTTAGGCCTAACATTTCTACATTCAAAATGCTTGCAGATGTCCATGAGCCAATCATTAGCGTCTGTGGCCTTCGCACAGTTGTTGAAAGACTTAGGCTGATTTGCAAGGAACTAGTTGAGGGTAGCAAACTGAGGCTGATTGTTGAACTGCCCTTGAAATTGATTTCCTCGATTGCCTTGGCCTTGATTGCGCTCTTGCAAGAGATGCAAAAGCATCTGGGTGTTGGCATTGGTGGCTACCATGACAACTTGCCATGCCTCCGGAGGCGGAGGAAGAGGCGGAGGGTTGGACTGCTCTCCCTCAGCACATTGTGGATTCTGACACGTTGGAGGAGCCATCCTAAAGAGGGTGACATCCGTTAGAATCTTGATAGCCAGATAGACAAGCTGAATCAATGGATAGAAAATGCAACAATATAGTCTTCTCACACTCGAACAATGATGAACGAATGAATTCCAAAGTTAGCATCACACGTCCATTAAGTTGAGAAGCCACTATATAAAGGTTGATGAATGAAACAACAAGGTACGACTGGAACAAATAAGTGGTAAGGATTACCCAATCACAAACCAAATATCTGCGGGAAGAAATACTAAGAGCTACTTGAATTCCCACCTATAAACTCCCGAAACTTTCTGGTTATGCAATCTGGTGTTGGGGATACAGGGAGGCACAATATATATATATATATATATATATATATATCACACAACAAGCCCTACGCTCAAACTGTATCCATCCGTCAACACATAACCAAGAAAAACTCCAGAAATCGTGTAGCTCAACCTTCGAAAAGCATACGTTATACGAGTTATGGCAATACTCCCGAACTCCCGCCCCAGTACTGGGTGGCGTCGAGGTTATCTCGCCAACAAATGCATAAAAGAGATTTTCGATGTCGGTGAACTCCGGTATTCCATAACTGCAATGATAAAATTGTGACGACAACACCTCGGAGCTCAACTCCCCGAGACACTACCACAACCCCTAAATGTCAGGAGGCACCAAGAAGAATGTTCTCGTCACAAGAATATCGGAACGATTCCAAGATACCCGCATGATCCTAATTTTTTTCATGAAATTTGAGGAGAGGAAAGTCAAAACATCTACGTCAGGAGGCCTCACTAGAGCGACAAAGGGACTGAGGAGTAAAAATAATCCTACTCTCCGATATATATAATCCAAAGACTCAAAACATTTTTGTTCTAGACTCAATAACGCCAGCGGTTCGATCAAGCAGGGGGCTCCTAAGTCAGGGATGGCTCTGATTACCAACTTGTAACACCCACGATGCAGCTATAGCTCCCACGTGTCGAGGCATGACTTGGAGAGATAACCGCATAGTGGTTTTTTCGCAAGAAGGGTCATCTTCACAAACATCCCATGTAATGAATAAGACAGGGATAAAAAGAGTTGGCTTACACTCGCCATGTTACACAATACATAAATAATTCATACATCATCCAAAATACACTTAGAGACCGACTACGGTCAAATCCAAATGAAAAGGAAGATAAGACCCAAATGCTAGATCCCCGATCGTCCCAACTGGGCTCCACTACTGATCATCAGGAAATGAAACATAGTAACGACCAAGGTCCTCGTCGAACTCCCACTTGAATTCGGTAGCATCACCTGCACTGGTATCATCGGCACCTACAACTGTTTTGGAAGTATCCGTGAGTCACGAGGACTCAGCAATCTCACACCCGTGGGATCAAGACTATTTAAGCTTATGGGTAGGATAAGGTAATGAGGTGGAGCTGCAGCTAGCGCTAAGAAAATATGGTGGCTAACATGCGCAAATAAGAGTAAGATGAGAAGCTACGCAACGGTCGTGAAGCTAGAAGTGATCCTGAAACTACTTATGTTCAAACATAACCCAAAACCGTTTTCACTTCCCGGACTCCTACAAAAAGAGAACATCACGGCTACACACGCGGTTGATTCATTTTAATTAAGTCAAGTGTCAAGTTCTCTGCAATCGGATATTAACAAATTCCCATCTTCCACATTACCGCGGGCATGGCTCTCGGAAGTTTATATCCTGCAGGGGTGTCCCAACTTAGCCCATTACAAGCTCTCACGATCACCGAAGGATATTCCTTCTGCTGGAAAGACCCGATCAGTCTCGGAATCCCGGTTAAAAGACATTTCGACAATGGTAAACAAGACCAGCAAGACCGCCCGATGTGCCGACAAATCCCGATAGGAGTCGCATGTATATCATTCTCAGGGCACACCGGATGGGATAAGCTACGAGTAAAACCAGCCCTCAAGTTTCCCCGAGGTGGCCCCACAGGCTGCCCATTTCAGACCAACACTTAGAGGAGAACTGGCCCGGGGGGGTTAAAATAAAGATGACCCTCGAGTCTGCAGAACCAAAGGGAAGGTTATAGGTGGTTAGGCAAATGTAAAACCAAGGTTGGGCCTTGTTGGAGGAGTTTTATTCAAGGTGAACTATCAAGGGGGTCCCATAACCCCAACCGCGTAAGGAACACAAAATCAAGGAACATAACACCGGTATGACGGAAACTAGGGAGGCAAGATAGAAGTGATATCGAGGGTATGGTCATCTTGCCTGCAAAGTTCTCTGAGTTGTCGAAAGCTTGATCCTCGTTAGCGTACTCAATAGGTTCCTCGTTCATGTACTCGTCTCCTGGCTCTACTCAAAGCAAGAACACAAGCAACGGAACAACAATCAATCATGATGCAATGCACAAGCAACATGATGCAATAGATGGCATGGAATGCAAGATATGATATGCAATGCATATGGGAACTCCAGAAGGGAAAAGTTGATCAAGGCATCAACTTGGAAAACCAAGTATGCCGCTGGAAAGATGAGGTGATTTCGTTCAAAATCGATATAAGGATCACCGAAAATGGATGCACGGTTTGCAAAAGACAAGCAATACAAGAATGATGCAAATATGCGATTAACATCATCATAGCACTTAGAATGCAGAAACTATGCTACAACACTCCAACATAGCAACAAAGCACATGGCATTAAAGTACACATGAATCTCTACAAATCATGAACACTAAGCTCCTGCCAGTTCTCACTAGAACATCATTAGGAAGCAACGTTTAGAGCAAGCAAACAACATTCTACAGGAATATATCATGGCAAAACAAGGCATGGCATGCTAGTACTAAACACATAGAACAAAACTCCCTTACTGAACTTTAACCAAAAATGCATGGAAAATATGATGGCACCCAAAATATAACAGGATAAGGACTTAGCAAAATCACTAAGTGTCTGAAATCAGCAACATTATGGAGGCTAATTTGCATGCTTGTGTTAGTCACCACATAGATCACAAAAGTACAAGACTTGCACCCCTGTAAAGATGGCATGATGGAGATCATACAACATGTAGACATCATGCTCATAGGATGCACACACAAAATGCAACGAAAATGACAAATCATCAAGTTATGTTAACAGATAGTAGTTAACATCATATAGCACTCTTGCAACGATGATAATGGCATCAATATGGACAGTAACATGCATGCAAATGCCACTAACATGAAAAGCACAACGAGATGAACATTTTGAAATATCATATGCATGAAACAGAGCACCGAGCACGGAGATATGGCATGATGAACAAGGCATAAAAACAACACAGATTTGGGACTTAGGATTATACCACTCCGAGATCTAGGGTTTGGCCTGGCACGCAGATCAAGGTTCGCCGGGATTGGGTCGCCGGACTTGCGGGGAAGCAGCGGCCGGAGCACGGGGGCGCTCGCCGAAGTGAGGGGCGGCCAGATCCGGAGTTGGCGCCGGCTGGTTGAGGTGGGGCGGCGGCGATCAGGCGGCGGAGATCGGCAAGCGGGTGGCGCGAGGGTGGCGGTAGCCGGAGGCGGAGGTCGGCGCCGGCGGGAAGCGCGCGGCGGCCTGCGCGGGGCGATGCGGGTGCGGGCGGCGGAGGAGCGGCGGCGTGGGCTCTCGGGCGGCATGGCGCGCGGGCGAGCGCGTGGGCCGGGGAGGGCCGGCCTCGGGCCCGGTGGGCTGTGGCGGCGGCCTGTCGGCTGGGGACACGTGGAGACGTGTCGCTGGTGTGGGGCGGTGGCGCGAAGCGTCCGGCGGTGCGCGGACATGTCCGTCGCGCGAGAGGAAGGCTAGGCTAGGGTTTCAACCGTGATTTCGGGGGAGAGGGGCATTTATATAGGTAGAGGGAGTTAGGAGTGTCCAAATGAGATGTGTTTTTCGTCCACACGATCGTGATCCAACGACGGAGAGCATGGAGGGGTTTAGATGTGTTATTGGTCTGTTTTGGAGGGGTGTTGGGCTGCAACAATAGAGAGGCTTTTGCGGTTACCCGGTTAACCGTTGGGGCATCAAACGACCTCCAAATGAAGCGAAATTTGACAGGCGGCCTGCCGGTGATGAACCAAGGCCACTGGACAAACATCGACCCATTTCGAGAACATTTTTCTCCCGCTTATGAAACAAGATTAGAGGGGTGCAACGGGTGCATGAGAGAGCATCGGATTGCGAAACTTACAACGGGGAAAGTGACTGGATGCATGAGACGAACACGAATGCAAATGAGATGCACATGATGGCATGAGATGAAATGCATGACATGAACAAAATGTAAAATGAAAGACAAAACCCAACCACGAAGGAAATATCATATCACATAGCCGAATATGAAAAGAGTCAGAGTTACAAATATGGAAAGTTACATCCGGGGTGTTACAACATAGGACGAAAACGTGCACCAACCTCTATGCATAGATTACCCCAACGTCACTGATGGTGTCCTGGACTAGGGGGAACTCACCACATCGTCTCCCGGTCAGTTAGATTGGGCCGAGGACCCCCATGGTCGTATACTCAAGGGCCAGTTCGGATAGCTACCGCATACAAGAAAGATTCCACAAGACTTGGTGGTCAAGATAAGGACTCCTCCCCTACCGGCTTATTCGGCTAGGACTCTTGTTATCCTAGGCCTCTGGTGCATTATATAAACCAGGGCCAAGCTAGTCGATGGACATAACAAACAATCATAATCATAGGCTAGCTTCTAGGGTTTAGCCTCTATGATCTCGTGGTAGATCAGCTCTTGTACTCATATCATCAAGATCAATCAAGCAGGAAGTAGGGTATTACCTCCATCGAGAGGGCCCGAACCTGGGTAAACATTGTCTCCCCTGTCTCCTATTACCATCGACTTTAGACGCATAGTTCGGGACCCCCTACCCGAGATCCGTCGGTTTTGACACCGACATTGGTGCCTTCATTGAGAGTTCCGTTGTGTGATCGGCAAAAGGATCGATGGCTCGTTTGCAGATTAACTGCGACGTCGACATCTTCGTCACCGGCTCGACTGGTCACCTTGGCTTGACCGAGGACCGCGCTCCATCTCTGATCGTCATGTTCGGACGGGGGCCTTCATCAACATCAACTCTGATCCCTATCAAGATCATAGAGGAATCATCAATGGAGCTCGGGGGCTCAACGTCAACATTGCCCTCGGGCGACCGTGCTGTTTTTCCAAACAGCGAACTTGTATCCGCTACCACCAGCTCCTCTAGCATCGCTTTGACGATCATTTGGTTGAACTGTGCGGAATTGAGTCTACAACAACCATACAAAATTTCGTCGAGTTCTGATGGAGGAATCTCTGACAATCTACGATATACCGGAGCCCTGTCAAATCCAGATGGGAATCTGGATGAGTTTAGGGCGTGGTCTCCAGAGCCCAGCTCGGAGGTCCTTTGCAAGATCCAACCATTCATCTGCTGCGAAATTCCCATATCTACCACCCCTCAAAATTTCAGCTCGATCCGACCGTCCAAACTCTGGGAACCTTCCGATTAGTGCATCACTTTTCAGATCTATTTCCTACGAGAATACGGATCCGATCCGAATTCATGTTTCTTTATGAACGTGATATTTGACAACCTTTTTAAAAGGAATTTTATTCTAAGGTATTGTGCGTTGTTTTTAACACGCGCCCATAAAATATTAATCCTCTCTTAGGTAATCTTCGCCATCACGCCGGTGTCAAACTAGTCCGGTAATATAGCTCCATGACTGCCGACCTACGCTAGACATGTTGTCGCTTTTTAAGCTGAGCTCAACTTCTTCCGATCCTCACCTCGGCGAGCCGAATAAGAGTTCGGAATCGCCAAGGATAAATCATCACCAACATCACCGCCCCAGGGATTACAGGGAGCAGGCACACCGGCATCGCCACATGGTCACTTCATCAAACCAGCATTGGCCGCATCATAAGTTACGACCTGGGTCGGCATGGCCGCACTGTTACTTCTTCGAGCCAATGTCCATCATGCCGAACTACTGCAACGCCTTGGCTGACATGGCAGATACAACAACTCCTCACCGGCCTGCTCCGTTCACCTCGGCTACACCGGGGACTTGGCTATTTCTTCATCAACATACTCTGGTGACTTCGGCGTCACCAGCCGACCAGCTTCGTCACGTTCGCTAGACCGAGGACTTCGCCTCCGCAAGCCAACCTTTGACAGCATCACCAGGCCATTGCTTTATCACCCATCAGGCACTGGGTGTGCGGATCGATTCCCGATTTTGGGAGTCACTTTTCTTCGGAATGCTACAACAAATAAACCAGGTGTTATTAATCCTAACAATTTTTGCTTGTTGGGTTTATTTTTCTTAAGGGATTATTACTATGGTTTGTTCCATCATCTGTACACAGGTCTATCAAATGGCGGCCGCATTAAAAACGGTCGCGTGGTGGTTCGATCAGTTTCCATACATAGTTCGGCCAACACCGCATCTGGATCCCGGACCGCCCTACAAATTCAGGCTTTATCACGCCTTCACCGCGTCACGCTGATGCCCTGCATCGACATTGGCTTCGGTGCCAGGCCACATTTCTTTAAATAAATTATTTTTGCGTAAAGCAATTATGCAAGGATTATATATATATATATATATATATATATTATTTCCTGGACCACATTGTTTTATGTGTGCAGGTAATCAATTTTGACTGCATTAGGTGGTCACTACTCCGGAGTGCCGAACTCCTTACTCGGACACCTCGGGTCTGGGGGCTGGGACCTCGGCCATGCCGAGGACTGCGAACCTTGTCGGATCTGTCAATTATCAATAGGCGTCTTCGTCCCGCCACAAGCCCGAATCGCGTCATCAACACCGAGCACATTAACCAGCTAAGTTGCTTTCATGCTCAAAAACTTTCAGTTTCAAATTTTGTTCGGTTCGACCAAGCATTATACTTTTTGGCACAAAGTTGTTTGTGACAAAGTTCCTTGTCAAAACTTTGTTTGTGATGCGCGTATTCAAATACCCCGTTTATTTGGGGGCTCCCTTGATGGAGCTTTTCCTCTTGCATATGATTTGCAAGCTGGGTTGCCTCGCTCCTGTGTTTACCCCTACGTTCCCGATTGTTCGGCTAGGGAGTAAAGGGAGCACCTCTGCGATTGTCACGACCGGGTCATCCGAGCTTTAACCTTAGACTGGGTGAATCTGAAAGCTAGCACTCTTATTGTTTTCAATCATGGCCGGCACACAACGGAACTCATGAGTACAAAAAATCTATTGCACAAGTCTCATAGTAATAATGAGCACCGAAGAAAGGTATCGGTGGGGGCACTATTTTCTTCGAAGATGCTTCTTACACTTCGTGAGTAATATAGCATAAGTTCCCTGAACGCGCTTTGTCTGTTACAGCCTTATGGCCTGATTGCCTAGTCATCGAAAACACCGTCGATACTCTGGACAGGTGGAGTACATGACACTTCTCGGCCCTTGGCCGAAGAGGGAGAAACCGACGGTCGGTTAAGACGCGTTTAAAGTTCGGGTGAACACAGATATGATATAAGTACTTCGGACATACAATCATTATACATAAAAAATCTTTTACCCAAGTCACTTGGGGGCTCTTAAAATTCATATGAGCTATTTTATAGTAAATGTGTTTTCTTCTTGTTCGTTGCAAAGTCTTTTTCTACCGCTCCCTTTTCGACTCAAGTTTATGGTCAATAGCCGGATAGCATGTCTTCTCTCTGAAAGCCGCTTGAGTTTAGTTTGCTAAACTGACCTCGGAGAAGTACTCCTCCTTTGGGATAAAGAGCTTGAAGCCGTAGGCTGACCCACGTGAAGTCTTGAGATCGGATGTGTCATGTTAAAGCACGACAGAAGCACAATTTTTTTCCAATTTTCGGATTGGCACTGAACACTTGATCTTGTTCGAACGTCAAGTTTTTACTGACGTTTTTTGGTTTTCCAAGCTTATGGCACTTTTAAACTACTTGTGTGTTTTCAGCATAAGTCTCGCAGTGCAATGCCGGACACCTTTAGAGATTCGGCAAAAACATTCTCGGATATTGCTAAATATGCATCGGTTTCAAATTGTGTCTTCGGTCAATAGTTGGGTTGCCCGGCTCCTGTGCTTGCCTCCTACGTTCCGCTTTGTTCGGCTAGGTGTGCAAAGGGAGAACCACTGCGATTGTGCTTCTAGCTCACATGGTTAAGCACCTCAGTGGAGAAAGCCGAAAACTGACTGTCACAGTAAGCGTAAACTGGTCAGTGATCCGATGACTGTGTTAAATGACGGGCCATTCATAACAATGGCCGAAGTGTTTACGGCTTGACCTCGATTATCGCCGAACACTACCGGGGGCTATTAACTGGCCTCCCAAACTAAATCCTTAATATTTTGCTCTTACATTAGAGCTGAGGTTTCATGATCATGCTTAGCATGACAACCCAAAGAAAGGAACCGATAGCAGGACTATTTTCTTTGGAAGACATTTCTTATGTTAAACAGTAATATAAAATATCTCTCTACGTACCTTTGTTCATAAAACTGTATGGCCATATTGCCTTGTTTGTCGTAAATCTTTGCCCTCATAAAGGCTTCATAAAGTAGGACAAACACTCCTCAGCTACTGGCCGAGGAGGTGGAAGCCGATGGTCGGTCACCAAAGTTTTGTACAATGCGGATCCGAGCATTAATGACATAAAGTACTTGGATACATAGAGTCATTACGCATAATTTGAGATTTTACTATACATATTGATCCTTAATTCGGCCACCCGTGCGTGCATTAAGGCTCGGGGGCTACTGGGCTTCGGGCTTATTATTTACAAATTTTAAAGGGGCACATCGATCCCTTGATCTGGTGTTTCCACCCGACCAGTGTCTCGGGGGCTACTGCATTGCCTATTCAATGCATAAATTTTAAGTGCAATACAGTTTCTGAGGAGATTTTGATCCTCAGGTTGGTCGGCCGCACCCAACCTGAGTCTCGAGGACTGAGCACACCGCTTTTTGTGTCCCGAAGTATTCTGCCGAGCTAGGACTTGATCCTCAGGGCGATTTTGCAAATCAACCTGAGTCTCAACGGCTACTAGGATCAGCGGTCTTATGTCATCCTTTGGGTGCATCTCGGGTTTTAGACTGATACACACCTTGAGGGCTACTGGCTATATATCTCGGCAGAGAATAAATTGCACCAATCAAAAATATAGACAAAAAGTCGACCCACAGTCGGGGTGGTGCACCACCTCGGAAGCAGTCCCGCATAAAGCTCAGGCACGAGTGGCTGGCTCCGTAGAGGGCATTTCCGGCATTAAGCTCGGCTAAACTCCTTCGACTTGTTTGAACCAAGGTGATTTATGACACCTCAGATACAGTCCGACATTGGAGCTCGGATACATAGTCCGGCGTTGGAGCTCGGATACATTCCGGCGTTAGAGCTCGGAAGCGGTCCGACGTTGGTGCTCGGCTGCAAAAGATACCTCGAATGCAGTCCGGCGTTGGAGCTCGAACGCAACAGGACGCTGGCGCCCGGGAACAACTTCAACCCCGAGGTGTGGCATAAAAATAATAAGGCATTGATAAAGGACGGAAAGTTAGGGGCTCCTCGTATACCCGACGTATAAACTCTTCGGATGCATGTTCGTGATCCTCAAGATCGAAGAAGATTTGTTGAACCAGTTTTCAAGACGGACGACCGAAGATGAAGAACAGTTCAGAAGAATCGAGGAGCGTCCCCAACTTGAAGACCAGTTCAGGGGGGCTACTGACGGTGTCTTGGACTAGGGGGTACTCACCACGTCGTCTCCTGGTTAGTTAGATTGGGCTGAGGACCCCCATGGCCGTATACTCATGGGACAGTTCGGACAGCTACCGCATACAAGGAAGATTCCATAAGACTTGGTGGTCAAGACAAGGACTCCTCCCCCACCGGCGTATTCGGCTAGGACTCTTGTTATCCTATGCCTCTGGTGCATTATATAAACCAGGTCCAGGCTAGTCGATAGACATAACAAACAATCATAATCATAGGCTAGCTTCTAGGGTTTAGCCTCTACGATCTTGTGGTAGATCAACTCTTGTAATACTCATATCATCAAGATCAATCAAGCAGGAAGTAGGGTATTACCTCCATCAAGAGGGCCCGAACCTGGGTAAACATCGTGTCCCCTGTCTCCTGTTACCATCGACCTTAGACACACAGTTCGGGACCCCCTACCCGAGATCCGCCGGTTTTGACACCGACAGTCACCTCGAGAGTCTGTGAGTTGAGTGCCAAAACATACATCAAGTGAATCAATAGAACACCCCATTGTCACCACAAATATCCCATCGCAAGACATACATCAAGTGTTCTCAAATCCAATACTCAATCCAACATAGCAAAGCCTCAAAGAGCAAGACTCAATTCATTACAAGAAGGTAGAGGGGGAAGAAACACCATACGATCCAACTATAATAACAAAGCTCGCGGTACATCAAGATTGCGCGCCCCCGCGCGCGCGCGCGCGCGAGAGAGAGAGAGAGAGAGAGAGAGAGAGAGAGAGAGAGATCAAACACATAGCTACAGTCCCGAGGGTGAACTACTCCCTCCTCGTCATGGAGAGCGCCGAGATGATGAAGATGGCCACCGGTGATTGTTTCCCCCTCTGGCAGGGTGCTGGAACGGGCTCCCGATTGGGTTTTCGTGGCTATAGAGGCTTGCGGAGGCGGAACTCCCGATCTAGGTTTCTTTCTGGGTGCTTCTGGATTTATAGGAATTTTTTGCGTCAGTTTCACGTCTGGGGGTCCACGAGTTAGCGATAGGGCAGGGTGTACGCCCTCCACCCTTGTCGTTGACTCGGGACTATTCTGGCCCAACTCTTTTGCTTTGGGGGCTTCTTCTGGTCCATAAAAATTCACCGTAAATTTTCAGCTCGTTTGGACTCCGTTTGATATTTCTTTTCTACAAAACTCAAAAACAAGGAAAAACACAAATTAGCACTGGGATCTAGGTTAATAGGTTAGTCCCAAAAATAATATAAAATAGCATATAAAACATCCAAGATGGATAATATAATAGCATGGAACAATCAAAAATTATAGATACGTTGGAGACGTATCACCTTTTCCTTCCTTTAATGGGTATACACATATTTCGGTTGTTATTGATTATGTTACTAAGTGGGAAGAAGCTATTCCAACTACTAGTGTTGATTATAATACCTCCATTAAAATGCTTAAAGAAGTTATTTTCCCGAGGTTCGGAGTCAATAAATATTTAATGACTGATGGTGGTTCACGCTTTATTCATGGTACTTTCCATAAAATGCTTGCTAAATATGATGTCAACCATACAATTGCATCACCCTATTGTCCTCAATCTAGTGGTCAAGTTGAACTTGAAAATAGATAAATAAAATTAATATTACAAAAAACTGTTAATAGGTCCCGAAAGAATTGGTGTAAGAAATTGGATGATGCATTTTGGGCCTACAGAACAGCATATAAAAATCCTATGGGTATGTATCCTTATAAAATGGTTTATGGAAAAGCTTGCCATTTTCCTCTAGAGTTAGAACACAAAGCTTATTGGGAAATTAAAGAACATAACTATGACTTCAAACTTGCTGGTGAAAAGAGGTTATTTGATATTAGCTCACTAGACGAATGGAGAACCCAAGCTTATGAAAATGCCAAATTGTTTAAAGAAAAAGTTAAAAGATGGCATGGCAAAAGAATCCAAAATCTGGAATTTGAAGTTGGAGACTATGTTCTTTTGTACAACTCTCGTTTTGAATTCTTTGCAGGAAAACTTCTCTCCAAATGGGAAGTACCAGATACTATCGAAGAGGTTTATTGCTCTAGAGCTATCAAAATAAATAATGCCGAAGGTACTAACCTGAAGGTGGTCAATGGGCAAAGAATTAAACAATATATCTCAGGTATGCCTATTAATGTTGAAAGCAATATTATTCAAACCATGACAATGGAGGAACAAATAAAAGAAACCTTCCGGAACACTCTAGAATCATGAAAAAAGAGGAGGTACATGATACGGTAAGTAAACAGACTCCGAAAATCCGCAAAAATATTTTCTGTCAGTCTTGGAATATTACAAAAATTAGGAAAATAAGAAATAACCAGGAAGGCAACCGAGGAGGGCACAACACACCAAGGTGCACCTACCTTGCCTGGTGCGCCCATGTGGGTTGTGCCCACCTCGGCAACCTTCCTGACTCCATGTTCCCCTCATTTTGATTGTTTCCCAAGATAAAAAATCTTTATATACTCCCCGAACATATTGACCACCATATCATAGAGAAACCCTCTGTTCTTCTTTCTTGTTGTTTTTTGACAGATCTGAAATATGACATCTCAAGATTCGGAGGAGGAGAGCCATATTTCCCACCAACCTATGGATCCAAATGTCTTTAAGAAGACCTTCCCCCATTTTTGGTTCTCGAATGAGGAGGAAGACACCGATTCAGAGGATATCCCTCCCCGATTTCGGCAAGATAGCAAGGCAACATTATGCAAGAAGATCTTGAAGCTTGAGCTGGAGAATGAGGATCTTAGGGATGACAACTTCAGCATTCGACGCAAGATGGAGAAAAAGAACATGACTACATCACCACCACCTCCTTCTTCATCACCAAAGGAGACTTGAGATCACAGTATGGGCACTCCCCTTGGCTTGTGCCAAGCTTGGGGGAGGTGCGCCGGTATCATATCACCGCCACTATCTTTGCCTTTATTTATCTTAGTTCGATCTTTATTTATCTTTTGAATTAATTGAATAAAATTTTAGTTCGAATCTTTTATTTTTGAGTGCTTGCTTAGTGATCTATCTATCTATATAATCATGTGCGAGTTATATAATAAAGATTAGTTCAAGTTTTGCTTTCTTTACTCTTTTATGTTTCAATCAAAATAAAAGGAAATGATGAAAAAGATCATATGCTAATATTATGGTAAGTAATGACACCACATAAGGAAAAGTACGAGTGGTAACATTTATTGGATATTGACAAACATAGCATTGGTCAATGATACAATTCATGAAAGGATTAATAAGGGGAGAGAAGATTCACATGCAAATACACTATCTTGGACATCTTTTATGATTGTGAGCCCCCATTAAATATTGTGTCAAAATTGTTGACGTTGGACAAGGAAGACAACATAATGATTTATGTTTGTTCATATCCACATAGAAGTTATGCACTAGGTAGAGATACTACTTGTTTATCCAAAAACCCTCAAATCCAAAATCTTGTTTTGAGAGTCCACCATACCTACCTATGGATTGAGTAAGATCCTTCAAGTAAGTTGTCATCAGTGCAATAAGGCAATAAAAATTGCTTCTAAATGTGTTGGATCATTTAGTGTAAGAGAAATTGAGCATTGTACGAACTTGTGATGGCAAAATAATAAAAGCGACAGACTACATAATAAAGGTTGCTATCATAAGGGGCAATATAACATGACGTTCTTTTGCACTAAGAGATTGAGCATACAAACAAAAAGTGCATGGCAACCTCTGCTTCCCACTGCGAAGGGCCTTTCTTTTACTTTTATGCATTTACTTTTATGTAAGAGTCAAAGTATTCTTCCCTGTTCCTTTTTATTTCTCTTTTTGCAAGCATCATGTAGTGAGGAGAGATCTAGGCACATATATCCAATTGGATATGAGCAGGCATGAGTTATTATTGTTGACATCACCCTTGAGGTAAATATGTTGGGAGGCGAAACTATAAGCCCCTATCTTTTTATGTGTCCGGTTGAAACTTTTTGTTCATGGGTATGATGTGAGCGTTAGCAATCATAGAATATTAAATGATGGTTGAGTATGTGGACTTGCATAAAGGCTCTGATACATGACCCTTCCTGAAAATATGATGAATTGTAGTTGCAAAGTTGACTGAGAACATAGTTTGTTGGTTTTCAATAAGGTTTATGCTTTATAGTTCAATGTTCTAATGAATTATTACTTATTCATGAGAAGTTATATGATAAAAGTTGTTTGATAAAGTTTTATGTTAAAGTTCCTTGCTGTCATAATAATAAGCAAGATGCTTCTAAGTTTGTATTTTGTTTTTATCGACACCTCTCTCTCTCTAAGCATGTGGGCATGTTTTTTGATTTTGGTTTTTCGCTTGGGGACAAGCGAGGTCTAAGCTTGGGGGAGTTGATAAGTACATTTTGCGTCATCTTTTCCTACTGTTATTTATAATGTTTTTTTGCATAATAATGCTTTATGGAGTAATTCTAATGCCTTTTCTCTCATAATATGCAAGGCTAACACAAAGAGGGAGAATACCGGCAGTTGGAAATCTGGACCTGAAAAAGCTACGTCAGAGTTACCTATTATGTATATCTCCAAATGAGCTGAAAATTTATTGAGAATTGTTTTTGGAATATATGAAAAATACTGGAGCATAAAATTACCGGAGGGGGCCACCCTGGTGAGCACAAGACACCAGGGCGCGCCTGGGCCCCAAGGCACGCCCTGGTGGGTTGTGCCCTTCTTGGCCCACCTCTGGTGCCCATCTTCTAATATATAGGTCATTTTGACCTAGAAAAAATCAAAGGGAGACTTTCGGGACGAAGCACCACCATCTCGAGGCGGAACTTGGGCAGGAGCACTTTTGCCCTCCGGCGGAGCGATTCCGCTAGGGGAACTTCCCTCTCGGAGGGGGAAATCATCATCATCGTTAGCACTAACAACCCTCTCATCTTTGGGAGGGAAATTCCATCAAAATCTTCAACAGCCCCATCTCCTCTCAAAACCCAGTTCATATCTTGTGTTCAATCTTTGTACCGGAACCTCAAATGTACATGTGGGTGACTAGTAGTGTTGATTACATCTTGTAGTTGATTACTGTATGGTTTATTTGGTCGAAGATTATATGTTTAGATCCATTATGCTATTGAATACCCCTATGATCTTGAGCATTATTATCATTTCTGAGTAGTTACTTTTGTTCTTGAGGTCACGGGAGAAGTCATGTTGCAAGTAATCATATGAACTTGATATGTGTTCGATATTTTGATGATATGTATGTTGTGATTCCCTTAGTGGTGTCATGCAAACATTGACTACATGGCACTTCACCATATTTGGGCCTAAGGGAATGCATTGTGGAGTAGTTATTAGATGATGAGTTGCTAGAGTGACAGAAGCTTAAACCCTAGTTTATGCGCTACTTCGCAAGGGCCGATTTGGATCCAAAAGTTTAATGCTATGGTTAGATTTTATCTTAATACTTTTCTCATAGTTGTGGATGCTTGCGAGGGGGTTGATCATAAGTAGGAGGTTTGTTCAAGTAAGAACAACACCTAAGCACCGGTCCACCCACATATCAAATTATCAAAGTAGCAAACACGAATCAAACCAACATGATGAAAGTGACTAGATGAAATTCCCATGTACCCTCAAGAACGCTTTACTTATGATAAGAGACCATTTGGCCTGTCATTTGCCACAAAAGGATCGGGATACCTTGCTGCACTTTATTTACCATTACCGTTACTTCCTCGTTGCAAATTATCTTGCTATCAAACTACTTACTACCGACTATTTCAGTGCTTGTAGAAAATACCTTGCTGAAAACCACTTGTCATTTCCTCTGCTCCTCGTTGGGTTCGACACTCTTACTTATCGAAAGGACTACAATTGATCCCCTATACTTGTGGGTCATCAGGAGTCGATAGACTCTGAGTCCAAATCCTCTTGAGAAACCCGCGGGGGGTCCTTCGAGCCCGTGTAGAGCCCCGCGCCTATAGTGGAAGGATGTGATGCGCCACCTATGTGTGCATGATGTGGCCTCCAGTCAACCCACCTTTCTTCAGGCGATCGGTGGCCTCTGCCAGAACCTTGACCTCTAGGGTCAGTTTGGCGAGCGGAGCCCATGAAAGAAGCTTCTAAGGGGGCTCATTCACGAAGGTCGGCAGATCATCACCGAGACCCTCCACATAAAACAAGGACTTGTGACACTCCCGAACGGACTTCGGGAGGTTAAATAAGAAAAAGGTGGAATTGGGGCGGAGCTACAGAATGCCCCCCCCCCAAGGTCGTAAACGGTGCCTTCGTTCCACTGAACGCAGACCTGGAATAAGTAGTGAAACAAATGAAAGTGCAAAGCTATCCCAAGATAGCACTCGCAGAAAGTGATGAAGTTGGCATGTGAAGTACTCAATTAGGTGGGATATGGTGGATTTTGTAGCCAAGAAAGTGCAGGAGGCCGCACACAAATGGGTGGATTGGAAAGTCGAGCCCCCGCCCAAAGTATCCCGAGCATAAGACATGCTTGTTTGCGTGGGGCTCTGGCGGAACCTCCCCAGCCAAAAGTCGTACGCTCAGATCCGCTGGCATGCAGAGGTCATCCTTGTACCCCTTAACCTCGCTCTCCATGGTCATGGACGGTAACTACTTCCCTGTGGACTTAGGCGCAGCATGCCTTAATTTCGCCCCCCTGGGGGCGGCTCACTTCCGCTTTCCACCGTTCAAGCTGGATGACAGCTCCAGACGAGAGACTTGCCTCCCCTTCTCACTCCTAGGGTCAATTCTTTTGGCAAGTTATAAAATAAGCCGCCTCCTCCCCAACTTATCCCATAAGCCCCCTATTTTATTAATTGGGGCTTCTAAACTAGTTATGGGATAACTAATTCAGAAGTCTCGACAATTTTTATGAGCGGCTTATTTTTTAAGCTGGGTAGAGGTAGCTTGTTTTTTAAGCCGCCCAAAAGAACTGGCCCCTAGTCTTGGCCATTAACGGCGAGGGCGCGGGGGCGAGATGAGTAGAGTGGCGGCGACATGAAGGGTTTGGGATGGACAAAGGGGTGGAATGAGCCAGAATGGGGTAGGATTTTGAAACCCTCTGTTTCACTCTTTTTATAAACAGCCAGACCCTAAGCGCCGTCCGTTTCCCCATGAGGATTCCCTTTTTGCAGAAAACAAGGGTGACGATCATGGTGGTATCGTGTCATTCCCTCAAGACCCACAACAGACACATCCATCCACGTCGGGCCAAGAATCAGGCTAGTGGACGTCCGCCCTATAGGATGAATCAATCTCAGAGATGATACGGACTCCGAGAAGACAAGAAGACATGAGAGCCCACCGGAGATCTCGCAACCCTCACTGCGACCTCTGCCACGCTCGGGGGCTACTGATGGCGTCCTGTACCAGGGGTGGCTAACCCCTAGGAGCCTAGTCTTGTCAACCACCAGGGGGCCCAACAGGCCTAGGGCATGATGTAACGCCCTCGATGCGGCTATATCTCCCACGTGTCGAAGCACGACTTAGAGGCATAACCGCATTGAAAGCAATGTCACAAGTGAGGTAATCTTCACACAACCCATGTAATACATAAGGTAAAGAGACACATAGTTGGCTTACAATCGCCACTTCACACAAATACATGAATAAAGCATTACATCATCAGATACAATCAGGGCCCGACTACGGAGCCAAAATAAAAGAAGACTACCCCAAATGCTACACAGATCCCCGATCGACCCCAACTGGGCTCCACTACTGATCAACTAGAACGAAACAACACAAAGGGCAAGATCTTCCTCGAGCTCCTCCTTGAGCTCGGTTGCGTCATCCGCACAGTTCAATGGCACCTGCAAGCTGGTTTTGGAAGTATCTGTGAGTCACTGGGACTCAGCAATCTCGCACCCTCGCGATCAAGACTATTTAAGCTTATAGGAAGGGTAAAAGGTATGAGGTGGAGCTGCAGCAAGCGACTAGCATTTATGGTGGCTAACATACGCAAATGAGAGCGAGAAGAGAAGGCAAAAGCACGGTCGAACAACTATGATCAAGAAGTGATCCTAGAACAACCTATGTCAAGCATAACTCCAACACCGTGTTCACTTCCCGGACTCCACCGAGAAGAGACCATCACGGTAACACACGCGGTTGATGTATTTTAATTAAGGTCAACTTCAGGTTTTCTACAACCGGACATTAACAAATTCCCATCTGCCCATAACCGCGGGCACGGCTTTCGAAAGTTCAAATCCCTGCAGGGGTGTCCCAACTTAGCCCATCACAAGCTCCCACGGTCAACGAAGGATATACCTTCTAGCGGGAAGGTCCGATCAGACTCGGAATCCTGGTTACAAGACATTTTGACAAGGTAAAACTAAACCAGCAACACCGCCCAAATGTGCCGACAAATCCCGATAGGAGCTGCACATATCTCTTTCTCAGGGCACACTCAGATTGTCCTAGGTACGGGTAGGCCACCCCAGAGTTGCCCCTGGTGGCCACCGGCAGCTGACAGGTTGGACAAACACTCAGAGGAGCACTGGCCCGGGGGGTAAAATAATGATGACCCTCAGGAGCGCGACTCCCAAGGGAAAAGAAAAGGCTAGGTGGCAAATGGTAAAATCAATGTTGGGCATTGCTGGAGGAGTTTTACTCAAGGCGAACTGTCAAGGGGTTCCTATAATAGCCCAACCGCGTAAGGAACGCAAAATCCGGGAACATAACACCGATATGACGGAAACTAGGCCGGCAAGAGTGGAACAAAACACCAGGCATAAGGCCGAGCCTTCCACCCTTTACCCAGTATATAGATGCATTAATTAACTAAGAGATATTGTGATATCCCAACAAGTAAACATGTTCCAACGAGGAACAACATCTCCATCTTCCAACAAGGAACAAACTTCAATCTTCACCTGCAACTAACAACGCTATAAGAGGGGCTGAGCAAAGCGGTAACATAGCCAAACAATGGTTTGCTAGGACAAGGTGGGTTAGAGGCTTGGCTTAACAATATGGGAGTCATGATAAGCAAGTGGTAGGTATCGCAGCATAGGCATAGCAAAAGAGCGAGCAACTAGCAAGCAAAGATAGAAGTGATTTCGAGGGTATGATCATCTTGCCTGAAATCCTGCAAGGAAGAAGAACGAGTCCATGAAGAAGACAAACGGACGTAGTCGAACGGATCCTCACAACTCCGGAACGGAACCGAAGCTCACGAGAAAGGCAACCCGGAAAGAAGCAAACAACATAGTAAACAACCACTAACACAACATGGCATGATGCATAATCAAGTATGATGCATGTCCGGTTTAAAGAAGCATGGCATGGTAAAGTGCACAAACAACCCTACAAATTAAATGGGGCTCAATATGCAACGGGTTGCATATTGACGAAACGCCACATCAAGTTATTTAGTTCGATCTCGTTTATGTACCCAACAATATTAAATGTTGTTAAACATGGCAAGAGGTTGAAGCAAAGTAAAACTACCTATCTAGTCAAGTTTAAATGAGGCCGGAAGCAACGAACAACAATTCCGATAAACCCCCATATGCATACATTAGGTTTGGTACTGTTCTGCCCTAAACACAATTTTAGAGTTGTTAAACATGCAAAATGATGCCACCATGTTAACTAGGCATTTTTCCACCCCATTTACATATAAAGTTTATTTAAAACCGAGCTACGGTTATTAAGTTATGAATTAAAGCATTTTAACATGGCATAGGAGCAAATTAATGCAACCAGCAATTTTAAACATTTTAAACATAGATGAAAGTTGCATATTATGAAACTAGACAAAATTCTAAGCATATATCATATATAAATTATTTACATATGATGCATCATTAATAAGTTATTATATGCATGATAATGAGGGTTTTTCTGCAAAATAGTAAATCCTGGGATAAAAGATTAAATCCGTCCAGAGGAAAAAAAACACTATATGGGCCAAAACTGAACACGGCCCAACAGCAGGGAAGACAGAAAAAAAAGGCGCTCAGGGGTGTGGCCCCACATTGGGCCTGGCCCAGTCGGAAGGGGGCGCTGGGCCTCGCTAGAAAAGGCTGGCCCGCGGTTGCAGCCCACATGAGCAGCCGAATCGGCCACGGGCGAAGGGGCAGGCGAAACTGCTCGTTTCTGAAGAACAAAAACAATGGCGTCCATGGCGACAGGAAGCAGGAGGTCGCCGCGGCGGGGCTCTTTCCGCCGGATCACGCCAGATCCCGCAGGAAAGGAGCGAGGGCGAACAGATCTAGGCACGAGGAGTCGAGGCAGGGGCTTCAGGCGGCGAATACGAAGGAGCTCTGACATTGCTGCTGCCCAGAGAGAAACAGAGGGAGTTTCAGAGAGAGAAGCGAATCGGGGAAGGGAACGGGGATGTCACGAGGGGACCTTGCTGAACGGCGGCAACTCACCGGCGACGAGGTAGGCGGGAATGGTTCGAGGAGCTCGAGGACGACGACTTCCGGGCGTGGGAGGCGAGGATGGCCGGCGCAAACTCCTCGGGCTCCCTGTTGCACGAACAGAGAGAGCCGGTGAGAGAGGGAGGAGAGAAGAACAAAAGGAGGGACAAGAGAAGAGATGGGTGCGAGGCTCATCTGTTGGTCCACGGCGACGGCGTAGGACAGTGTCAGGCACGAGAGGCAGCGCAGGGGAGGCAGCGGTGTTGACTGGAGAATCTGCGCGAGGCCGAGCGCCATGGTGCTTGCGGCGGCGTCGGTCTCCACGCTAAGGATGACAGAGCTCGACGAGGGGGTGCATAGAGGAGTCATGCAAGGTAGGGGATGGAGTGGACGCGGAGGGAATGGAGCTCCGGTGGCTTGGCTGGATGAAATTGATCGGGGGAATTCCAAGGAGGGTGGCTGATGAAGCTATGTACCTAGGGTAGGGTCACGGACCTGTCCTAACTGCCCTACCCAAGGACACCTCTAGAATAAATCACCTTTCAATCGACTTGGAGGTGTTCCACTCGATAGACTCGAAGACATTCGACCAAGAAGCAATTACTCGACCAAGATCCAACCACTCGACAGCCAAGAGACCTAAAGGCGCCCCGCACGCTAACGGTCAGTCATAAAGTAGCTTTTATGGTCATCATAGCACTTTATTACTAGCGTTACCAGAAACGCCCTGCCTTAATGTACATTGAACCCTTCGTAACGTGGGCTGGCCGGGGTCCTGGCGCACTCTATATAAGCCACCCCCTCCTCCGAGACAAGGGTTCGCACCTCTGTAACTCATACACACATAATCCAGTCGACCGCCTCCGGGCTCCGAGACGTAGGGCTTTTACTTCTTCCGAGAAGGGCCTGAACTCGTAAACCTTGCGTCCTTACAACCTCTCCATAGCTAAGACCTCGCCTCTCCATACTTACCCCCCTACATCATTGTTAGAGTTAGAACCACGACAGTTGGCGCCCACCTTGGGGCTAGGAGTCTTAGCGCCTAGTTTGAGAAGTTGCGATTTTTCCGATCTCCTTGATCATGGTTTCGGGCGGAGCTTTGGTGGAGGGCCGCGAGATCCATCTCGGCGCGCTCACGTTCATCGCCGATGACTCCGCTTGGCTTCAGGAGGCTCCACTCGACGTCGACGCGCTCCCCGTCCACGGGGCGACGCACTTTCGCGCATGCGTCCGTGGTGTCCTCCTGCGGCAGCCGTCGACCCAGTATCGGTCGGCTCCCGTGGCATCTCCCCACCCTGTTTCTTGCCGGCGCAAGCGCTCTGGTCGGTCGAGGCTTTAGAGGTGGGTGAGGCATGCGGTGGCCCGCCAGTCGGCCACCCCGCAAGTCGCGGCAATTGAGCCCGACGAATCCCTCTATGGCCTGTTCGACCTATCGACTGGCTCCGCAGAGACTGCATCCGAATGCGACAGCAGTGACCCAGCTGTAGAGGTTCTGGTGATCGACGGGCCACATAGTCCTCCCGGTTTCCCCCACGCTAATGGAGGCGCGGATGGAGGTGACCCATCGCGTCCTCACGAGGAGTATCTCCCCGAGCCTCTCACGTTGTTGCAGCGGGAGGAGCTTCGCCGCCGGAACATGGATGCACTCCACACTCCTATCGTTGGAGAAACCCCCGAGGCCCGAGCCTTGGAGGACGCGCGCTTGGCTAACTTGGCCGAGCGCACTCGACTGGAGAATCTCCAGCGAATACTCGACGAGCGAGCGCGTCAACGGGCTCCAGAATCCAGTCGACGTCAACTCTTTCCGCCTCCGCAGGTATATCGTACTCCGATTCAGAATTTGGCGACTGCGGCCCGTATAGCAGAGTCGATTCAGCCCTCCCAGTCAGAGGCTTGTTGCAAATCAGAGCGTTGCTCCGGGCAGCAGGAGACCAGAATTCCGCTGTTTCTCAGTCGCAGAACAGGATCCACAGTCGATCCGTTGCAGCGGATACAGTCCAGTCGGCTCACAGCCCAAGATCGCCTCTGAGGCGTGAGGGACGTGGAGACCGGCATGATCAGTACAGAAGGAATGATCAGTATGATCACCGATTCGATCGTGATGATCAACGTCGAGTGCCAACCCCTCCCCCGAGGAGTGGATCATATGTGCCTCGACAGCAGGTGGACAGACGCCCTCATAGTGTTGGGCGGAGAATTCCAGTCGACCCCAGGGAACCAGGCTTTGATGTGAGATCCATTCTCGTTCAAGGTTTGGTCGACAGGAATAGAGCTCACTGAGAAGGCCATGATAGAGATGCACCTACCAGTAGCAGAGTACATGTTTCAGGGCCGGAGTGTTTCAGTCGAGCCATCAGAGCCGCTGTAATTCCTCCCAACTTCAGGTTGGCGACTGGAGTTAGTAAGTTCACCGGTGAGTCCAAGCCCGATACTTGGCTCGAAGATTACCGAGTGGCTGTCCAGATTGGCGGTGGGAACGATGAGGTAGCCATGAAGCACCTGCCTCTCATGTTAGAAGGCTCGGCCAGAGCGTGGCTGAATCAGTTAGCACCCAGCAGCATTTACACTTGGGAGGATCTCTCCCGAGTGTTTGTCACCACATTTGAAGGAACATGCAAGCGACCTGCAGGCCTTATGGAATTGCGGTCTTGCGTGCAGAAACCGAATGAAACTCTGAGGGATTACATCCAGAGGTGGATCACATTGCATCACACAGTTGAAAATGTACCAGATCATCAAGCAGTTTGTGCCTTTAAAGAAGGCGTTAAGTACAGAGAATTGAATCTGAAGTTCGGTCGAACCGGAGAGATGTCTCTGAATCGGATGATGGAGATTGCCACCAAATACGCTAATGGTGAAGATGAGGATCGACTCCGGAGTGGCAAGCATAAAGCAGTCGCCCAGGAAACCGGAGGAAATTCCAGTCGGAAACAGAAGCGGAAAGCCGAGCCAGCCGCTCCTGGGGAGGCCCTGGCCGTAACCTAGGGAAAATTTAAGGGAAAACCCAAAGGACCTTGGAACCCCAAGAAAGTTAAAGACCAAGATGGAAATGATGTTTTGGATCTACCGTGTCACATCCACACCAAGAAAGATGAAGAGGGCAGACTCATTTACCCAAAGCATACCACTCGACAGTGTCGGCTTCTGATCCAGCAGTTTCAGGGCAAGAAGTCCAAAGATAAGGAAAAGGAGTCGGACAAAGTTGAGGACAAGGAAGATAGTGACGATGGGTACCCCAGGTCAATTCCACCCTGATGATTTTTGCTAATGTTGAGAGCAAAAGTCGACTGAAGGTTATTAACTGTGAGGTAAATATGGTTGCTCCGGCAACACCCAATTATCTGAAGTGGTCCCAGACTGCCATCACATTCGACCAGTCTGATCACCCTACGCACATTGCCACCCCTGGGAGGCAAGCTCTGGTGGTCGACCCAGTTGTCGAAGGCACTCGACTGACCAAAGTCCTGATGGATGGAGGCAGCGGTTTGAACATACTGTATGCAGAAACATTGAAAGGGATGGGCATCTCGATGTCCAGGCTCAACACCAGTAACATGAGTTTCCATGGAGTCATTCCTGGGAAGAAAGCCGAGTCACTCGGCCAAATTGCTCTTGATGTGGTTTTCGGTGATTCCAAGAATTACCGCAAGGAAAAGTTGACATTCGAAGTTGTGGATTTCCAAAGTGCTTATCACGCTATTTTGGGCAGGCCAGCTTATGCACGCTTCATGGCTCGACCATGTTATGTGTATCTCAAATTGAAGATGCCTGGTCCCAAAGGTGTGATCACTGTTACAGGCAATCGGAAGAAAGCAGAAGAGTGTTTTTAGAAAGGCTCAAAGATTGCTGACGCTCAGATGGCGATGGTCGATCTGCAAGAGTATCAGAAGACTGCAGATCCGAGTGAGTTGCTACGGGCTAAGAAGCCTACTTTAGAATCAGCTTTTCAGTCGTCCGGTGAAACGAAGGCAGTTCACATTCACCCGACCGATCCAAACGCTGCTCCGACTCACATCTCAATGACGGTCGACTCCAAATAGGAAGAAGCGCTCATCCAGTTCCTGCGTGAGAACTGGGACATCTTCGCATGGAAGCATGCTGACATGCCTGGAGTTCCCAGGGGGCTGGCTGAGCACCGTCTACGAGTCGACCCAAAATTTAAACCTGTGAAAGAACATCTTCGACGGTTCGCCGTCCAGAAGAGGAAGGCCATTGGCGAGGAGGTGGCTCAGCTCTTAGTAGCGGAGTTCATCCGAGAAATTTACCACTCCGAGTGGCTCGCCAATGTTGTCATGGTCCCCAAGAAGGATAAGTCACTTCGCATGTGCATTGATTTCAAGCATATCAATCGGGCCTGCCCGAAAGATCATTTTCCTCTCCCCCGCATCGACCAGATAGTCGACTCGACTGCGGGATGTGAGCATTTGTCTTTCCTAGACGCCTATTCCGGGTACCATCAGATCTGTCTGTACGGGCCCGACGAGATCAAAACAGCTTTCATCACTCCATTCGGGTGCTTCTATTATGTTACCATGCCGTTCGGCCTCAATAATGCCGGAGCCACGTTCATGAGGATGATTCGGAAGTGTTTGCTCACTCAAATCAGTCGGAATGTGGAGGCATACATGGATGATATTGTGGTCAAGTCACGGAAGGGTTCCGACCTGCTGACTGACCTTGCTGAAACCTTTGCCAACCTCAGGAGGTATGATATCAAGCTCAATCCGTCAAAGTGCACGTTCGGAGTTCCAGGTGGGAAGTTACTCGGTTTTCTCGTTTCCGAACGGGGAATCGACGCCAATCCTGAAAAAATTGGTACTATACTCCGGATGAAACGTCCTGTGCGTGTGCATGACGTCCAGAAGCTTACAGGATGCTTGGCCGCTTTAAGTCGATTCATCTCTCGCCTCGGTGAAAAGGCATTGCCTCTTTACCGACTGATGAAGAAGTCCGACAAGTTCGAGTGGACTCCAGAAGCTGATGCAGCGTTTACAGAGCTCAAAGCTCTGCTCTCCACCCAGCCGGTGCTTGCTGCCCCAATCAGCAAGGAGCCTTTGCTGATTTACATTGCAGCCACAGGACAAGTTGTCAGTACAGTACTTACGGTCGAGCGGGAAGAAGAAGGAAAGGCCTTCAAAGTTCAGCGCCTAGTATATTATGTTTCTGAAGTTTTGACTCCTTCAAAGCAAAGATATCCTCATTACCAGAAGCTTGTATATGGGATTTATATGACCACGAAGAAGGTTGCACATTACTTCTCTGATCATTCCATTACAGTCGTCAGCGACGCTCCACTATCAGAGATTTTGCACAACAGAGATGCAACTGGTCGAGTGGCCAAATGGGCGATTGAACTTCTTCCCCTAGATATCAAGTTTGAGGCAAAGAAAGCTATCAAGTCCCAAGCAATTGCAGATTTCGTCGCCGAGTGGATCGAACAGCAACTTCCGATTCAAGTTCACTCGGAGCACTGGACCATGTTCTTCGATGGATCTAAGATGCTGAATGGTTCCGGTGCTGGGGTAGTATTGGTTTCCCCCCGAGGAGATAAGCTCAGATATGTTCTCTAGATTCACTTCGATTCCTCCAATAACGAAGCAGAATATGAAGCACTTTTGTATGGGTTGCGCATGGCCATTTCACTCGGCGTCCGTCGCCTCATGGTCTATGGCGACTCATATTTGGTGGTTAATCAGGTGATGAAAGAATGGGACGTCAGAAGTCCAGCTATGACTGGTTATTGCAATGCAGTGAGAAAGTTAGAGAAGAAATTCGAGGGGTTAGAGCTTCATCACATCCCCGACTGAAAAATCAAGCGGCTGATGATTTGGCAAAGATAGGCTCCAAGAGAGAAGCCATCCCCAGTAATATGTTTTTGGAACACATCCACTCGCCATCAGTCCAAGAAGATCCTTTTACAGATGAAGCCCCGCAGCCAAAGAGTGCCACAGATCCGACTGAAGTTGAAATTCCGGCAGTGGTCGACCTAATCATGGAAGTTTTGGCAATCACCCCTGACTGGACGATACCGTACATCGCGTATATCCTGAGAAAGGAACTCCCGGAGGACGAAGAAGAGGCTCGACAGATCGTCCGTCGATCCAAGGACTTTACAGTCATAAAGGGACAGTTGTATAGAGAAAGCGCGACTGGAGTCGGTTAGAAGTGTATAACACCAGAAGAAGGTCAGATAATCCTTGATGATATCCACTCGGGGACCTGTGGTCATCATGCGTCCTCTCGGACCATTGTGGCTAAAGCATACCGAGCGGGATTTTACTGGCCAAGAGCGAATGAAATGGCAAAAGAGATAGTCGACAAGTGTGAAGGGTGCCAGTTCTACTCCAACATGTCGCACAAGCCTGCATCAGCCCTGAAGACCATTCCACTCGTCTGGCCCTTCGCTGTTTGGGGACTGGACATGGTTGGCCCATTGAGAACAGGCAGGAGCGGTTTCACACATGTGCTTGTGGCAGTCGACAAGTTTACCAAATGGATTGAAGCTAAGCCTATCAAGAATCTTGATGCTTGCACTGCTATCAGTTTCGTCAGAGAGTTAACATTCAGATATGGAGTCCCGCATAGCATCATCACCGACAATGGGTCAAACTTTGATTCAGACAAGTTCAGAGCTTTTTGCGCCTCTCAAGGCACACGAGTCGACTACGCATCGGTCGCCCACCCCCAGTCGAATGGACAAGCAGAAAGGGCAAATGGTCTGATTCTCAAAGGACTAAAGCCTCGGCTGATGTGTGATCTCAAGCACGCAGCAGGCGCTTGGGTCGACGAGCTTCCGTCGGTTCTGTGGGGATTGAGGACTACCCCGAATCGGTCGACTGGAAGAACTCCGTTCTTTCTGGTTTACGGAGCGGAAGCAGTCCTGCCGAGTGATCTACTTCACAATGCACCCCGAGTCGAGCTTTATACCAAAGATGAAGCAGAACAAGCCCGACAAGACGCAGTCGACCTCCTGGAAGAAGAAAGAGAAATGGCTGTGATCCGATCGACCATTTATCAGCAAGACTTGCGTCGATTCCATGTCAGAAATGTGAAGAGTCGAGCCTTCCAAGAAGGAGATTTGGTCCTCCGAGTGGATCAACAGAAACCACACAAGCTCGCTCCTACTTGGGAAGGTCCCTTCATCGTCACCAGTGTCCTCCACAATGGAGCGTATCACCTTTACAATGTCGATCGCCAGATCGATGAGCCACGAGCTTGGAATGCAGAACTGCTCCGCCCCTTTCCACTTGAATTCTCACTCGGATGAGATGTAATAAGAAAAACTTCTGTGGTCTATTTATCAAAGACAAGAGTGTTACAAATTTTCCTATAATTGTTGTTGCTTTTGTTTGCGTGTGAAAACCCCCAGTGGGTGGCTTAGCTGCAAATCCGTTTCGCCTAAGTTTGTAAAAAAAAATCCTACCGAGTGGCGAGCCAGACTCCCACTCGGAGGCTTAGCTGCAGCTCAGTGCTCGCCTAAGTGTTTAAAAATCCTACCGAGTGGCGAGCCAGACTCCCACTCGGAGGCTTAGCTGCAGCCCAGTGCTCGACTAAGTGTTTAAAAATCCTACCGAGTGGTGAGCCAGACTCCCACTCAGAGGCTTAGCTACAGCCCAGTGCTCGCCTAAGTGTTTAAAAATCCTACCGAGTGGTCAGCCAGACTCCCACTCGGAGGCTTAGCTGCAGCCCGGTGCTCGCCTAAGTGTTTAAAAATCCTACCGAGTAGAGAGCAAACCTCCCACTCGGAGGCTTAGCTGCAGCCCAGTGCTCGCCTAAGTGTTTAAAAATCCTACCGAGTGGAGAGCAAACCTCCCACTCGGAGGCTTAGCTGCAGCCCAGTGCTCGCCTAAGTGTTTAAAAATCCTACCGAGTGGAGAGCAAACCTCCCACTCGGAGGCTTAGCTGCAGCCCAGTGCTCGTCTAAGTGTTTAAAAATCCTACCGAGTGGAGAGCAAACCTCCCACTCGGAGGCTTAGCTGCAGCCCAGTGCTCGCCTAAGTGTTTAAAAATCCTACCGAGTGGAGAGCAAACCTCCCACTCGGAGGCTTAGCTGCAGCCCAGTGCTCGCCTAAGTGTTTAAAAATCCTACCGAGTGGTGAGCCAGACTCCCACTTGGAGGCTTAGCTGCAGCCCAGTGCTCGCCTAAGTGTTTAAAAATCCTATCGAGTGGAGAGCAAACCTCCCACTCGGAGGCTTAGCTGCAGCCCAGTGCTCGCCTAAGTGTTTAAAAATCCTATTGAGTGGAGAGCAAACCTCCCACTCGGAGGCTTAGCTGCAGCCCAGTGCTCGCCTAAGTATTTAAAAATCCTACCGATTGGTGAGCCAGACTCCCACTCGGAGGCTTAGCTGCAGCCCAGTGCTCACCTAAGTGTTTAAAAATCCTACCAAGTGGTGAGCAGACCTCCCACTCGGGGGGCTTAGCTGCAGTCCAGTACTCGCCTAAGTTTGAAAAAATCCTACCGAGTGGAGAGCAGACCTTCCACTCGGGGGCTTAGCTGCAGTCCAGTACTCGCCTAAGTTTGAAAAAATCTTACCGAGTGGAGAGCAGACCTCCCACTCGGGGGCTTAGCTGCAATCAGGCACTCGCCTAAGTTCGAAAAAAATCCTACCGAGTGGAGAGCAATCCTCCCACTCGGGGGCTTAGCTGCAGTCCAGTACTCGCCTAGGTTCTCTCACTAGGAGACTTAGCTGCAGTCTGACACTCGCCTAAGTACGAAACACCTCTCAATCCTCAAGGACGACGAGGGGTGGGTCGATTGCCACCTTCTCCTGGAGAGCTTCGCCACAAATACAAGACATGGGTCGACTGCTTCTCTCTTCTTCGGAACTACGCTGCGAGTGCAAAAGTTGTCTCGAATGAAGAATGGGTTCACTCAGCAAGAGATTCATAAAGATATTCAATGGTAAACCAAGTTCATATAAATTCTAAAGGTTCCAGACCACAGATCGAAGTACTCGGGCATGCAGCCTGAAAAAGTTCAACGGTTACAAAAACCACTTGGCATTCCGAGGCAAATTTAAGGTGGGGCATAAGAGTTTGTTCACTCCGTGGGAGGAGGGTTGGCAGGCTCGACGAACTCATCCAGGTCGACGCCGTCGACTATCCAAGTGGCTGCAGCGATGAAAGTCTCCATAAAGGTTCGGAAGTCATGCTTCTGGGTGTTGGCGACCTTGATTGCTGCCAGCTTGTCTTGTCGCACCTCCTTGCAGTGGACACGAACCAAGGACAGAGCCACATCAGCGCCACACCGAGCAGAAGACTTCTTCCACTCCTGCACTTGGTCAGGGATTCCGTTAAGTCGAGTCATCAGAGACTCGAGATCGTTTTGGAGCGTAGCCTCTGGCCAAAGTGCCGGGTCGATCCATGACATGGCGACCTTCAGTCGAGCCAAGTAGTCCACGGCACCGTCGATGCGAGATTCCAGTTGGAGCAGATTCATGGCAGTTTCATCTTTCACGGGAGAGTTGATTGGATCCAAACTTGGTTCGATCCGCCCAGTCTCCTCTTCAAAGTTCTGGCAAAACTCTGCATTCACGATCCAAGGATAAGTCAATTTTCATACACTAAGTCGACACAAAAAAAACACACCAGTCGGAACTGAATGTGCACCTTCAAGCTTGATGTACAACTTCTTGGCGAGGCTCCTCAAGTAGCTCTCCAGATCGTCCCTCCTGCGAGTGATGCCTTCCATCTTTTCGTTCAGGTTGAGGTTATCCTTCTTCCAACGTGTAAAATCCCTGTTGGCTTCATTCAGAGAGGTCTTCAGCCTGGTATTCTCTTCTTCTAACTGGCCGACCGAAGCCAGCTTTTGTTCGGCCAGAGCGGTCTTGTCGTCAGCCTCCTTACGGGCAGCAGCCAAGTCCTGATCCTTCTTCGCCAGAGCTTCTCTCAGTTTTTCTGCAAAGAAATGATGATTGATTCCGAAATAGCAGAAGGGTACTCAAGCCTAAAAACTAACCAGTCGACAAAATCGTCTTACCTGCGGCGCCGTCTCTAACCTTTTGCAGCTCTGTCCTGGCCAGCTCCAAATCAAGATTCAGTTGAATCTGCTGCTTCTCCAAGTCAGCAAAGCGAGCTCCAAGATCGCAAGATTTCTGAAATCAAAGGGGAGAAGTTATTGTTACAGCAAAAAAACAACAAAGGCAATAAATACTAAGACTACGGTCGACTGCCAGCAGTCCACCATAGTCTCGGGGACTACACCTAGTGGGTGCACTTAGCGTGCCCCCACCGGTTCTGATCCCACTCGACCGGCCCGCCGAAGTCGAGTTCAAAAAAAAGAGAGAAAGAAAGTAGAACTCAGACTACAGTCGACTGCCAGCAGTCCACCATAGTCTCGGGGACTACACCCAGTGGGTGCGCTTAGCATGCCCCCACCGGTTCTGATCCCACTCGACCGGCCCGCCGAAGTCGAGTGGAAGAGACAAACTACCAGTTTAGTTTATACATTCGGCAAAATACAAAGACTACAGTCGACTGCCAGCAGTCCACCATAGTCCCCACTAGTCCAAAACTTCAATCGACACACCCAGTGGGTGTACAGACGCAAAGATTTTCGGAAAGAATCTTCAGATAGCCGACTAACCTGAACGTTGCTCTGGAGAGCCGAGCTGGCATCATAGGCGGCTTGGCTGGCGTCCCGCACCATCTTCATCTTCTCCATCATAATGCCTGCCTGGCGTATGGCTTCCCTAGCAGCATTCACCTCGTCCTCTGGGACATGATGGGTCGCAAAAACTGAAGGCGGGTCGACAGGGGCCTAAGCAGTCGAAGAAGAAGGCAAGGCACTCGACAGGGGCTCCATGAAGGTAACAGAACCCCGATTGACGTCACCAGTGTCCTGAACGACTGGTTCCGCCCTCGGCGTCGACTGTAGCGCCTCACTTGCAGGAGCTCGCCTATTCTTCCTCGTCAAAGACCTCTCGGGCTCTTCATCATCATTAGGGAGGTCAATAATGTTGGGAGCTGTGCAAAGTTCAAATTGCCAAAATCACGTCACCCAATGATGCACGATGTAGTTGAATCGACCAAAGAAAGATAGTATGGCGGAAATCATACCTGGATTAGAAGTGACCGCATCCTCCATCACCTCATCATCATCCCTATAAGCTGAGGTCCCGGAAGTGGCAGTGCTAACAATTCCAAAGTTCGTCCAGTTAAAACAAGAAAAACAAACAACACGGAGCGTCGAGTGAATACAAGGAGAGACACTCACGCGGAGGCGACAGGGATATCGATCTTGATCTTTGGCAGCGCCTTTCGAGTCTTCGGCTCTGCAACTTTGGGGTGTTTTGGCGCCTTCTCGGTCGGGGTTGGTGAAGAGACCCGAGGACGCTTCGAAGACTGGCCAGCCTGAGCAGTTGCCTTGTCGCGGGCACTCGGCCGTTCTTGGTCAAGCTTGGATCGTCTCTCTATGTGAGGAAGCGACTCGACTTCTTCCCCATCACTTGAGTCGTCACTTCCACCATCCCCTTAACCATCAGAAGTCCACTCGCCACTTTCGCCACCACTCGCCTCGCCTTCCAGAGCTTGCTCTTGCTCCCCGTTGGGCATCGAATACATTTCAGTAATGGCCTGAAAGAAAGCAGGGCGAACAAAGTCAGTCGACGCAATACAGACAGCTGCGCGAGTGAATTCGGATTACAAGCAAAAACTCAGAATCAGACCTCCTCTGGTGCACGCGACTGGTCGAATGGGGGAACTCTCCTGGCTCCTCTGGGATTGTCCTTGTTCCCGGTAATGCTCGACTGGCACTTCTCCAGCGTGTCATCATCGACCTCCTCCGGGTAGATCCGAGTGGAGTCTTCTAGACCCGAATACATCCACATCGGGTGGTCTCGGGCTTGGAGAGGCTGGATGCGCCGCTGAAGGAAGACCTCCAAGAGATCCATACCAGTGACCCCGTCACGAATGAGCTGGAACACTCGGTTGACCAACACCTTCACGTGCGCCTTCTCCTCCGGGAGCACCTTCAAAGGGGAGGGTTTTTCCACTCGGTCCATTGTAAAGGGAGGGAGGCCAGTCGATTGCCCTGGCGTCGACTGGTCTTTGCAGTAGAACCAGGTCGACTGCCATCCGCGGACTGAATCGGGAAGAATCATGGCCGGAAAGGAGCTTTTCCCCTCGTCTGGATGCCAAGACCCCCACACATCTGGATCACTTGGGTCCTCTCATCACTCGGATTAGCCTTTTTCACTGTCTGGGAGCGACAAGTCAAAATATGCTTGAAAAGACCCCAGTGAGGTCGACAACCCAAGAAGTTCTCACACAAGGAAATGAACGCGACAAGATAAACGATTGAGTTGGGGGTAAAATGGTGGAGTTGAGCCCCAAAGAAGTTCAGAAACCCTCGGAAGAAAGGATGAGGAGGCAAGGAAAACCCACGGTCGACGTGGGTGGCAAGAAGAACGCGCTCACCCTCCCGGGGTTGCGGCTCGGATTCCTTCCCCGGAAGCCGCACCGAGTCGTAGGGGATCAACCCTCCCTCGGCCAAGTCGTCGAGGTCTTCTTGGGAGATCCTGGAGTGGATCCAGTTGCCCTGAATCCAACCCTTCGGCAGGCCAGTCCGCGAGGAAGATCCGCCCCGGCTCATCGCCTTCCCCCTTGACCTCGCCGTCGCCTTCTTTGCCCGCTCCAGAGCTGCTGTCTTCTCCTTCACCATTGTCGCCGACGAGACGCGTGTGGCGCGGTGGCGCTGGAGCGAGAGCGAGCGCAGAGAAGAGGCGTGAGGAGGAGAAGAGATAATGGGGCGCACTGTTCGGGAGACTCCAGTCCAACGCCTTATATGAGGCCGCTTCCGAGTGGCTGACAGGTAGGCCCAGATGGCTCTGTCAAAACCCGTAACGACCGCACGAGCGATACGTGGCGAAAAAGGTGGCGCGGGGATCGAGGCGGCTCCGCTCTATCTCGTCCGATTACTGCGGCCTCCCCCGTCCCGCGCGCTTCCCAAAATTCGGATCCCACTAAATCCGCGGGCAACAAATAACTTGTCAGACCAAAGATCTCCTCTGCACCGTCACTCGGAGCCTTACAAGTAAAGAAACTCGCTCGGGGAAGAATTAAGAATGGATCAAGGCGACTGAAAAGGGAGTTGCTGTCATCACTCAGGTCCATTGATCCGAATCAAGATATGCTCATGGCATAGAAAACGAGTCGGAGAAGTCCTCAATTCCTTCCCCACTCAAACCTCGATCCATTCGGGGGCTAATGATGAAGCTATGTACCTAGGGTAGGGTCACGGACCTGTCCTAACTGCCCTACCCAAGGACACCTCTAGAATAAATCACCTTTCAGTCGACTTGGAGGTGTTCCACTCGACAGACTCGAAGACATTCGACCAAGAAGCAATTACTCGACCAAGATCCAACCACTCGACGGCCAAGAGACCTAAAGGCGCCCCGCATGCTAACGGTCGGTCATTAAGTAGCTTTTATGGTCATCATAGCACTTTATTACTAGCGTACCAGAAACGCCCTGCTTAATGTACATTGAACCCTTCGTAACGTGGGCTGGCCGGGGTCCTGGCGCACTCTATATAAGCCACCCCCTCCTCCGAGACAAGGGTTCGCACCTCTGTAACTCATACACACATAATCCAGTCGACCGCCTCTGGGCTCCGAGACGTAGGGCTTTTACTTCTTCTGAGAAGGGCCTGAACTCGTAAACCTTGCGTCCTTACAACCTCTCCATAGCTAAGACCTCGCCTCTCCATACTTACCCCCTACATCACTTTCAGAGTTAGAACCACGACAGTGGCGGCTGCTGGTTGGATTGGACCGGGTAAGATCCCGATGGGGATTTGGTGTAGTGGCGGCGGCGGCGATGGAACAAGAGGCCTAAAATTTAGGGTTAGGTCCTAAATTAGACTAGGGAGTCTATATATATATATAGGGAAAGAGGGGAGTTTGGATCATCTGATTGAAATCCGACGGTCGAGAATAAATGGGTTAGGGAATCCAAATGAGAAAACGGTGATGTTTTGCAGATGTTTGGGGATGATCCGGACACAATGGTGGCGACAGTCCGGGTCGGATTCGGGACAACTTTCGGACGCGCGTGATGGGGGCTGCGGGCTGATGAGAGAGGTTAGGTTGGACCTGACGGTAGGTAGTGGGCTGTGTAGAGGGTCTAGAGAGGAAAGAAAGGGAAAGCCCGGCAACAGTTTTCGGAGACCGAAAACGTCCGATGTTAGACCGACTATAATGCCGCTATAGTTTAACGGTTGGGCTATCAAACGAACTCCGAATGTGATGGAACTTGACAGGCGGTCTATCTACACTATAATAAGACCACACGCCAACTTTCATCCCATTCCGAGAACATTTTCCGGCCACTTATAAAATAATATTTCGGACATGCCGCGGGCGCGTGCAAGTGTGTCTGGGCTCAGAAGGGACAACGGACGGAACGAGGAGACCGGGACGGATGTAAGTTTTGAAAACATGATGATGCAATGCACATGATGACATGATAAGATGCAACACGCAAGCAAATGACATGACAACATCAATGAATAACTGGGAGACAACTGGCACAACGGTCACGGGGCGTCACAACACTCCACCACTATGAGAGGATCTCGTCCCGAGATCTAGAATGACACCGGAGGGAAAACGGAAGAGAAAGAGAAGAGGTAAAACTAAGTTGCTTCTTTGACGAATGAGTGAAACCAAAGAACCTTGCGAGGTTGAACAAATTCGAGAAAGAAAACAACGAAGGTGAACAAAGTCGAAAACACTCCGTTAGAAAAGAGGAAGAATGAACATTGCGAAAACCGTGAGGTTGAAGGGCAAGATATATATTGAAACCACTCCGGTTAAAACAAGATAGAGAAGGATTAAGAATGATATAATTTGGACAGCACTCTGACTGTAAATGGAAGGAATAGAACATGATCTTGACAAACAAGATGATGGGTCGAAAAGAGCATGATCACAATGTCTCCGGAACAAAAGAATAGAATGGAATGGGATGAACGAAGGGAAACAAGATCTCGAGGGAGCACGCTTACAACAAAAGCTAGAATGGAGTTGTTGGAAAACCAACAACGAAAAGAATAAGCTTGATATGGTCTTATGGAATACATCTCAAATTATGAGGTGACAGCCTGCCACTCACGGAAAATGAATTGGAATGAACAAGGAGACGAGAATGCTATTTCACCGGGAGGATAAAAGAAGAACTTGGGTCATTTATAAGCACCATTAATATCAACAATCCTTAGGGAAAAGCTTTAGGTGAAATAAAACCCAAGATAATTCCAATGACGAGATTGATGGATTTAAAATAACTCATTCTTGATAAGTTGTGAATCACGAAGCACGAAGGGAAATTATCAAGAATGACATAACACCACCTTAAAAGATATGCGTGAAAGATTTGCACTCCGGATTGCAAGATGAAGAATGCATAAGCTCCTCTGAAAAGAATCTCGATGAACACTTCGAGAAGGAATTAAATCCTTGATGAACCAACATGTAGAACCTCCATGAAGAACTCCGGTAATAAAAGAATGATCAAAAGAAAGAGAAGTTGAGAACATAAGGTGAAGCCTTGTAATGATTTAGATGAATCTCCGTGGTGATATAATTGCGAGAGCTTGGGACTCCGGGAAAGAAAAATGAATCAAGTGAAACCGAGAATTTGAAGGGCCTGCGAAATAAAGAATTAATCATTAGGATGAAACAAGAATAAGAATTATATTATGCTTATCCTTCACCAATTTAAATTGATGACAAGCAACGGATCGCATATGACTTATTCTCGTAGAAAGGATTAAGATAGATATAGCGCAAACATGAGAAGGTTTTCAACGAACCACCGGTAGAATTGAAACCACGAATGAATTGATATGATAACAAGGTAAGAAGAATCTTGAACGAACCACCGTAAGCATTGAAAAGAGCGTATAAAACATGAAGACACACCGGGAAGGATTAGCAAATAAATGAAAATGCTTGAGAGAATTTAGATATAAGAGGACGAAGGGATCACGAGCCGATTAAAGATCACTTGAACGAAGCACCGGTAGAATTTGGAGAATGATAGCTGAAAGCTGAGAATGAATAAATCTTAGATGATGGGCTCCGGATGAACAAACTGAAAAGGCTCCTGAATTGCTCCGGATGGATAAAAAGAATTCTCACAATCAAACAATTATGAGAGATGACCTCAAATTAGAACCACGATTCTCTGAGAGAACGGATAAGATATGGAGGTAAAACTCTTCTTCAGTCTTCAAAATCCGAGAATGACGACGAGAACACCACCATGTATTGTTGAGATACTCTGGAAGAATCAAAAGCGAAGAGGTTGAGCCAACAATGAAAAGAATTTGACAGATCTTGAAGAAGACATTTGTCTGATGATAAATCATTCTTACGTCAAACTTCGAAAGGAATTTGAGAATACCTCCGGGAAAATAAGAAGAGTCAGGTAAGATCCTGGGAAAAGACCTGTGGGTTAGTGCCCACTCAAAAGAAACACTGTAGAACGATTTAAAAGAGAGAATGCACCGGTAAGATTAAATGGCTAGAATGAGATAACAACCTCGAAAGAGCTTGAAAGGATTATGAAAACAGAGTGGAAACACGAATCTTCGAGATTTCTTGAACACTCCGGAACAATTGAATAGAGAGAGGTGAACAGTTAAAAGAGTCTTCGGTAAGGACTTTGAACATGGAAAAACATGTGAAACAAAGAAAAATATATGATCAGAACCGAAAGCTTGCATTGAATCCACCGCTGAAGGAAAAGGATGAAGAATATTGAACTTGAATCTTCGTTACAATCTTCCTGAGAATCACCGGATAAGAATATTGACGGAAAAGGAATGGTGAAGCTTCCCATCAATAAAATGATACTTGAATAAGAAATCTGAGTCCTCGAAGAAGAAGGGTGGGTGGGAGGGAAAAACAAAGGCAACTTGGAGATGGATGAAACAAACACCGTTGAGAAGAACTGATAATAGATCTTGCTGATATTGAAATGATCGGATCCACTTGAAGAGAAAACTCGCCGGGTTGAAAAGGATTGACATGACAATCTCAATTATCAAGAAGGATTAGTATTCACATTAGAGTATGAGAACACCATCTGGGGAAGGTATGGAATCAACATTTGACTTCGAAGCAACTCGAATACCACAACTCAAAACAAAACAAAGGATTGGCTTGCAGAATAAGCCGGAACAAACATATGATAGAGATTTCGTCCGAAGTTTTCGTTGTGGGGCCTACACGGGCTCGATCGTACAACACCATCATGTACAAGGCAGTGCACATGACATACGAAGCGTCCCTGAGTCGGCATAGCCAAGGACTCTTTAAGACACGACAAGACCATTGTAAAACCAACCGTGAATAGGCAGACCACTAGACGTCGAACCCCAATTTCATATCATACATCTGTTGGAAATATATCCTAAGAGCTACTTGAATTCCCACTTATAAACTCCCGAAATTTTCCGGTTATGCAATCAGGTGTTGGGGATACAAGGGAAGCATAATATCTCACCCAAATCTAGCAAATCCTACATCCAGCTGTATCCATCCTTCAACACATAACCAAGAAACCTTCGGAAATCGTCTACCTCAACCTTCGAAAAGCATCCGTTATACGAGTTATGGCAATACTCCCGAACTCCCGCCCCAGTACTGGGTGGCGTCGAGGTTATCTCACCAACAACTGCATAAAAGAGATTTTCGATGTTGGCGAAACTAAACTCAGGTATTCCAGAACTGCAACGATAAAATTGTGACGACAACACCTCGGAGCTCAACTCCCCGGGACACTGCCACAACCCCTAAATGACAGGAGGCACCAAGAACAATGTTCTCGTCATAAATCGATCGGAATGATTCCAAGATACCCACGTGATCCTAAAAAAATTGTGAAAATTTGAGAAGAGAAGAGTCAAAACTCTACGTCAGGATGCCTTACTAGAGCGATGAAGGGACTGGGGAGTAAAAGAATTCCTAAACTCTCCGATATATAATTGCTAAATGACTCAAAACATTTTTCTAGACTCAACTCGTCCGCTAATTCGATCAAGCAATGGGGCTCCTAAGGTCGGGGAAGGCTCTGATACCAACTTGTAACACCCTCGATGCGGCTATATCTCCCACGTGTCGAAGCACGACTTAGAGGCATAACCGCATTGAAAGCAATGTCGCAAGTGAGGTAATCTTCACACAACCCATGTAATACATAAGGGAAAGAGACACATAGTTGGCTTACAATCGCCACTTCACACAAATACATGAATAAAGCATTACATCATCCAGATACAATCAGGGCCCGACTACGGAGCCAAAATAAAAGAAGACTACCCCAAATGCTACACAGATCCCCGATCGACCCCAACTAGGCTCCACTACTGATCAACTAGAACGAAACAACACAAAGGGCAAGATCTTCCTCGAGATCCCCCTTGAACTTGGTTGTGTCATCCGCACGGTTCAACGGCACCTGCAAGCTGGTTTTGGAAGTATATGTGAGTCACGGGGACTCAACAATCTCGCACCCTCGCGATCAAGACTATTTAAGCTTATAGGAAGAGTAAAAGGTATGAGGTGGAGCTACAGCAAGCGACTAGCATTTATAGTGGCTAACATACGCAAATGAAAGCGAGAAGAGAAGGCAAAAGCACGGTCGAACAACTATGATCAAGAAGTGATCCTAGAACAACCTACGTCAAGCATAACTCCAACACCGTGTTCACTTCCCGGACTCCACCGAGAAGAGACCATCACGGTAACACACGCGGTTGATGTATTTTAATTAAGGTCAACTTCAGGTTTTCTACAACCGGACATTAACAAATTCCCATCTGCCCATAACCGCGGGCACGGCTTTCGAAAGTTCAAATCCGTGCAGGGGTGTCCCAACTTAGCCCATCACAAGCTCTCACGGTCAACGAAGGATATACCTTCTAGCGGGAAGGACCGATCAGACTCGGAATCCCGGTTACAAGACATTTCGACAAGGTAAAACTAAACCAGCAACACCGCCCGAATGTGCCGACAAATCCCGATAGGAGCTGCACATATCTCTTTCTCAGGGCACACTCAGATTGTCCTAGGTACGGGTAGGCCAGCCCAGAGTTTCCCCTGGTGGCCACCGACAGCTGATAGGTTGGACCAACACTGAGAGGAGCACTGGCCCGGGGGGTAAAATAATGATGACCCTCAGGAGCGCGACTCCCAAGGGAAAAGAAAAGGCTAGGTGGCAAATGGTAAAACCAATGTTGGGCATTGCTGGAGGAGTTTTACTCAAGGCGAACTGTCAAGGGGTTCCCATAATAGCCCAACCGCGTAAGGAACGCAAAATCCGGGAACATAACACCGATATGACGGGAACTAGGCCGGCAAGAGTGGAACAAAACACCAGGCATAAGGCCGAGCCTTCCACCCTTTACCCAGTATATAGATGCATTAATTAACTAAGAGATATTGTGATATCCTAACAAGTAAACATGTTCCAACGAGGAACAACATCTCCATGTTCCAACAAGGAACAAACTTCAATCTTCACCTTTAACTAACAACACTATAAGAGGGGCTGAGCAAAGCGGTAACATAGCCAAACAACGGTTTGCTAGGACAAGGTGGGTTAGAGGCTTGGCTTAACAATATGGGAGGCATGATAAGCAAGTGGTAGGTATCGCAACATAGGCATAGCAAAAGAGCGAGAAACTAGCAAGCAAAGATAGAAGTGATTTCGAGGGTATGATCATCTTGCCTGAAATCCCACAAGGAAGAAGAACGAGTCCATGAAGAAGACAAACGGACGTAATCGAATGGATCCTCACAACTCCGGAACGGAACCGAAGCTCACGAGAAAGGCAACCCGGAAAGAAGTAAACAACATAGTAAACAACCACTACCACAACATGGCATGATGCATAATCAAGTATGATGCATGTCTGGTTTAAAGAAGCATGGCATGGTAAAGTGCACAAACAACCCTACAAATTAAATGGGGCTCAATATGCAACGGGTTGCATATTGACGAAACGCCACATCAAGTTATTTAGTTCGATCTCGTTTATGTACCCAACAATATTAAATGTTGTTAAACATGGCAAGAGGGTGAAGCAAAGTAAAACTACCTATCTAGTCAAGTTTAAATGAGGCCGGAAGCAACGAACAACAATTCCGGTAAACCCCCATATGCATATATTAGGTTTGGTACTGTTCTGCCCTAAACACAATTTTAGAGTTGTTAAACATGCAAAATGATGCCACCATGTTAAACTAGGCATTTTTCCACCCCATTTACATATAAAGTTTATTTAAAACCGAGCTACAGTTATTAAGTTATGAATTAAAGCATTTTAACATGGCATAGGAGCAAATTAATGCAACCAGCAGTTTTAAACATTTTAAACATAGATGAAAGTTGCATATTATGAAACTAGACAAAATTCTAAGCATATATCATATATAAATTATTTACATATGATGCATGATTAATAAGTTATTATATGCATGACAATGAGGGTTTTTCTGCAAAATAGTAAATCCTGGGATAAAAGATTAAATCCGTCCAGAGGAAAAAAACACTATATGGGCCAAAACTGAACACGACCCAACAGCAGGGAAGACAGAAAAAAAGGCGCTCAGGGGTGTGGCCTCACATTGGGCCTGGCCCGGTTGGAAGTGGGCGCTGGGCCTCGCTAGAAAAGGCTGGCCCATGGTTGCAGCCCACATGAGCAGCCGAATCGGCCACAGGCGAAGGGGCAGGCGAAACTGCTCGTTTCTGAAGAACAGAAACAATGGCGTCCACGGCGACAGGAAGCAGGAGGTCGTCGCGGTGGGGCTCTTTCCGCCGGATCACGCCAGATCCCGCGGGAAAGGAGCGAGGGCGAACGGATCTAGGCACGAGGAGTCGAGGCAGGGGCTTCAGGCGGCGAATACGAAGGAGCTCTGACGTTGCTGCTGCCAGAGAGAAACAGATGGAGTTTCAGAGAGAGAAGCGAATCGGGGAAGGGAACGGGGATGTCACGAGGGGACCTTGCTAAACGGCGGCAACTCACCGGCGACGAGGTAGGCGGGAATGGTTCAAGGAGCTCGAGGACGACGACTTCCGGGCGTGGGAGGCGAGGATGGCCGACGCAAACTCCTCGGGGCTCCCTGTTGCACGAACAAAGAGAGCCGGTGAGAGAGGGAGGAGAGAAGAACAGAAGGAGGGACAAGAGAAGAGATGGGTGCGAGGCTCAACTGTTGGTCCACGGCAACAGCGCAGGACAGCGTCAGGCACGGGAGGCAGCGGTGCTGACTGGAGAATCTGCGCGAGGCCGAGCGCCATGGTGCTTGCGGCGGCGTCGGTCTCCATGCTAAGGACGACAGAGCTCGACGAGGGGGTGCAGAGAGGAGTCATGCGAGGCAGGGGATGGAGTGGACGCGGAGGGAATGGAGTTCCATCGGCTTGGCTGGATGGAATTGATCGGGGGAATTCCAAGGAGGGTGGCGGCTGCTGGTTGGATTGGACCGGGTAAGATCCCGATGGGGATTTGGTGTAGTGGCGGCGGCGGCGATGGGACAAGAGGCCTAAAATTTAGGGTTAGGTCCTAAATTAGACTAGGGAGTCTATATATATAGGGAAAGAGGGGAGTTTGGATCATCTAATTGAAATCCGACGGTCGAGAATAAATGGGTTAGGAAATCCAAATGAGAAAACGGTGATGTTTTGCAGATGTTTGGGGATGATCCGGACACAACGGTGGCGACAGTCCGGGTCGGATTCGGGACAACATTCGGATGCGCGCGATGGGGGCTGCGGGCTGACGAGAGAGGTTAGGTTGGACCTGACGGTAGGTAGTGGGCTGTGTAGAGGGTCTAGAGAGGAAAGAGAGGGAAAGCCCGGCAACAGTTTTCGGAGACCGAAAACGTCCAATGTTAGACCGGCTATAATGCCGCTATAGTTTAACGGTTGGGCTATCAAACGAACTCCGAATGCAATGGAACTTGACAAGCGGTCTATCTACACTATAATAAGACCACACGCCAACTTTCATCCCATTCCGAGAACATTTTCTGGCCACTTATAAAATAATATTTCAGACATGCCACAGGCGCGTGCAAGTGTGTCTGGGCTCAGAACGGACAACGGACGGAATGAGGAGACCAGGACGGATGCAAGTTTTGAAAACATGATGATGCAATGCACATGATGACATGATAAGATGCAACACACAAGCAAATGACATGACAACGACAGCGAATAACTGGGAGACAACTGGCACAACGGTCATGGGGCGTCACACATGATGCCACCCTAGGAGGCAAGGTAACCTTCTTGACACCCAAGACTAGATGGCGGCAACACCCCAGATCGCATCTGACATGTAAATCCTAGGCCTCTCATGTCTATGGAAACGGGGGTCAAGGTTGCCCAATGATCATCTATCCTCAGATAGAAGAACTCTCAGTAGCAGCCTCATACACCATTGTAACCCCTCGCACGAGGTATCCTTCCATTATGAATCATTAAAACTAGTAGGACATGTGGTATTACTCTTTGGAGGCCCGAACTTGGATAAACCCGTTGTGTGACCTCTGATCCTTGACTTCTAGCTACGCTTGGACCCCTACTGAGGGATCTGATGGGGATTTGCTCTGTAATCCACCTTGAAGCACCACAGTGGGGACAATGAGTAATATTGCCATATTCTCCCCAATACAAAATGTAGTCATGCTACTTCTTAGGCTTGCATTGGTTTTTCCCCTGAAGAGGAAAGGATGATACAGCAAAGTAGAGATAAGTATTTCCCTCAGTTGAGAACCAAGGTATCAATCCAGTAGGAGGAACACACAAGTCACCAATGATTGCACCTACACAAACAAACAAATACTTCAACCCAGCGCGATAAAGGGGGTGTCAATCCCTTCACGGTTACTTGCAAGGATGAGATCTAATAGTGATAGATATAAAAGGTAACTACAAGTGCAAAATAAGATAAAAATAAATAAATAGTTGCAAGATATTTTTGTGTTTTTGATTTTTATAGATCTGGAAATAATATGATAAAAATAGACCCAGAGGCCATAGTTTTCACTAGAGGCTTCTCTCTTGAAAGAAAGCATACGGTGTGTAAACAAATTACTATTGAGCAATTGATAGAAAAGCACATAGTTATGACGATGTCTAAGGTCATGATCATGAATATAGGCATCATGCCTGTGACAAGTAAACCGACTCCTACCTGCATCTACTATTATTAGTCCACACATCGACCACTATCCAGCATGCATCTAGTGTATTAAGTTAACAAGAATGAAGTAACGCCTTAAGCAAGATGACATTATATAGAGGGATAGATCCAATCAATATGAACAAACCCCGTCTTTTTATACTTAATGGCAACAATACAAATACGTGTCATGTCCCTTTCTGTCACTAGGAATAAGCACCGCAAGATTGAACCCATTATAAAGCAATTCTCCCATTGCAAGAAAAATCAATCTAGTTGGCCAAACCAAATCAGTAGATTGGAGAGAAATACAAAGCTATCTTGATCATGCATAAAAGAGTTTAGAGAAGACTCAAATAATATTCATAGATAATCTGATCATAAACCCACAATTCATCGGATCTCAACAAACGCACCGCAAAAGAAGATTACATCGAATAGATCTCCAAGAACATCGAGGAGAACATTGTATTGAAGATCAAAGAGAGAGAAGAAGCCATCTAGCTACTACCAACGGGTCTGTGGTAAACTACTCACACATCATCGGAAGGGCAGCAAGGTTGATGTAGAAGCCCTCCTTGATCAAATCCCCGTCTGGAAGAGTACCAAAAAAGGCCTCCAGATGGGATCTCATGAGGACAAAAACTTGCAGTGGCGGAAAAGTATTTTTGGTGTGCCCTTGGTCTATGGGGAATATTTGGGTATTTATATAAAAATAATTAGGATTAGAGGAGCCACAGGGGGCAAAAGCTTGGGGGCACCCTATGAGCTTGTGGCCATCCTGTGGCCCTTCTGGCCTCCTCCCGAAGCTTCTAGGGTGTCTTGTGGTCCAAAAAAATCATCAAAAAGTTTCGTTCTGTTTGGTATTGATTTTCTGTAAAGGCAAAAACAAGGAAAACAACAACTGACACTTAGCACTAGGTTAATAGGTTAGTCCCAAAAAACGATATAAAATAACATAATAGTGCATATAAAACATCCAAAATTGATAATATAATAGTATGGAACAATCAAAAATTATAGATACGTTGGAGACGTATCAAGTCATACATGCATACATGAATTGTCTGATATCCAAGATCATATCAGAAAGAGCTCTCTTAGCATCAACGTAAGATTTCGGAAAGTCCACCTCAGGCAAAGCAAGATTCAACAAATAAAAATTATATTGAATGTTTTGTTGGTCGTGCGCGTATATGATTTGATATGAAGCACTTTAATAATGAAAGCCATCTATGTCATGGTGCCACATCCCTTGTGAAGGGGTTTCATTGCTTCTTCGTTGAGAATCTTAGCAATATCCAACCTAGCAGATGCCTCTTCTTTATTTCCAGTTATTCTGCCCATGTTATCCACTAGAGCTCCCAACATATCATATACTTATTGTTAGTACAACTCAAAATCATCATGGTCGTCAGATGCATAAACATCATCATTGGCAGTACAACTGCTTCCACCGATGTCCCCTGATTCCCATGATAGATCCACCTCGTATAGGTCATGAGAATACCAGTGACATCTATGTGACATCTGACAACAACAATAGTTTTGCGGATCCCATTACGGCAATTTTTTCATGGGCACGACATATCTGCGGCCCCGTTGTTGTGAGCAATCGTGAAGTTCATAAACTGATTCACGCCAACCATGTATGGTGGTGTCAGCATTGTTCCATCAGTAATCCAACTATGATACATTGCATGTACAACATGAAAAGTACATAGAACGCACTTAATATTTGCTATGATGTTTTTTCAGTAAACAGATCTCACCTGAAATCTCCCCTATCCCAGCCGCCCATTCACGTGTGATTTCTTCCTTCAATTGTGGCATGTGGCCTCGGTGTACCCTCGCAGATGTGTTCACCTCACTGTACCCTCGCAACCGCATTCACCTTGTCATGACGGACTCTCAACTTGTTGGGGGTTTGCTATGAGCGAAGAGCTCTAAGTCGGCGATCCCAAGTTCCTGTTATTATGTGATGTGTTCCCACTAAATGAGTTGGCAGAAAAATAGTTAATTGTTATATGTTTATTCACATTTACAAAACAATGACACACCAACATTAACTGTGACACTGATACTCATCGCACAAAATGGACATGCCTAATGATGGCCCAATATGTCTCAAAAAATCAGCCCAAAAGGTCGCCAAAGTTGGCGAAGGCACTGCGGGGGGGGGGGGGGGGGGCGTGAAAGTGGACCGTCACAAAAAATGAATTTTGGAGATGTTTCATGTTTTGTCGCCAGGGTTTTTGTCACTAAATAAAGCAAATTTTGTAGTGAATATAACACATACTTGCTGGCTCATGGGCCAGCTCACAATAAAATCTTAAAGTAGAAAAAATATTCTAGTCTTGTGGCGTCCATCCACACACATGCAACAGTTGAGTATATCATTATAACCCTACTTCGTATCTCTCCTTGGACATGGAAAAACCTGCAACATGATACATTGCGGGCACGAGGGTCAATATATTGAATGTATTAGAGAGTTACAAACATTTAAGTAACAATCCTATGAGTGTTCAACATGACAAGGGAAATTGTGGTTTGATACGTCTCCAACATATCTATAATTTATGAAGTATTCATGCCATGTTTACAAAAAATTTATACGGTTTTGGCATGATTTGCATGGAACTAACCCGGACTGACGCTGTTTTCAGCAGAACTACCGTGGTGTTGTTTTTTGTGCAGAAATGAAAGTTCTCCAAATGAGCTGAAAGTTTTTGATGATTGTTTTTGGAACAAAAGAGACCCCCGAAGCTTCGTGGGAGGGCCAGAAGAGCCATGAGGAGAGCACAACCAACTAGGGCACGCCTAGTAGGCAAGGCTCTCCCCAGTGGGTTTTGCTCACTTCGAGGCCCATCTTCGCGTGAAACCGACGCCAAAAAATCCTATAAATAGAGAAACCATCAGAAATAATCCTAGATCAGCCGCTGCAAGGCTCTGTAGCCACCGAAAAACAATCTAGACCCCATTCCGGCACCCTACCGGTGGGGGGAATCATCACCTGTGGCCATCTTCATCATCCCAGTGGTCACCACGATGAGGAGGTAGTAGTCCACCCTCGGGGCAGAAGGTTTGTACTAGTAGCTATGTGTCTAATCTCTCTCGCTCTCATGTTCTTGAGATGGCATGATCTTGATGTATTGCGGGCTTTGTTAATATAGTTGGATCATATGGTGTGTCCCCCTCTCTATCTCGTGATGAATTGAGTTTTCCCTTTGAGATTTCGTTTTATCGGAGTGAATACTTTTATGGATTTGAGAGCACTTGATATATGTCTTGCAAATGAATACTCATGGTGACAATGGGGTATTATATTGATTCACTTGATATATGTTTTGGCACTCAACTAGTGGATTCCCGAGGTGACATTGGGGTAATCTACGCATGGGGGTTGATGCATGTTCTTGTCTTTGTTTCTCCGGTAGAAATCATGGGGAACTCTTTGAAGTTCTTTGTGTTGGATTGAGTATTATGAATCTAAAATTGTTTGGTGTTATCTTAGTACGAACTCTAGGATAGATTGATCGGAAAGAATAGGTTCGAGGTGGTTCCGTACCCTACAAACGATTTCTTCTTATGTTCTCCGCTAGATAGGAACTTTGGAGTGATTCTTCATCGCACTTTGAGGGGTTCTTATATGATCCAATTATATTAGCACTATTGAGAGATTGCACTAGCGAAAGTACGGACCCTAGGCCTCATTTTTAAGTGTTGCAATACCGTTTTTATGCCCGTTTACTATTTGCTACCTTGCTGTTTTTATTTATTCATATTATAAAAATATGTTTCTACCATCCATATTACACTTTTATCACCATCTCTTCGCCGAACTAGTGCACCTATACAACTTTCCATTGTATTTGGTGTGTTAGGGACACAAGAGACTTTTTATTATTTGGTTGCAGGGTTGTTTGAGAGAGACCATTTTCATCATACGCCTCCCACGGATTGATAAACATTAGGTCATCCACTTGAGGGAAATTTGCTACTGTCCTACAAAACTCTACGCTTGGAGGCCCAACACGAGTCTACAAGAACAAGTTGTGTAGTAGACATCATGGCTCTCTTTTATTTTTCTGAAAACTTATTTATCTTACTTCTATCTACTAGTTAAGATATTTTCAACCGCGGTGCCGTACGAACTACTTGAGTATTGTCCAAATATATTAAGAGCCCCTCGGGATTCATGGTTACTCAAAAGTTGCCATGAGAGCCCCTCGGGATCGTGGTTAATCAACACTACCATGAGAGCCCATCAAGATCACGGTTAATCAAACATTTCCACAAGAGCCCCTTAGGATCGTGGTTAACAAACATTGCCATGAGAGCCTCTCAAGATAATGGTTATTCAAACATTTCCATGATTGCCCCTTAGGATCATGGTTAACAAACATTGCCATGAGATCCCCTCAGCATCATGGTTCCTTAATCACAACATAGCCGGATTGTCTTGTCCATTATTCACACAAAAGCCTACCAAGCTAACGTAAGTTTCAACAACATGTGGCTATCATGTACTATTTTCATAACTTGTAAAGTAAAGTAGTGTAGAGCAAGTTCAAGGGGGCAACTTGCCTGGTGCTCATTAATGTTTTTCACATAAATAAATCTTGTTAAGTGATGAAGTTCTTCACACACACAATCCTAATAAAGCTACTCTTTGCTCTCCGAACAATCTAACGTAAGTAAAGAGCAATCATGAACAACCATACAATACAAGTCAAACATATAATAAGTGTAGTGCATGGTGTTAGTGACATTCTGCTGTGAGATCATGTGTCAACTGTTAACTCATAAGAGTTTGGAAAACAACCTAGTGGTTGCTAATTGGAACACATGTGACATCAGGGTTCACATGAAAGTTTCAATAAAAGGTTTGTCACATGAGGAGTATGTGACACAATGTTGTGGTTTCTAGACCCAGTCAAAGGAATCATGCAACTGGAGTTAAGGTCTATGAATCTTGCATATCCAAGTTACTGTTCAAGTTAAATGACAATTCAAACTTGTTGACCTTCCATGAGTTTAAATACAAACAAAGTTGGTTAGGTTTCATTCTAAGTTCCTCAACTTGGTTTGACTTACAATTCAATTTGAATTAGGGCTCACCTTGTTTGAATTCAAATTGAATTGAATTTGGACTAAGATTTGAATTTGAATTTGAATTCAAATTAAGTTTGAATTATTGAAGCTAGGTTCAATAATGAATTTGCAAATGATGTAGGGGAACGAAGTAATTTCAAAAAAATTCCTACGCACATGCAAGATCATGGTGATGCATAGCAATGAGAGGGGAGAGTGTTGTCTACGTACCCTTGTAGACCGTAAGTGGAAGCATTATGACAACATGGTTGATGTAGTCGTACGTCTTCACGATCGACAGATCTTAGTACTGAAAGTATGACACCTCCGCGATCTGCACATGTTCGGCTCGGTGACGTCCCACGAACTCTTGATCCAGCTGAGTGTCGAGGGAGAGCTTCGTCAGCATGATGGCGTGATGACGGTGATGATGATGCTACCGTTGCAGGGCTTCGCCTAAGCACTACAATGATATGACCGAGGTGGATTATGGTGGAGGGGGGCATCGCACACGGCTAAGGGATCAATGATCAACTTGTGTCTATGGGGTGCCCCCCTCCCCCGTATATAAAGGAGTGGAGGATGGGGAGAGGGTCGGCCTCCTAGATGCACCCAATGGGGGAGTCTTACTCCCGATGGGAGTAGGATTCCCCCTTCCCTAGTTGGAGTACAAGAGGGAAGGAAGGGGGAGAAGGAGAGAAGGAAAGGGGGGTCAGCCCCCCTTCCCAATTCGGATTGGGCATGGGGGGGGGCGCCCCCACCTTGGCCGCCTCCTCCTCCTTTCCACTATGGCCCATTGACTCCCCGAGGGCTTCCGGTAACCTCCTGGTACTTCAGAAAATGCCTGAACTCATCCGGAACCATTCCGATGTCCAAACATAGGCTTCTAATATATCAATCTTTATGTCTCGACCATTTCGAGACTCCTCGTCATGACCGTGATCATATCCGGGACTCTGAACAACCTTCGGTACATAAAAACACATAAACTCATAATACCGATTGTCACCGAACGTTAAGCGTGCGGACCCTATGGGTTTGAGAACTATGTAGACATGACCGAGACACGTCTCCGGTCAATAAACAATAGCGGAACCTGGATGTTCATATTGGCTCCCACATATTCTACGAAGATCTTTATTGGTCAAACCGCATAACGATATATGTTGTTCCCTTTGTCATTAGTATGTTACTTGCCCGAGATTCGATCGTCGGTATCTCAATACCTAGTTCAATCTCATTATCGGCAAGTCTCTTTACTCGTTTCGTAATGTATCATCCCGTAAATAACTCATTACACTACAAAAAAATACACTTCCGTGATGATACGTGTTTGTCATAGTAGGTCGCATTTTTTTCATGCATGTACATCCATGACGATTTTATGACAGAATCAAGATAGTCATACCTGTGCTGTCGTACAAGTGTTCCATGACATTACCAAAATTATCATCACGGAAGTGTGCACTTCCATGACGATATATCGCGTGTCACAGAAGTGCTTTCGTTAAGGGTGACCGACACATGGCATCCACCGTAACGGAACGCCGTTGAGCTATCGGGTCGAGTGGATCCGATAACCCGTTAACAGCCCCGACCAATGGGGATTTTCCATGTGTAAAATCATCATTGGCTGGAGGAAACACGTGTCGGCTCATCGTTGGGACAGATGTCATCCACTCATTGGACAGAAGACGCCTATGATACATCGACACGTGGCATGGCCCAACAGAGGCCCATTCCTGTGAAAAGGCTGGCCCGTTTGACTTGGTCAAAAGGTGGCGGGCCGACCCATGGAAAGCCTGTTAACGGCCTGTTCGCATATAACCCATTTACAGCCCGCTAACCCAAGGCCCGTTACACCCTATCCGAATTAGGCCCAGTAGCGTCATCTGGGCCATCCAATATGATTCCAGCCCGTTTTCACTTCTGGCCCATGTATGGCCCATGACGTCTTTCGGCCCATATGAGTCCCTATGTAACTCTTGGCCTATTAACGGCCCGTGGTGAAACTGGCCCCTAATGAATAGTGTATCACTTTACACCCATTAACGGCCCGTGGTGAAACTGGCCTGTAATGAACAGTGTATCACTTTATACCCATTAACGGCCTGTTATTCCGTTGGGCCGTTTCCAGCCCATGTTATCTTTTGGCCTTCTTAGAGCCCATTTATTCTTGGGCTCATTTCCAGCATTCGTTTACTTATGGCCCGTTACTGTCATTTTCTGCTTGTGGGCCAAATTCAGCCCGTGGTTATAGTCGGCCCGTTTGTGCTCCGTTAATACGTTGGGCCGTTTTCATAGCGTCATCAAATACGGCCTATTAACGATGGCCCGTTATGGTCAGCCCATGAATGGACGATTCCAACTCTAGCCCGTTTACGGCCATAATGCGGCCTGTTATTGGCCCATGTTTGGCCAATCGATCATACGACCTGTATAAGGCCCATTGATGATATGGCCCGTAGAAGGCCCATTGTTTCTACGGTCTGTAGAAGGCCCAATGTTTCTATGGCCCGTAGAAGGCCTACTGTTTCTATGGCCCGTAGAAGGCCCACTGTTTCTACGGCCCGTAGGAGGCCCAGTGTCACTACAGTAAATATTAGCCCATGGTTATTGTGGCCTAGTTTTAAAAAGTAGGTTATTGCAGCCACTAGCAAACCATGAAAAAAGAACTGCACTGACTACAAGAAAACAAATAAACAGGACAACAAGGAAATAAATAAGCAAGCAACTTATACTAGGCTATCACGGCTATTACACATATTACATCCACTGGGCATCAAAGTTCGCCACCAGTGCAAATATAGGGAACAAAGCAGCATATAAACGCCACAGCAAAACAAGTCCAGAACTGAAACCACTTTAGAAGAGTTCAAGAAACAATATCCTGGGTACCCACAATGCTGGCAAGATGCTTAGCAAGCTTATTAATTTTCTCTTGTTTGGCGCTTAAATTCTCCAGCGCTTGCTGTTGCACAAGAAAGAACGCATCTAAATTCTGCAGGGACTTTCTCAGTCCTTCGGCTTCTTGCCGCAGCACAACTGACTGATGCCTTTCAGCTTGTAGCTGAGACTGAAGAAGCTGAAGTGATTCAGGCAGCGAGTTCAAAGAGCTTGTGCCAGCGGTACTGGCCAGTAACTCGAACACTACATCAACGCGGGACTGTGGGGTTTTCTCACTGTCTATAAGATCGTTTTTATCACCTTTCTTGCATACCAACAGGGTTGTCTCACTATCTTGAACCTTATCTGCATTACTTTCTCTACCATTGCATAGTGGGCTGCTCTTCTCCAATATTCTGTTTGCATACTACAAGAGAACCAAGTAGACACATCACAAGTTTAGCTTGTAGTATACGAAACTCATTTTGGTAAACCGGTTCAGTAGTAAGGTGGACAGGATAACAGCATGAAACAAACATATATCTATGTACTATGGTCACTGTATTGTCCATATCATTCTAGTTTATGTTCCCTAATCTCTACTCCTAATGTCTCAGTTGGTAGTTTGTGTTCCGGATTTTATTTTCGTCCCACCTATTCTGGTCTTTTTTGGTACTTCTTTGGTACTTGCTCCCACCTCCCGCTCAGCCACAATGAACCAAAAAAAACCTCCAGCCCAGTACCCCACCCATCCCCACGCGCCTAATCTCCCATCGCATCCAACTGACCTGAACAAAAATAAACCAGCGAAAGCAAGCCGGCAAAAATTAACCAGCGAAAAAAATCGCCCCACTCTGCGCCCTCGAGCGAGGTTTCGTGCCCGCGAGCAAGAAACAGTCGCCCGACTCTGTGCCCTCCTTTGCCCGCCGCCTCCCTTCGTCCCTTCACCGCCACCACCCTTCGTCCCTTCGTCACCGCCCTGGCCAATGAGCCTCCCTCGATCTGTTTCCTAAGATCTCTCGAGACCGCCCCACAGATGAACCGCCTCCGCTAAGGAACAAGAGGAGCCGCCGCCTCCAGGTCGTCGTTGTGCCACACCGCCGCCTCCAGGTCGCCACCGTCACACACTGCCTCAGGTCCGTTGACCACTCCTCTCCTCGCCACTCCTCACTGCCAGCCCCGCACAGCTCTGCCTCCACGGCGGGGATTCGCTCTATGGCGTCCATGAGAGGTGGCTGCAGCCGCCATGGTGCTGATCCGGTCCTTGCTGCTGGATCCGACCCTCTCCACTCCTCCTCCCGGTCAGATCCAATGGCGACCGCACGACGTCGACCTCTCAGATGGCGTGAGGTCCCAGTGGCAACGTCAGGCCCCTTGCGGTTGGGGTCGATTTGAGGTGGCTCCGGTGGAAACATGGACCATGTCACACTGTTATAGGGACTCCCGAGGCGACATCCAGTTGCTCCGCGCGCATGGACTATTTTCACCTCTTTTTACTTTTGCGTTTATTTTGCAGGCCAAAAACAGGTGAACGAATCGGGATTCAGCCGTGCGAGATTTTTTGCGATGATGTTGCTCCATGTTCGTTTTGTGATTCAGGTGTTCGTTTTGCACATGTTCATAGTTGGCAACCTCGAGGGCATCGTCACTTCGAGCGTGGCGAGATCCTCGAGGTCGTCATCATCACAGACAAGGGCACTGGCAGATCCAATGGCGGCTGATTCGTGAGTACCCACCCAAACAAATCTCTCTTCCCCTCGTCATCGACTGATCTTCAGTAGTTAATTTTCTTGCTTATTTCAGTCCCGTTAGTTGATGCTATGCCCTGTTTGATGCTGTTACATTCCAGGAGGCGGAGGCGGCCATTAGGGCGTGCTTGAGTCCGTACCCGATGATTAGCGGCCGGAGGGCAACTGCAACCTCACATGCCTCAGGTCCAGAGGTCCAAGGCACCACAACCAACTGCCTCTTTAGCCATATGCTAGTAATTAATTAGTTCGATCATTTGATTAACGTAAAATTCACTGAAATATATGAATTATTAGTTTTAGTGAGAATTAACCGCGATGCATTTCATAGTTTGATTGTTAGTCGTTGACCATTAGCAAGAATCTGTCAATTAACTTATATGTAATGGCAGGGTGTCCGTGTTGAACGTAGCAGACGGTTGCCCTTCAAGCATCAACAAATTGGAAATTTCAAGCCCTGATGAGATTACAAGCAGGGCAGAAAGGGAATCAACACCATCACGCCAAAACATTCAAGGTGAATAAGTGAACCACTATTTAAGTAAATAGACGAATCATATTTTGTTAGAACTAACCAGTTGCTGCTAATATAATCCTCTCCAGGAAGATCAGTTTCAGACAATATAATCTGCTATTTACTTTCTAATTTCTATGTATTTAAGCATGTTCAAACTCAGTACAATTGTACAAATGGATATATTTTGATTTGGTGACTTGCTAGAGGCGATTTTTCGGACAGAACCTAGACCTTATGATATCTACCTATATATATGTTTTTGGTCGCATGTCTATTTATTCTCTTAAGGCCACAGTAGGACCGATCGACACTAGATATATCTAATAACTGTATCATGGTTTTCGTAAAAAAAAATAAAAAAAATTGTATCATGGGATCACATGCCATTCTTTTTGCTGAAAAATCACCTGGCTTTATTGGAAATGAATTATCAGGACAGATCATGTGCACATTATGCTTGGTTAACACCTTTCATTTATCACAAACTGATGGGGAATAAACACTAAGTATGCATGTCTTTCTATCCTTCTGATCATAGCCATCTTTGGTGTCAAGTGATATTAAAATTCTAAAACTACACACACATAGTTTAGGGGTTGTTCATACAATAATCTGCATAAGTATGTGTCTGTAAAATCAGCAGCAGTGGTTGTTCCTTTAGGTTGCTAGAAATGCTTTTAGCTACAACATTATTTCTGTCAAAAACATTCCAGCTGCCACATGTGTACTCGATTCATTGTGTAGCGTATTTCCGAAAATGATAATTCCTACGATTCAAAGTTTTTGGACAAAGTTTGAAGAAATAATGTCGCGCACTGGAGGGTGTTGCAGTCGGTCGTGCGTTAGGCGTCTGTTCTACTGAAAGTCGCTCCCAGGAGGGCGTCCATTATAACGCCCCGGACACACCCGCCGGTGGTCGTTACTCCTGGCGGGATCTAGACTGGCCCCACAGATCAATACTAGTCTTTTTTGCGCACTTTGTCCTCACTCGTGCGCACCCGGGAGCAACTTCCCGGCTGGTCACCCATCCTGAGACTACTCCAAGCTGAGCATGCTTAACTTTGGAGTTCTGTCCAAATGGGCTCCCGGAAAAGAAGGAATTCCTTATTGATATGAGTAGTCTATCATCCCTAATAAGCCAGGCCATCACATACACCCCCACTCAGAGGAACCGACGTCCTCGTCGGGCCACAGGAACATTCCCTCTTGGCACATACGTCTGTGCTTCCAGTCTAGTACATGTGTCATGCCGTGTGCCACGACGGGTCACAAACATCATGAACAACATGACCACGCACCTGTTCGCAACCATCCGTGTAACCGCGAGGGTCGGCTCTGATACCAACTTATAACGCCCCGGACACACCCGCCGGTGGTCGTTACTCCTAGCGGGATATAGACTGGCCCTACAGATCAATACTAGTCTTTTCTGCGCACTTTGTCCTCACTCGTGCGCACCCGGGAGCAACTTCCCGGTCGGTCACCCATCCTGACACTACTCCAAGCTGAGCACGCTTAACTTTGGAGTTCTGTCCGAATGGGCTCCCGGAAAAGAAGGAATTCCTTATTGATATGAGTATTCTATCATCCCTAATAAGCCAGGCCATCATAGTCCATGGTCTATGCCTCGAGAAGCAAAGAAGGGACTCCAACTACATTGACACAGCAGCCGAGCAGAGCATGAAAGCATGTCGTTGATACAAATATTCAGTTGCCACGGCCATTCATACAACAGCGGGGCAGATCATGAATGTCAGAGACACGGTGGAGGTGATGCTACCTTTCTTGTCTTGGCATCATGCAGATACTGGTAGTTTAGATGTTATTTTCCACACCGCGGAGATCTCATGTTCAAGCCCATCGTAAGTGCAGAATTTTGGTAAGATAATCATGATTTCGGTTCCTGCTTAGTAGCCCTTTTATGGACACATCTGAGAATTTTCTTAGTCCATAGGAAATACTGCTTTTGATGTTGATGATTACATACTAATTCATATTAATTTTAAGGTGAAGGTCGATGTAAATGATTTTACTTGAGCTGACACTTCTCCTCCCGTCTCATTTACCATCAGTATTGGAATTGGATGTCGTTCCTATTACACAACAAAATGGGCAAGGTGTGTTTCGTAATTTTCATGCTTTATTTTAGACGCTCGAGTTATGATTACTTGATAACACACTTGCATACTGCAGAACAATGGCATGTGTTTGACCACCGAGTAAAGGAGCATTTAGTACTGTTGAGAAAGTACTTAATAGTACTGAAACTGAAATTCAATTGCTAACCCCCTCCAGCGATTTTCTCAATGCTAGCCCACCTCTCGTCTGATTTTTTTCCAAAGAAAGAAAAGCCCACTGATTTTCTTCTGGTTTTTTCTAGCATACCCAAATGGATGATCATGAGAGCCCCACCCAGCCCGATCCATCCCCATACTATTCTTTCCTTGCAAATCATAACTTTCCTTACCCAGGCCATATATTCCTAAATCACAAACTATTCTACTGAGTACAGAGGGTTGACATTTGCTCACTATAGTTGATGCACTTTCTCACCTTCATGATCTAGGCAAACTCAAGAAACAAGGATTGTAAGACTGGCTAGAAATTTCTTAGTTAATTCCATGTTGTGAACGGTGTCCTGTACATATTCTCCACCTATATTTGTTATATTCCTTTGATATTTGCGTGCATGATATATATTAAATTTTACAGAGGGTTGATTCATTTGCTCACTAGGATTATCCTTTTAATTTACTTGTACATTATGTGCTGCACTAGGATTATATATTTGTTTTGTGCTACAGGTTAGGTTGCGGTTCAGTGTGGCATTCTGGCATATGTTTCGGGGTACTGGAGGAGATCCTTTTGGTGCACCTACAAAGAACTGGCCTTGGGAGGATGGCACAAATTCCCTGGCCATGGCTAAGAGAAGAAGTATGGGAATTACCTGATCTTGTGTCTTAGGTCCATGGCTGGAATCAACAACTTATGCTTCGATTTCTGTTTCGGTGATATCTCAATTCGAGTTCATGAAGAAGCTTGGAGTTGACAGGTGGTGCTTCCATGACAGGGACATCGCCCCTGATGGGAAAACATTTCCGGTATGATTTTATTAGAATGATTCTTGAAGTTGCAAGTTGCAACCTCGAGTTAGGGGAATTGAGACGGGTAGTGACCAACATTAGAGTAGGTTTATTATGATTGTATTTACAAGGGTACATGACTATGTTTTCAGCACAAGGAATATGGTATGTACGTAGCATCTTCTTGCAATGGATTTTGTTTTATGGCTATACACAAATTATTTTGGTATAGATTTGTGATTATTGTCCCGTCCACTTAACCCAGTATATAGTAGCAGCTTTTGATGTCCTTACCTCACCGGCGAATGTCAAAATTTATCATGTGTGCAATTTTTTTACTGTAGTACGAATAGTTGTAACATATTCTCTTTAGCCTTGCAGCTCATATCATCCGCTTGATTCAGTGAGTTTGATTCAGCTATACAAGTTAGGAATCCAAAGAAGTTGGCTCAAAATAGATAAATATGTGTCCACAGATTATTCACAGTAATTTGGTTACTTGAATGCCTAGGATTAGATGCATAATATTGCGTGAGCACGACAGGACAATTTTATTAAAAAAATGATCTGACCTGAAGCCTATATGCCATTTAAGCACTGATTTTTTTTTCTAACTTCAGAAACCTATAGCTGTTTCCTGCTCTCCAATATGCTTTGTCATCAAATTTGTGTATTTAAATCTGGAACAGTAGAACTATGAGAATGCAGATAAATAAGAATTGTTCATGTTTTACCAACAGGGCATGCTATGATTACTTTGGTGGAGACATATTTAAGAATGGTGTTATCACTGAATGCCCTTGATGTCTGCCAAGGTAAAATAGCGAAAAAAACATTTTCTTTATCCTGCAGGAACAAGCCAGTAGTTATAGGAATTTATCTTTATTTCTCGATATATGCAGACAACGATGTTCACGTAGGTAGTTTTGGAATAATTATCTTTCGTGCTTACTGGAAGGTAGAAATATGGTTGACGATACACACCCATTTGCAAAGTTTGAACCAGAGACAGTTACCTAAAACCATTGCTTCACACCGAGCCGACCTACTTCCCAAAAGAGTTTCAATTTCAGTTTACTGGATAATTTTTTCTTGCTGAAACTAGAAGAAGGGAGCAAGCGGCAGAAGATTATGATATTGCTGCTATTGGGAGATGCAGTAAAATGTGGACAAGTTCCTGTATTTTATGGAAGGTGTAGTATTGAAGCTTCTTGCACTGATCTAGAATGGATCTTGACTTCGCCCAAGAGTGAGGTATATTGAGATTAATGGCACATAGTTACATACTGATAGGAGAACTGGTTGCGGTTTGTCATTATTTCCTTGCATCTACAGGTAGCTCATCTACTTTTGGTTCATGCAATGAATATTTCGTGTCTACAGTTTGTCGGATGCACCTACATATCAAGAAATATTTTATTGGTGCAAATTGATATTTGAATTTTAAATAGGGACGTTAACTTCAAAAAAGCATTAGCAGGCTTGGTAAATGCATGAAGTATTGATCATGAGCTATGTTAAACAGAGTGGCTTAGAAGGATGCCTAGAACTCACCCATTTCAGTTGAGGACATGCAACCTAATCCTTCCATGGTTCTGTTAGATGGTTCTTTTAGTTTCTATGGTTGTGTATAGATAATTTGGTTTAAGCACTGATATGTTCAGGTTATAGTTTTTGAGCATCTGATTACTATTCCTATTATGTATATTTATGTGCTTTTTGATATGTGAAAGCGCATGTTACATAAGAAATCATTATCTCTGAAGCATACTCACATTGGACCAAGAATTAGGCGAGGTTCAGACTTCAGAGAAATGATAACAGGGTTAGTTCCTTGCTCCTCTGTTGGACTTTTAGTTTCAAGTTCACATAACTTTGATGATTTCTTATCAGCTTCACAAGTCTGTATGTTTGCTGGTTCGTACTTGATATGTGATAAACAGAGCCAAAACAAATTTGGTCATGTTATTGAGGGGTTTGTCCGAACTCCAGCGCAAGGACTTTCTGGTTAAAAAAAGAACTTTTGGTCTCTTTAATTACAAATTGATTGCAACATCATGTTAGTCATCCATGGTCTAAAAGGATTTGCTAATAACAACAAATAATCAGTACCACCACTAACCCTTTACATGATGCAATGTCAGTATATGTTTCACATCGTGTCGCATCCATTCTCTTAGTGTAGTCAGAGTGTTCATCATTTTTTGCAATTGGCCTGAAAGATATCGAACCTCTAATATGTGGTTGTAAGATGTGCTTTGGTTAAACATTCTATTTACCCACCTTTAGGAGAATTGTAAATGGCATTTGGTTATTCATGTATACCACCAATAGGACTCATGGGATTTATGCATTGTCAATAGCCCACATCTGATTCCTTGATGTACTTATATCGCTTTATTTTCAGTCTCCTTTTCATTCGAGCGGGGCGATGAGGGAAAGAACTGGTTGTGGTGAAAGTCAGTTTAGTTTATCAAAGATTGGAGGTTCTGAGATTTGCAAGAGGTGACGGAGGATGTTTATTTACTTTGGCTCCTAATAGAGTACTGGAAGATGAGTACAAGCATAAGCTTATTCAAAATCTGAAGTTCCCGACTGCACGAGACATGTACTCCCTATGTTCCTAAATATAATTCATGTTAGAGATTCCACTATAGAGACTAGATTCGGATGTACATAGACGCCTTTTAGAGTATATGTTCGCTCATTTTGCTATGTATGTAGTCTATAGTGAAATCTCCAAAAAGACTTATATTTAGGAACGGAGGGAGTATTTTGTAATCTTTTTCTTCTTTTTCATTTTCTTCTACTTATTTTCAGTTTGAACGAACGGAGGGAACAACATGAAGATGGGTAGCACTATACAGTTTTATAGCAGTAACATTTTGCGAGCTTCTTAAATTTGGTATCTATGAATAGTTGATTTGTTCTTTTTGATTTATAGCCTTGTAGATGTTCACCTCTCTGCCAGATTTCCATAATGGAATGTCGTCCGGTGTATTCGATGGGCAGCTCAGCTTGCACGTGAATTGGACGTGGCAAAGCTTATCTTGGAGCAGACTCAAAAACAGTGGCGGCTAAATTAAGAAGCTCGGAAATTGATAGATCAATCTATGGCCTATTGCTGAGGAGGTAAAGGAGTGCATGCGATCAAGAGAGGAGTTTCAGGGTGGTATGGGTGAGATGCTTGACTAATGGAGCTTCTCTTTGGCTAACTAAAGAGGATTGTGCGAATAAGTTATGTGAAACTTGGGCCAGGTACATATCAAATCGTATTCGTGATGTTTTTGGTCTCGGATCGATTTCAACTAAAAAACATGACTGTTTGAGTTGTCAATAGGAGCATCTATAGCCGGATTTAGCAAATCCACGCACCCTAAAAGTCCACAGAAGCGTCCAGTCAGTGTCCGTTTTGAGCCTCTATTTGTCCGTTCATGCAACCATACTCCTCATTTTGTCCCTTATATATCCGGTGACGTGCATGTGCTTGGTGGAGATGAAGAAAAAGAAAGAAAAGGTAGTGCATGGTGGGCCACATCCTACATGGCGGATCGACCATGCGCGTCTATGAGCCTCATATACTCCCCATATTTGATGTCAATGTGAGATTTTGCGGATAGCCTGGACCGGGGATGATATAAGGGGTCGGGTTGGGTTACCATTTTCCTTCTCTCTCCTATGCGGTCAACGATCGGGCATATCCGTAGATTTGAGGGGACCAGCTGTATGTGCTCTAAGATTATTGTGTTTAATAATATGATGTGTGTTAGCCCACTTTCAAAAAAAAGATGTGAGTTAGCTTAGACGACATTGTTCTCGGTAATATTAACTCAGTGAGTAGCACCTTATCTTTTTTCTCAAAGGCCCATGGCAATGCACGGGCGTTTTACTAGTCAAGATAGAGACACAGTTCAACTCATATATTTTTAAGACACAGCAGCATAGACAGAATATAAGTGTGAGAAACTACACAACATTGGCAGCACTTGTAATGTGCATCACATGAGAACATAATTATTTATACAACTTAAACTGAAATCAACATAGAGCAAGAAGTTAGAACAGCAATCCAGTAAAAGAAATAGGTTTAAAACATATCTGTTGCGCCATTGGAGTTTCAATTGGATCCTTCAAATTCGAAAGTAGTTGGTATGAGTAAATATAGTGATGCAACAACAAAGGAGTATGGACCATAGCTACGCAATCTGACCTGAGAACAATTGCTCTTCTGCTTTAAACGTGGAGTTTGGGTTAGCTGTGGTGGTCTTCGTGCTTTGGGCACTGCAGTAGCTTTACAAACTGCTCGTGTGGGGGTACTCTGTGGTGGACATGGTGCTTTGTCAACTATAAGTGGGTTACTATCCGCTGGGGTTGCGGTTAGATGGGTTGTAGCTGGTTCTCTGCCCAACGGTGTAGGTGTGCAATCTGGAAGAGTCTCGATTATGTGTGGTGGGGCTAGTTTGTGGGCCAGTACAACCATGGTTCAATCTGCATTGACGGGTAGCACTGTCTTTTGTGAAGAACGGGTTTTTGCTTCCTTAGATACTGCTATCACCCCCTCCAATTCAAATGGCTGATAAACAAGAAAAGAAGTTGAACGTACAGACATTGTATGATAGACAGATGTGGTAATTCACATATATGTTGTCTAACCAAACAGGACAACATGACACAATTTCACATATATGATGCCTAACTAAACAGGATAGCATGACACAGTTTCAGATATATGATGGATAACTTAATAGGATATAATAGCATAATTCAACATATGATGAGTACCTAAACAGGATGACATGACAAAACTATATGATATCTTCCTAAAAAAAGGTTGGGATGAAATAATTCTCATACATGTTGTCTAAGTTTACAGGATGGCATGATATAATTGACATAATTGATTCATATACTAAGCAGCTGGCACTCGCATGTATGATCTCTAAACTAAGTAGATGGAATTCAATATTGTGCATATGATGTCTAAACTAAGCAATGCAAAACACCATATGCATCATATGAGAAATATAAACATTGCAACTTAGAGCATACACCTCAGGTGGGATATAGAACTGGTTGTAACACCCCGGATGTAATTTACCTTATTTGTATTCCAACTCTTACCATTTTCGGCACTAAGTTATTTCATTTCCTCGTTGTCGGGTTTCTGTCTCCGTGTGTTTTGTCTTTGTCATGCATCTCATATCATGTCATCATGTGCATTGCATTTGCATACGTGTTCATCTCATGCATCCGAGCATTATTCCCGTTGTCCGTTTTGCATTCCGGCGCTCCTATGTCCTCTGGTGTCCCTTTCTACCTCTTTTCGTGTGTGGGTGCTAAACATTTTCGGATTGGACTGAGACTTGCCATGCGGCCTTGGTTTACTACCGGTAGACCGCCTGTCAAGTTTTGTGCCATTTGGACTTCGTTTGATACTCCAACGGTTAACCGAGGGACCGAAAAGGCCTTGTGGGTGTTGCAGCCCAACACCCCTCCAAAGTGGCCCAAAACCCACCTAAACTTCCTCCATCATCTAGAGCGTTCGATCACGATCGCGTGGCTGCAAATCGCACCTCATTTGGAGCTTCCTAGCTCCCTCTACCCCTATATAAAGACCCCCCTTTCCAAAATTCGGATCTCTCCCCCGAAACCCTAGCCCCCTTCTTCCTCCGCGCGCCGGACAACGTCCGCCGGCGCCGGACGTCTCCACTTCGTCCGGCGCCGCCACGTGGCGCGCCTCCATTGGGCCGCGCCTCAGCTCCACTTCGCCGCACCTGCCGCCGGCCCGGGGCAGCCTAGGCGGGGCCCTCCAAGCCCATCGGCCGGGTCGCGCCCCCGCGCCCGACGCCGCCCGCAAGCTGCCCGCCGCGCCGCCCGTCCGCCTCCTCGCCGGTGTTCGCTCCGCCCGCCGCCGCACGACTCCGGCGAGGGTCGCCGCCGTCCGCCGCCCGCCGTCCCCGCCGACCCGCCGGACCGCTCCGCCGCGCCATCCTCCGCCGCGCCTCCTCGTCGTCCGAGCCAGCGCCTCTCCTCTCCGGCCAGCTCCGCCACCTCTGGCCGCCTCACTCTCCTCTCCGGCGAACAGGGTTTCCGACAAACCTCGGGATCCGCGCTGGCTGGATCTGGATCTGGAACTTCGACGGTTGACTTTTCCCCCTCCAAACCCTAAATATTTTGCATTCTTTGACATGCCATAACTCTGCATTCGTAGCTCCGATTCGTGCGTGTAGCATATCAAAATGTTTGTCTCGACGAGTACATCATTTCATATCATTGCATCATTTTCATTTGAGCTCCTCTTGATGCCCGAAATGCTGTTGGAAGATGGCTATGTGATGATTATGTCAGATCTGTTTCAACAAATGGCCTTTTGTCATTTTTGCCATGATTAATGTGTGCATGCTATGATCCCGAGCTCTACATGTGTTTTGATGTATGCCATGCCATCTTTACAGGGGTGTATGCCATGTATTTTTGTGATCTTTGTGGTGACTAGCACAAGCATGCAAAGTAGCTTACTCAATGATGCTAATTTCAGGGACTTAGAATTTCACTAAGTCCTTGTCCTATTTTTGTTTTTATGCCATATGTTCATGTTGTTTCCTAGTGATCCGTGCCTCTTTTGAGCATGATCAGTAAGGATGTTCTGTAGATAATGTTGTGCTCTATCCATCCATGTCTTTGTTGGCAATCATGGAGCACCCTAGCTTGAGTCAATCGAGCTCTACTTTTGCTATAAAATGTTCCTGGCAGATTGTTAACATGTTTAGCAATTTTGCCGAGGTTGTTGCTATTGATCCGTGCATGCTATGTTGTTGTTCTTACCATGTCTAGCTTCTATGCCATGTCTTATTAATGGGTGTATGCTTAGTTTGTCATGAAATGTCTCGTAGTGAGTGCATCGAGCTCGTAAACATGCCTACTTGTTAATCTGTTTTGCATGCTCCAGTTTTTCACTAAGTCTGAATCTTTTATGTTTTTGCTATGTTCACATGCTTGCAATTGTATTTTCTGATCCCTTTTGGCTCATGGTCACTAAGGGACTTTTGTTATATGCTTTGAGTAGCTTCATTCCATTCCTTGCTTTGCCATGATATGTTCCTATAGCATGTAGTTTTCATGTTCTGAAATTTGATTCCTGATGATAAATTCCTGACTTGTTATTTCACTAAGTCTGAAACCTGTTATCATTTGCACTTTTGCCATGCTTGTTTGAACCTTTTAATGAGTGAATTAGCCATAGCTCAATGTTCATCTTTTGTCAAGCATAATGAGTGGATCCTTGCCATGTATTTTGTTACGATGTTTGAGTGTTGTAGGATATTTAACTTGATGCATTTAGTTGGTCACTTGCTGTTTATCACAGACCGGTGCCATATTTGTTTTGCTTGCCATTTCCAAACCGTGCATCCGATTCCAGTGATCTTTATATCGATTTCGACCGAAATCAACTCCTATTTCAAGTGGCACTCTTGGAATTCCAAGTTTAGGCCAGGTTAAATCATTTCTTTCCAAATCATGCATATGCATTACATACCGCTTCCCGCATATCATACCATGTTTGCATCATGTTGATTGAGCATTGCACGTGGTTGATTGTGTTCCTTTTGCTTGTTGTTCTTGCTTGGGTAGAGCCGAGATACGAGTACGTGAATGAGGAGACCGTTGAGTACGCTTTCGAGGATCAAGGCAACTCTGAGAACTTTGCAGGCAAGATGACCATACCCTTGAAATCACTTCTATCTTCGCTTGCTAGATGCTCGCTGTTTTGCTATGCCTATGCTATGATACCTACCACTTTCTTATCATGCCTCCCATATTGCCATGTCAAACCTCTAACCCACCATGTCCTAGCAAACTGTTGTTTGGTTATGTTACCGCTTTGCTCAGCCCCTCTTATAGCGTTGCTAGTTGCAGGTGAAGATTGGAGATCGTTCCTTATTGGAACTTGTTTATTGTTGGGATATCACAATATTATATTGTTTATATTAATGCACCTATATACTTGGTAAAGGGTGGAAGGCTCGGCCTTATGCCTGGTGTTTTGTTCCACTCTTGCCGCCCTAGTTTCTGTCATATCGGTGTTATGTTCCCGGATTTTGCGTTCCTTACGCGGTTGGGTTATAATGGGAACCCCATGACAGTTCGCCTTGAATAAAACTCCTCCAGCAATGCCCAACCTTGGTTTTACCATTTTCCACCTAGCCTGTTTTTCCCTTGGGTTTCCGGAGCCCAAGGGTCATATTTATTAAACCCCCCGGGCCAGTGCTCCTCTGAGTGTTGGTCCAAAACAGAGCCACTTGCAGCACCACCTCGGGGAAACTTGAGGGTCGGTTTTAGTTGTACGTAGTGTTCATCTGAGTGTGCCCTGAGAACGAGATATGTGCAGCTCCTATCAGGATTTGTCTGCACATTCTGGCGGTGTTGCTGGACTTGTTTTACCATTGTCGAGATGTCTTGTAACCGGGATGCCGAGTCTGATCGGATTGTCTTGGGAGAAGGAATATCCTTCGTTGACCGTGAGAGCTTGTGATGGGCTAAGTTGGGACTCCCCTGCAGGGATTTGAACTTTCCAAAGCCGTGCCCGTGGTTATGGGCAGATGGGAATTTGTTAATGTCCGGTTGTAGAAAACCTGAAACTTAACTTAATTAAAATGCATCAACCGCATGTGTAACCGTGATGGTCTCTTCTTGGCGGAGTCCGGGAAGTGAACACGGTGTTGGAGTAATGCTTGACGTAGGTTGTTCTAGGATCACTTCTTGATCATAGTTGTTTGTCCGTGCTTTTGCTTTCTCTTCTCGCTCTTTGTTGCGTATGTTAGCCATCATATATGCTAGTCGCTTGCTGCAGCTCCACATCATACCTTTACCTTACCCATAAGCTTAAATAGTCTTGATCGCGAGGGTGTGAGATTGCTGAGTCCCGGTGACTCACAGATTCCTTCCAAACCAAATGCAGGGACCGATGATACCGCTCCAGATGATATGACCGAGCTCAAGTGGGAGGTCGATGAAGACTCTCGCCGTTACTACGTGTCTTTCCCAGATGATCAGTAGTGGTGCCCAGTTGGGGTGATCGGGGACTTTGTCGCATTTGGGGGTTGATCTTTATTTTGGTTCCGTAGTCGGACCCTGAGTGTATTGGATGAATGTAATGACTTATTTATGTATTTGTGTGACGTGGTGAGTGTAAGCCAACTATGTACCTTTCCCCTTTATTTATTTACATGGGTTGTTGTGAAGATTACCTCACTTGCGACATTGCTTTCAATGCGGTTATGCCTCTAAGTCGTGCTTCGACACGTAGGAGATATAGCCGCATCGAGGGCGTTACACTGGTCATTTGTCTTTGAATCCTCCTTTGAGGAGCTCCCTGTAACCATCGAGATATATGCTTCAACAGGTACCATCGCCTGCTCTGAAGACCTTGTTTTCACTCCAGATTTTTCCATAACCGGCTCAAATGGCTGATACACATGAAGAGTAGTTCAATATACACAGATTTTCGACAAATGGAATACGTAATGAAAAAAAGATGGCATGAGATAATTCACATATATGATGCCTGGCTCCATGGCGGTGCATAATTCACATATATGATAACTAGCTGGAAAACATGGCAATGCATAATTCACATATCTGATATAGAAAGAAAACAAGAGGCATTCACACAAAGCATGTCTAATATAAGCAGATGGCATGGCAATGCAAGACACCATATGCATGATATGAGCAATATAACCCAGCCAAGTTAGAGCATGCACCTCGGGGGGGAATATGACTAGTCATCTCTCTCTGAATCCTCCTCTGAGGAGCTATCTGTAACCAGCAAGAAATCTGCATCGACAGGTAGCACTGACTGCTTAGAAGACCTTGTTTTCGCTCTAGATTTTCCCATGACCGACTCAAATGGCTGATGCACAGGAAGAGTAGATGAATGTATAAACATTGTTGACAAATGGAATACATTATGGAAAAAAATATGGCACGATACAATTCACATATACGATGACTGGCTAAACAGGATGGCATTGCATGATTCACGTATATGATGCCTGGCTAAAGAAGATGGCATTTCATAATTCCCATATACTCCCTCTGTTCCTAAATATTTGTCTTTTTAGAGATTTCAAATGGACTACCACATACGGATGTATATAGACATATTTTAGAGTGTAGATTCAGTCATTTTGTTCCATATGTAGTCACTTGTTGAAATCTCTAAAAGGACAAATATTTAGGAATGGTGGGAGTATGATATAGAAACTAAACAGGTGGCATTCACACAAAGCAAATCTAAACTAAGCTGATGACATATAAGATGTATAATGTAAGCAATGCAAGGCGCCATATGCATGATATGACCAACATCAGCATGCCAGGTTAGAGCAAACACCTCAGGTGGTAAATAGGCGTGGTCGGCTCCTTCTGAATCTCCATCTGAACAGTTATCTTCCTATGGAATACAATCTAGAAATGCGGGAGGGGGGGGGCACTTCGCCCACCATGGAGCGGCGTCTGCATGACATTATATTCGCACGCAACAGTCTTCTATTTTTCTCTACATGTTCAGTACGATTGTGTACAATATCTGACATGCATAATAAAAAATAGTTAGATTTTGTAAGGCCTTAGGGGTGCATGCAAAAATCAAGACTGATGGTAGCAAACGAGTGGATGGATCCAAAACTAATGATAGCAGGTAGATTATAGCTTCAGTTTAAAAAGATAGACAATGGGTCATCTGTTGTTTGTTGCCCACCCAACATGAACCACATAGAAGACCCCAGATGAACCAGATAGTAGACAGATACTATTCGTTGCTGGCTCGATATGAGACCCATGGGCAATTCAAAACTCAAGATTGAACGATAAAGTAGTAGGTAATAATAACCAATGTATAACATAAGCAAACACGAAAGACTGCAACCTCTCTTCCGGAACTGTGTAGTCCTCAGGTTCATCTGCTCAGTCGATGATGGTAATGCAGTTGGCATGGCTGCCGGCAATGGGGAAGATGATTTGAGGCGGCAAAAGGAAGTCTGCAGGGGGGATCTCTGCTGCAGTGAACGCTTCTATCGATGGTGCACCTCAGGTGGGGTGGATGACGACACGGCAGGAGTAGGACATAACACACAGAGTTTTCTTTGACGCCTATCTGAAAATGAAGTAAATCTGTAAGGGCTCCTTAGAATTGGAGGATTCTATAAACGCAGGGACAGGAAAAACACAGGAATAGGATAGGAATGCACGTGCAAAACAGAGCATTTGGAAACATAGGATTTCAGTCAACCTGGGTGTTTGGCTCACATGAATTGGAAGAATAAAGGAATGGAGAAACAAAGTGATGCAATGATTGTACAACCTCTTTGGCATAGCCTTGTGTACCTCAGCATCATTGGGTTGGACGTGGAGGATGGTGATGATGCTGGTGTGACTGTCGGAGGTAGGGAAGAAGATCCGAGGCCTCTGGAAACGGCGCCGAGGGTACTGCTCCGCTGTGATGGACAGTTCCGTCATTGGAGCAGCTCCGCTAAGGTGTACGGAAACGAGGCTGAAGCATGACAAGACAGACAATGTTAATCTGAAGTGGGACCCTAATATCATCTGCAATAGATGATGTAAAATACATCACCAAAAAGTGCTAGATGTAAAATGCATCAGCCGCGGCACGGCCGCTCCAACAGATGTTGTAAGTACTGTTCACTCTGAACTTAACTAAAGAAAATGAACTTCACAGTTGAAACTGAATGAACTAATAACAGAGCATTGCAATAGATGTTTAGGGCGTTCGAGCACTAGTAGCAGAGAAGCAGTGATCTAAATCAGAAGACGCTCGAGCAGTGAACGCACTAGCAGAGAGCAAGTCATGCAGTAGCACCGCGAGCGAGTGCTAAAGCAGCAACTCCTTTAGCTGCCGGAGGTCGTGCAACAGCAGCAGTGCAAGCGAGAGCAAGAGCAGAGCAGCAGCACGAACGGAAGCAGGAGCAGTGCAGCAGCGCGACCGACAGCAAGAACAGAGCCGCAGCGCGAGCGAGAGCCAGAGCAGCGGCAACTAGTGCCGTTGTGGAAGTCGCCACCGAGGAAGCAACAACATGGGGGAGAGACGCCATGGATGATGTGGCCGGCGACGGCGCCGTCGATGGAGACACGCCATGTCTGCTCGGTATCGAGCACCGGCAGCCCTGTGAGATCGAATAAAGATAAAATGCAGCGGTGAGTGCAGAACCTCCTTGGTGGTGCCGAGTTGGCCTCGGCTTTATCAGAGGAATTGGTGAGGGTGTTGCGGTTCCGGTGGGGCTGGTCAAAACAGCGCTGTGGGGATTGAGGTGGCGCGATAGATGAGGCGAACATCGGGGCAGCTCCTTGGAGGTAGAGAATGGGGCGGCTGATCCGGCGGGACGACGAGATCGACAACGGATCCTCACACTACAAGAAATATGTCAACTTGCGACCATCACTATTGGTCACTGAAAGGTCATTGTTTTTCATTTGCGATCTTTCTGTGACCAAAAACAGAAGGTCAAAAGCTGGCGGTCGTAAACTGAAATTAACGACCTTCTCTATGAGAAGGTCATGGAATTCCACGACCAAAACAAAAGGTCATTGATTCCATGACCTTCTGTTTTGGTCGCTAACTCTCTTCCCAGGCCACGTCAGATCTGACGTGGCAAGCTGACATGGCAAAATTACGACCAATTGAAAAGGTCATTGACAAGATTCAGCCCGGTCCGATTTGGTGTTTATATGGGCCGAGCCCAATAAGTCAGCCTTTTTAATATATTTTTTTTGTTAATTTCGGTCAGCCTCATGGGCCAAGCCCAATAATTCGGCCTTTTCATTTTTTGGTCCATGGCCTTTTTGATTCAACAAATTTAGTTTTTCTTTTTCCGGGTAAAGTAGTTAAATGGGTCCCAATTGCGAGGTTCTATTCAAGTGGGACACTTTTGACAGCATCATTTTCTTCAGATTTCAATTTGACAGAATAAAAAAACCATATTTAAATAAGAACAGACAGAAAACACAAGTAATACTTCAAATAACAGCAGTGAGAATAAATCTGTTATAGATACATTGACAACAAAAATTACAAGCTCCACAAGTGTAATTACAAGCTTCAAATTACATACTGGGCTCCTTCTATGATATGACACGGTTACAAGCTCTACTAATGTAATAACACAGATACAAATACAATCACAGTCATAGAGATATAGTCGACTAGGTCGTGACCTTCGCTACACTGGGCCAACAGAACAGCAATAGAACTATCATCACGCCTTCGACCATCGCCCTATTACATGAGTCAGAAGAGAAGAATCAAAACACTGGAGCCAATATATTCTGAATAGACCATTCAAAAAGGGAAATTATTTTAGAATAATAACACAAATTTAGCTAGTACAATGATTTTTGTTCTCTAGTTAGTTAAAACGAGATACCCATGCATACAAGAAAGGTCATGCACGGAAATAGAGCATTTTACTAATAGCACATAGAATACCAATATTATGTTCTTATTGGCTTATTCTTATGCCAAAAGCAAGACAGAAAATCTGGCCAAATAAGCAACTAAACCATAAAATAAAACATCAGGACTAATTAAGCAGACTAATCCTTTTGTAAAAAATGGACTGGATAATTGGTTTTCTATACACAATCCCTTGCAGTTAGCAAGAACATGACAAACAACATGCACATGAACACATACCATACTGTCTACATTTTATAGCTAGGATCAGACCCCTCTCTTATCAATATATTGACTAGTTATTAGTAAAGTAGCAACCAACAATAGTGATAATGCAAAAGCAACTTCTGTGCTTCTGCATATGTCTGTACTATCAATATGCTTTGGGAAGCAGAGGCAGATATTGAACATCCCTGAATAAAAGGTACCAGATTACAATGTTGTGGATATATAGTTACTTGGTATTTCAATATTTCTACTTAACACAACAGAATTACTGCAACCATGTATGTTAAATTAAGAGATGCATTGCAAATGTCTGAAGCAATGTTATGCGCTATATCCATCTCATTATCTCAAGGCAGGCAAACTAAGATTTCACCCGAGCTACAAAAGTTGCGTCTACAACCAAACTACAACAGTAGTAGCAACATATGGAGGCCATTGGCTCACCTACAGTAGCTGTCCATGAGCAAAGTTGAGGACGCACGGGGCAGGGGCAGCAGGATGCAGCTTGGGGACATGGTCGGGGAAAACAACTAGCAGCAGCAACTTGGGGACTCGGTCGGGGAACACAACCAGCAGCAACAGCGGGTCCGTGGAACACAACCTGAAATCACATGGGAAGTTATTTATGCTGTAATTTTACTAACAGGAGATCATACAAACATACTTCAGTACTGATTTTTGTATATATAAATCCCAAAGCCGGTCCAGTTTGAGAACTTAAGATCTGAATTTGAACATTCTAAATTTCACAGTTAGTTGAGGCTAACTTTTTTAGATGTAATGTAACAATTGAGACATCAATGGGGCACAACTTAGTTAGCTACTAATGTTCAGTAAATTCAAAGAGTGTATGTTCTAGCTAACAAAAATATAATACCATGCTTAGGAACTCGGAGCGAGAAAAAGTATGTGTCGCTTAAGAGCTACCACAATTGATACTGGTCAAGGATAAAAACAGGTAGATATCATATAATTCTCATCAGGATCATACATTGAATTCATTAAAGTCTATAGATTCATTTCTTAGATATTGAATTGGGAAATCACAAGAAAAGTAGATTAACCAATGTGTCCAGATAACACAAGAAGGCAAGCACTAGTAAATCTTTACTCTCATGCCACTACATGTACATAACAAGTATTTGACACATTCGTGCAAGCATGCAAATATAAGCAGTATTATTTGTCTAATGAAATACATGACATATTCTCCTCACGTATTCTCCAATCAACCACTTGACGGTGGCCAGAGCGAAATGAACAAAGGGAGAGACAAGTTGTCACCTTGCAACAGGGGGACTCATACCCAGCCAAATCGAAACAAATTGAACCCGTGGCGGCAACTTCTATATAATTTTTTTTCTCAAAATGATGCTCAAGAGGAAGACACACTTTCTCAACATTGCATTCAATCATATAGACCAAATTGCAAAAATAAGAACACTGGATAATCATAGTCTAGATCACGCCGCAAAAAAACATCGAAATCATAGAACATATAGGTTGCATCATGATTCTAAGAAACAATGTGCTAGAGAAGTAGGCTTGCAATGCAAACTTTCTCCAAAGGGTTGCAAAACAAACTACCAACAGCCGCAAAAGCATGTGAACTAAATAAATCCTAATAACAAACAGAGGGCACCAAGAAAGAAATACAATAAACGTGTGAAGTAAATCCTACTGGCAACTTCATTTTAGCACCAACAATCAGAAGAATGAGCATGTTAATTAGATTGTACATGCCTACACACACAAAATTCAAAACTATAACTAAGGTGAGAGGGGAAAGATATGGGGTAGTAAGTGTCGACGAAGGACTCAACCATCTCCCTCCGCTCCTCCTTAGTCTTCCTCATCCATGGCTTATTCTCCTGAACCTGCACGCAGCACCGTCCCATTCCTGCAGACAACCAGACAAGATGTGCAGAAACTACACAAATCAGATGCGGAGATAATAACAAAACAAACCAGAAGAAGACAAGGGGAGGATGGTTTCAGGCGCTAGGAGAGATGGAGAGAGGCGGCATCCACACAGTTCACTGAATATCTCAGACACTGCATCTTCAGGTCTGACAAGGCAGGGAGAGGGAGGGGGTTACCTGCAGCTGCGGGGGGGGGGGAGTTGGGCGAGGTCCATGGTGACCTTCCTTGCTTCCTCCCTCCTTGCTAGAGTTTTTTCTTCTTCTCCTGCAGCAATGGAAAGGGACGACCATGGCATTACCAACAGTACAGAACTGAGCAACAAACAAAAGCAGAAGAAAATCGAAATCAAAACGAATCAGGCACCTTGATGATGGAGCTCCATGGATGGCTTGGAGAAGGTCGGAGCAGAGGAGGAGCAGCGAGCACGGGGTCTTCGAGTGCCCCGAGGGAGGAAGGAAGGAGGTGGTAGCGGGGCGACGCAGCCGATCTCCGTGGCTTCGCGTGGGTCCTGGCCGCCGGGTCGATCTGGGACTGGGAGAGAAGGTGCATGCGACGGATGTAGGGGCTCGCCGGTGGGGAGGTCACCGGGGTGGGGTGCTGGGCGGCGGCGGCGCTGTGGGATGTGCATGAATCGGAAGGGGAATAGAAGAGACAGAGAGCTGCGCGGGCTCGATGCGGTCGAAGGGCGGGAAGAAGAAGTCGGCGAGCAGCGGGTTGCTGCTACCGTCGGTGTCCGCCATGGCGTCGGGGGCAACGGTGGATTAGGTGGAGGGGGCGGGGGTGGCGGAAGGGGGGTGGTTGGGGCGGCGACGGCGGGGGTGACGGAAGGGGCGTGTCGATCTGGATCGGAGGAGGCAACCAGTCCGGCGGTGGCGACCAGTCCACGACGGCCAGTGGAGGGGTGGGTGGCGGTGAGGGGAGGGATCTGAGGTGAGGAGGGGAGAGGTGGGTGGCGGCGGCGAGGATCTGAGGTGGGGAGGGGAGGGGTGGGTGGCGGCGAGGGGAGGTATCTGGATCGGGAGCGCTAGGGTTCGCTGCGCGGGGAGAGAGAGGAGTGAGAGGGTGAGGTGCGGGCCGTTGGATCCAGGAGCATCCAACGGTGATTTATGCACGATCCGCGTGAGAGGCCCCTGGACCAATCAGAACGCAGTATACAGGTATGATATTTTGACCATTTAAATTGGTCGTAATCGACTAAAAGTTTGGTGCTAAATCATGTTAGCTATTTTATTATGACCTGATTTTTTTAAAAAAATGAACTTCTCATTGCGTCAGCAAATTTGACTATAGTTTTCAGAAATAATCACAAATTAAAATAAGACAAATATTTTTAAAGAGTTACGAGAAATGAGTTCTTTTAAATCATTTTCCATTTTCTGAGTGCCCGAAATGAGTTTTTTGTGTGAAGGACCTACCATATATTTGTTGCAAAATTGGACCTAATCAATTTTATAAAATACTAGGCCATATTTAATGCACAATTGACAAAATAGTTGGGTGTCAAAAGCTTTAATCCGTCTGTGATGAAAAAGACAAATTTCCGCCGATTTAGCAGGAAGCGGGTCAAATTTGAACTGTAGCTGCCTCATAGTTTGCTATTTATTTTTTTCCAAAAATCATTTCTAGGTACATAAGTATCTATATAATCAGAGAAGCATCAAAAGTTTTACAAGATTCAACCACTAGTTAGGAACGGTCAAGCCTGCCGTTTTGACCGCATTTTGAAACGGGCATAAAAAATTCAAAAAAGATCAAAAAATTGGAAAACCTTCACATTGTGTCATTATATGTGACCAAGTTTCTAGGAAAAATAATAAACTTGTAATACGGCAATTATTTTAAAAAAGTGTTCTCAGAAATGAGCTATCATGCGTGAAGATTCATGGCTTTCAAGCCAAATGATCAATCTTATGGCCACATTCATGGCATAGTTTGTTCAAATGATATCATATTGTGCACAAGGATGCATCTTGGAATTCCAAACAATGCTGCCTAAGGGAGTTTTCATTTTCTTTGCACGGAAAATTCATTTTCCATTTTCCGAGTGCCCGAAATGAGTTTTTTTGTGAAGGACCTACCATATATTTGTTGGAAAATTGGACCAAATCAATTTTCTAAAATACTATGCCATATTTAATGCACAATTGACCAAATGGTTGGGTGTCAACAATTTTGATCCACCTCTGGTGAAAAAGACAAATTCCCGCCGATTCAGGTGGAAGCGGGTCAAATTTGAACTGCAGCTACCTCATAGTTTGCTATTTATTTTTTCCAAAAATCATTTCTAGGTAAATAAGTATCTATTTAATCAGAGAAACATCAAAAAAATTGCAAGATTCAACCACTAGCTAGGAACGGTCATTCCCACCGTTTTGACCGCATTTTGAAACGGGCATAAAAATTTAAAAAAAATCAAAAAATTGGGAAACCTTCGCATTGTGTCATTATATGTGACCAAGTTTCCAGGAAAAATAATAAACTTGTAATACGACAATTATTTAAAAAAGTGTTCTAAAAAATGAGCTCTCACGCGTGAAGATTCAGGGTTTTCAAGCCAAATGATCAATCTTATGGCCACATTCATGGCATAGTTTGTTCAAATGATCTCATATTGTGCACAAGGGTGCATATTGGAATTCCAAACAATGTTGCCTAAGGGAGTGTTCATTTTCTTTGCACGGAAAATTCATTTTCCATTTTCTGAGTGCCCGAAATGAGTTTTTTTGGTGAAGGACCTACCATATATTTGTTGCAAAATTGAACCAAATTAATTTTATAAAATACTAGGACATATTTAATGCACAATTGACAAAATGGTTGGGTGTAAAAAGTTTTGATCCACCTCTCGTCAAAAAGTCAAATTTCCACCGATTCAGTAGGAAGCGGGTCAAATTTGAACTGCAGCTACCTCATAGTTTGCTATTTATTTTTTCCAAAAATCATTTCTAGTTACATAAGTACCTATTTAATCATAAATACATGGTTTGGTGGCGATACGTCGAGGTTTGGGCGATGGCCGAGGGCCCCAACTCTAGAGCGCGTAAACTCGCATGCCCGCCGCGTGGTCACCGCATGACCGTGGCGTTGCCATGTGTTCTGGGCAGCCTAGGCATGTCTAGTTGGTTGGGAAATCCCTAGGTAGGTGCTAGGAAGAAAATTACAACATAACATTCTCACGAGGAGACCGATCGATGCTCAAACATGAATTAGCAGCCAAGTGTTTGATTAGCGGTACGGGAAATGTACATGGCTAATGGGCGTGAGTTTTGGCTGAGGATGATCAGTTACTAAGAAGACCGTCTTTAAAAAAATTCAGCTCAAAAGGAGGAGCCTAGGTGGTACTTGCTTTGCAAAGTACCATACTGGACATAAATACGAATGTTAAAGCTGGGCTCAAAATAATGAATGAATTGAGCTGGCCTTTGGTGGAGGATGGTTATTTGGGCATAGGAAAGCACTGTAGAAAATGGATAGTATTTGGACATGCCAAAGTGGTACTTCCTTCACAAAGTGCTGCTCTGAACAGAATAGGAAAATGAATATTGTTGAAATATTTTTGAACTAGGCAAGGAAGGTTTTTGACATATTTGATGAATATATGATCCAAACAATTTATGAGAATTTTTTGGGAATTTTTGGAATAAAATAAATATAGGTTGCTTCACAACCTAGGGCAAAAACTGCCACATGGACATGACACATAGGCAAAACTGATGAGGTGGCGCCTAGTCATAGCAACCCACCACAATTTACAAGGTTATGACCATCTATATTGGTCGTTAACAACTATAAATAAGGCAGCAGACTAGTGCTATCTGCTTTATGACCATTTCGTGTAAGGAAATTACGACCTTTCTGACCAAAATGGTCGCAATGATTTAGGGTTTGGAGCCCCCCGAACAGCTTTTGACCAATTGGTCTCAAATGGTCATAAATCTATGACCAATTCTTCCAGGGTCACTGACAGAAGGTCACTAGTTGACATATTTCTTGTAGTGTCATCCGATGCGGTGGATGAGGGACGACGAGCTGTTGCGGTGGATGACGTAGTCGGGGAAGAGTCTCCGGCTAGGCGACGGTCGGGAGGCCGGCGAAGGAGCGTGCGGTTTCGTGGGTTTTGGCGGCCTCGGTGTACGAATGGGGGGCGAAGGGGGGAGCCAAGCTTATGGACGCGCTTGTTCGAAATGTAGGGTAAGTTACCAGCGTACCCCCACCGGTTTTGACACCGCGACGTGGAGCTTCATTTCCGGCTGAGGGGTAGAAGGGTGATTTCGCGTGTGGGCTACGAGAGCGATTTCGGATGAGGAGGGAGTTCTCGCGCGCGTCCAAATTTCGGGATAACAAGGTGCGGCGCGGGTTGAAGAAGCGAGAGTTTCAAAGCAGGTGAGACAAAAGATACTCGAGCTTGAAAATTTTGGGATAACAAGGTGCGGCTCCTTCTTCGGCAGAACAAACTTAACGTGTAAAAAAACAATTCATACAAGACACAAGAGAGTCATGTCCCCTTTTACTATATTTCTATAGATGCCATTGAAAAAACTACAAGAAAAATGTAAAAAAAAATCGAGAGAACAAGATTACCCTGCACAGTACCAAATCGATTCGCACTTCCCTCAACAACAACAAAAAACAAATCAATTCCCACCAAAGAAAGAGTAATGTCCCTTTTTATATGATTACAGATGCCATGATCTTGAATTTCAATTTTTTAATCCATGTTATGTTGAATTCGAATATATCGTTAGGTGACCTTGCGGTTTATAATTGATGTAGTCGTACATTTTGATCTTCCATCATATATGAACATTTTACTCCACCATGTGAATATATATATTGTCGTCTACCATATGGACTAAATTTGAATCAATTTTCCTTATTTGAATACGATTGTTGTCAAATTATACAATAATTTAAATATTATCTTGATAACAAAAAACATACATATAGCAGTAATCATATTTCACTATGAACTACATGTACCATACGCTCTCCAATTCAAATATTTGTATCCATTTTATGTTGAATTCAAATCATAGTACATTATTGGTCTAGGTAGCAAGATGTTTGGGATAATCTAAACCTTGTTTTCATACGTATAATTTTTGGCTGAATTGGGACAAGTTTTGGTATAAGCCTCTTGCAAAACCGGAGATTCTCTCAACAAGCCTCGTGGTTCTGAGAGGGAACGTGTCACCTTTGTGTGCGAAACAATATACGATGCCTCCCCCCTGATTTTATTTACAGAAGCAACATAGAACTATATGAGTGCCCTGTTAAATTTTGGAATTATTTCGGGTTCATTTGGCCTTTTTATACATTAATTGAGTTTCTGGACTTTTAATGTGCATAATCTGAATATGAATTGCATGCACATGCTCTGGTGCACCAAAGTGGGTTGAAAAATCACATGTGTGTCCTTGGTTGAATTTCTGGGTCCCATGGAAGAAATGAGAATGAAATTCAAACATCTGGGCGTCATGAATCGGCCGAGAACATCGAGAAACTTTGATTTTAAATTCATGTAAATCCAAAACTCGCCTGTAAATCATGAAACTTGGCATGGTGTCATGTCATGGCACTAACATGTTGTGGTAAAACATTGGGCAGATTTGGAAGCTCGTGGTTCTAAGAGGGAACGTGCCACCTTTGAGTGTGAAACGATATACGCTGCCCCCCTTGAGTTTCTTAACAAAGGCAACATAGAACTACATTAGTGCCCTGTTAAATTTTGGAATTATTCTAGGTTCGTTTGTCATTTTTTATACATTAATTGAGTTTCTGGTCATTTAATGTGCATAAGTCAAATTTGAACTACAAGCACATGCTCTCGTGCACCAAAGTTGGTTGAAAAATCACATTTGTGTCCTCGGGTGAATTTCTAGGTCCCATGAAAGAAATAAGAATAAAATTAAAACATCTGGGCATCGTGGCTCGGCCGAGAAATTGAGAAACTTGGTTTTAAAATTCTTGTAAATCCAAAACACGTGTGAAAATCATGAAACTTGGCATGGATGTCATGTCATGGTACTACCATGTTGTCGTAAAAAAATTGGCCGAATAGGAACAAATTTTGGTATAAGCTTCTTGCAAATCGAAGCTTCTCTCAAGAAGGCTCGTGGCTCTGAGAGGGAACGTGCCACCTTTGAGTGCGAAACAATATACGTTGTCCCCCTTGAGTTTATTTATAAAGGCAACATAGAACTACATGAGTGCCCTGTTAAATTTTGGAATTATTCCGGCTTCGTTTGTCCTTATTTACACATTAATTGAGTTTTTGGTCATTTAATGTGCACAATTCAAATTTGAACTACAAGCACATGCTCCCGTGCACCAAAGTTGGTTGAAAAATCACATTTGTGTCCTCGGGTGAATTTCTTCGGTCCCATGCAAAAAATGAGAATAAAATTCAAACATCTGGGCATCGTGGCTCTGTCAAGAACATTGATAAACTTGGTTTTAAAATCATGAAACTTGGCATGGTGTCATGTCATGGTAGTACCATGCCGTGGTAAAAAAATTGGCTGAATAGGAACAAATTTTGGTATAAGCTTCTTGCAAATCGGAGCTTCTCTCAAGAAGGCTCGTGGTTCTAGGAGGGAACGTGTCACCTTTGTGTGCATAATTCAAATTTGAAATACAAGCACATGTTCCAGTGCACCAAAGTTGGTTGAAAAATCACATGTGTGTCCTCGGGTAAATTTCTAGGTTCCATGCAAGAAATGGGAATGAAATTCAAAATTCTGGGCGTCATGGCTGGGTTGGAAACATTGAGAAACTTAGTTTTTTAATTCCCGTAAATCCAAAACACGCATGAAAATAATGAAACTTGGCTTGGTGCCATGACATGGCACCAACATGTTGTGGTAAATTTGCAGTCCGATTTGTGAAGGCGCACACATTAACAATCAACAAAGTCATTTTGGAACAAGTGTTGTCACGTTACAATCGGAAACACAAGTATTATTGAAACCGAGGGCGTTCTACTTACTAGTACCATTTACGTACCGCCCCGCGTCCCCATTTTTTATTAGCTAGGAGGCGCCATGCAGGGTAGCTATTTGAGTACGAGAGGCCCGCAATCAGACCTCTGCGCGTGCTTATCGGGAGGAGAACCCTTTGACCTCCATCTGTCATCCACCTCTCTCCCAAGGTCTCCATTAATGGCTCTTGAGCCTCTGTTTAATGGCATGGCTATGTCTCACTCGACGCAAGCTCAAAATTTATTGACGGTTCTAGTTTCGAAGTGCGGCACTATTCCCGGATGGAGTACTTCTTTTTCTACTCCCTCCTTTCCGGTTTTATAGGGCTTATCTCACAATATAGTTTTTCCATTTTATAAGGCTCAATTTGGTTGTTCCCCAACACATGTTCAGATTCCAAGGTGCATTAAATCATTGCATGCAAGTATTAAGAGAAAATTGACCAATGCATGTACTTTATGCATGCATGCATTGCAATTAATGCATTAATAAACATAATTTTTGAGAAAAACAAGAGCATTAATTAGGTGCTTTTCCAAACTACAAAAAATATTCCACCACTCACCATCTTGGTTGGTGAGATTTTTGAATTAAGCCCTATAAACCGGAAAGGAGGGAGTACTACTGTGTACGTGCAATAACTGGAACTGTCGTATACATATCTTACGGTTAATGGGGCTTTCGATAGGAATAGCCGCGTGGCAAACTCTAGGCTAGTCTTTTTTTCAGACGCATTAAACCTATCTCTCGGGACTTCTCGCACGCACCATCGTGCCACCCACAAAAACTTGTACTCTGAGTTTAGTAGTACGTTATACAGGAAGAGAAGAGGTGCACGCACGCACTCGTCCTCACACACGCGCATCTGTTTTTTCTCGAAAAGGAGGATGATGACCCCCGGCCTCTGCATCTGGGAGTCACACACGCATCTATAGCTAGAAATTGTAGTGTTCTCAACCATCCGATTGGCTCTATCATGGATGTACCTATATACTAAAACATGTCTAGATACATCTATATTTTGACAAATGGAAGGCATGTATTGTGGAATGGAGGGAGTGCTTGTCATCAAAATTGATAAAAAGGGATGTATCTAGAACTAAAATACGTCTACATACATCTCCTTTTATCCATTTTGATGACAAGTAGTACTTCTTACCCAAAGGAACTTTATATCCAATAGACACAAAATATCCGTTCGACTGTTGGAAATTACTGATCTGATGTCGAAGTAATTGCTGCATCGCCACCAAAACCCACCATTTCTTAAGCTAAAGTAGACCAAGGTAATCCCTATATTAGCATATTACTAAGATAAATAGAAGGCACTGTAGAAACATTTATGACATGAGCTTGTCAATCTGAATGTGGAGGGACACAAGCTTAGCCCCGGCCAGCAGCTTGGGCGGAACTGTCAAGAAGGTCAGCTCCTGCACGTCGATGTTGCCGGGATCCTTGCTGCTTGTCACCTCCATTTCCACCTTGACGGCGTCGGTCGTGCCTTTGGGCTCCCCCGGCAGGCCGTTCGCCCACAGCTTGGCCACGTAGTGCGGTAGTGGGGACGCCCCCGCTCTGATGCAGATGACCGACACGGCGATAGGCGCGCCGATGTCGAGCACGCCGCCGACCAAGAAAAACGTGCGGGGGTCCTCCTCCGCGAACAGCAAGAGTCGTGGCTCCGACAGTGGCACTTGCAGCTGGAGCACCTTGTCGTACTGGATCCTGTGCACGAGCATGGGATGCATGGTGCTGATGTGGTGGTAGAGCGCCGGCAGCGGGCCTTCATAGCCACAGACGGGCACGGGGCATTTGCAGGGCATGAGCGGACACACGCTCTGGTGATCGGCGAGCTTGTGGTAAGTGACATAGAGCCCGCAGCCTTTGTGCGGGCACTCCACCCTCACCGACGAAAGGACGGAGTCCACCGCCGTCTTCCGCACGTCGAAGCCACCGCCGCTCGCACTTCTAGCACTGCCGCTGGTTCCTAGGTCACTCGACGCGGCAGTCCGCGCAGGCCAGGTGCCCTCCCTTGCACTACAGAAATCAATCGAACAGCACATCAATTAAGAAACCTTCACCTTGCTCAGTCAGCCGAACGGACGAGGTGTATTCGAACCTCATACACTGGAGGCATCAAGGGGCAGAGGCACAACGGGCAGTGGAGCACGGTGAGGTCCATCGAGACCTTAGAGAGCTCCATCGTCGGGTCCTGTTCGGTCTGCATGATCTCGTCCTCCACGTGCACAACCATCTCTCGACTTGGGCCGGGGTATTACAAAGCTTTACCGTCACATATTTTATACCACTTCAAGGTGCATTAAATCAACACATGCAAGTATCAAAAGGAGAGTCACGGCATGCATGCATGTGTTGCAATTAATGCATCGGTAAACACAAATTATTGAAATATATCGAGTGCAGTGCTTTGATGTGTCGCGTCAACTCGTACATCAACGAGAAGTTTGATTATCCTCTCCCTCGCAGACTTAACTGCACCTGCCTTTGGCTGTATGATAGGTTGGCCACACACCTGTCGGGCCCACCTGTCATACACGCAAAGGCAAGAGCGTCCCTTCCTCGCCCATGAGCGTGGTAGCTGGCAAGACTAGGAGAAGCTTTCGCTACACGCTCTCCCTCCCGCACGCGGTGGACATGCAACAGTTCAATCGGTGTCAGATGGCCAGAAGCATACTGTAGTACTCCTCCAGTGCAGTAGTACTCCATCATTGTTCGACTTCTCGAAGAGGCGAAGAGCCAAGCGCAGCCCGGATGCTCGTGTGGCAGTTTCATGTGTAGAGTAGTCTAGGATAGCGTGTACCGTGCCTGTAAGCTTAAAATCGTTGGGGTCGGCTCCATGCTATGTGGCCGTCTCGAAGTTTTTAAAAAAAAAATTAAAATAGTCTTCTGGCCCTACCTGATACCCTGGTGATTGTAGTTTGCACGCTCATCTGGTCAAGATAGGAATATATATATTTTAATTTGTTTTTTTTCGAAAAGGGGGGACTCCCCGGCCTCTGCATCAAAACGATGCATACAAACACATATATTTTAATTTGTGGTGGGTAAATGTTAGAGGTTGCAGCAAATATATTGTACACTGCGGGTCTTTCAGCCAAGTTTAGAGGCAAGCATGTGGGGCCAGTGCTATGCTATGTTGCGTCAACTCGTACAACGAGGAGAAGCTTGATTTTACTACACGCCTTCTCCCTCACCCATGCACGCGGTTGCTCGCAAACGAGGACAGGCTTTTTCTTAGTAGTACTTCTACAACAAGCTATCCGTCCCGCTCGTGGTGGACGGACATGCAGGAGTGAATTTGACACTGTAGAAGCAGTAGTAGTAACATCATTGTTCGTCTTCTCGAAGAGGCGAAGAGCCAAGCGCAAACCGAATGTTGCAGTTGCGAACATTGGAGCACGCATATAGTCAGGCTCTTGCATGAGACAAAATTGCTATGTGAGCCCACTATTGTACTAGTACGTACAACTACTTGCTAGTATAGCCCTGTAAACCAGTATTTGCCCTTCTAGAGATTTCAACAAGTGACTAGACTACACCGAGACGGAGTACATATGGAGCAAAATGAGTGAATCTGCACCATAAATAAAATACGCACTAGTTCTATCGTTTTCCTCTCCGAGGTGCACAATATTGAGTATACTAACTAGTCTCTTTTTGACACGCATTTAAGTTTTTTTACACAGTACAGACGCAAGTGCTCATATACACGCGCATACACTCACCCCTATGAACGCACACACGCACGACACTATCATCTTGAAATTTATGAAGTCACCATAGGCACCTCGTCGTCGAGGGGTCCATAGGTGCTTGAATGCCAAGGAGGGAGAGGGTAGCGGTTCCCGAGACGTTGAACGGTCAATGATGCATCCTCAATTACATGCAGAGGGAATTAATTGGAGAAGCAGAATAGAGCCAGCACGATGTGAATGCAACAGAGTTTGGACTCTCATATAATAAAGGCGCCTCACCACTCCAATCCATCTACTCCCAAGTCTCTACACAACACTGCTCACTCCAATCCAAGACCAAGTGACCAGAAGCCACAAGCACCTATGCAGGCGATGGACGCGAGCGGCAGTCGGCTGTGCCAAATGATCCAAGGCGCCGGTCTGCGGCCCCGCACTGCGCAGCATTTCTAGATGGTGCTGGCGACCGCAGACATCGTTCATGCGGTCATCGCTGCTGAGGGAGGAAACCCACAGCTGCCGGAGGGGCCCGATCCTCTGCCCGTGTTGTTCTCTCCGACACAGCACCGGCTCGGGAGGTCCTCCGGCCATTCTTCCTCCCTGCCGCATTGTCTGCAAATCCGACTTGCCGCCGACATCCCGGCGACCCTCAGGTATAAGTTCTTCAAAAGCGGCCTTGCTCTACTGCCCCAGCTCGGGAGGGGTGTGGCATACCGCAAAACAGACGAAACAGACCTCCTACGGTCGAAACGGGGGTCCTGTTGATCGGGAGGGGTGTGGCGTACCGCAAAACGAACGAAACGGACTTGTGTTGGAGTGCTACGGTCGAAACGGGGGTCCTGTTCATCGGGAGGGGTGTGGCGTACTGCAAAACGGGACTCCACGGGATACTGTTCATCTCCACCGTCGACCTCCTCCAGCCTCCACGGGCTACCATTGACCTCCTCCAGCCTCCACGGGCTCCTGTTCATCCAGCCTCCACCGTGCGCTACTCCATCGGCTACTGTTCAACCACCCCTCCACGGGCACCCCTCCACCGTCTACTGTTCATCCAGCCCTCCACACCACGGGGTCCTGTTCAACCACCCCTCCACGAGAACCCCTCCACCGTCTACTGTTCATCCAGCCCTCCACCACACCACGGGGTCCTGTTCATCTAGAGGCAACGCCACCGCTCACTGTTCATCCAACCCCCCCCCCCCCCCGCAACGCTCACTGTTCATCTCAGAGGCAGCATCGATCGGCTTTAGTTAGCAGCAGTAGCGAAGGAATCGCTCGATCGGGTTCAGTTAACAGCCATCGATCAATCGCTCGGGTTTAGTAACGCGTAGCCTGCAGTGCAATCGCTCGCGTTCAGTTAGAGCCCAATGCCTCGCTCGGGTTTAGTTAGAGCCAACGCCTCTCACACACGCACGTACGTGTACGAGAGAAACGCGCATCGCTCGGCCCCTGACCTCCCACCGTAACAGGGAACTCGTCGAAATTTTCCTCGCCCTCGCTTCTACCATGGTTTTTTCCGTCATGGACGGCCCAAAGAATGTCATGCAGCTGCGTCTCCGGCCCGCCCAGGATGAAAAGCCCATTTTATGTCATGATTTCTTGTCATAGAAGTAGGAGCCCACTACATCTATGATAATACCTGGTTTTGTCACAATTATCGTCATAGAAGTGTCATATGTATGACAGAAAAAAAATTCGTTCGGCCCAAAATGTCACGGATGTGTTTTTTTGTAGTGTTAGTCACATTCTTGCAAGGCTTATAGTGATGTGCATTACCGAGAGGTCCTAGAGATACCTCTCCGATACTCGGAGTGACAAATCCTAATCTCGATCTATGCCAACTCAACAAACACCATCGGAGACACTTGTAGAGCATCTTTATAGTCACCCAATTACGTTGTGACGTTTGGTAGCACACTAAGTGTTCCTTCGGTATTCAGGAGTTGCATGATCTCACAGTCATAGGAACATGTATAAGTTATAGAGAAAGCAATAGCAACAAACTAAACGATCATCGTGCTAAGCTAACGGATGGGTCAAGTCAATCACATCATTCTCCAATGATGTGATCCCGTTAATCAAATGACAACTCATGTCTATGGTTAGGAAACATAACCATCATTGATTTAACGAGCTAGTCAAGTAGAGGCATACTAGTGACATTCTGTTTGTCCATGTATTCACACATGTACTAAGTTTCTGGTTAATAAAATTCTAGCATGAATAATAAACATTTATCATGATATAAGGAAATATAAATAAAAACTTTATTATTGCCTCTAGGGCATATTTCCTTCAGTCTCCCACTTGCACTAGAGTCAATAATCTAGATTACATTGTGATGATTCTAACACCCATGGAGTCTTGATGCTGATCATGTTTTGCTCGTGAGAGAGGCTTAGTCAACGGGTCTGCAACATTCAGATCTGTATGTATCTTGCCAATCTCTATGTCTCCCTTCATGACTTGATCGTGGATGGAATTGAAGCGTCTCTTGATGTGCTCGGTTCTCTTGTGAAATCTGGATTCCTTTGCCAAGGCAATTGCACTAGTATTGTCACAAAAGATTTTCATTGGACCCGATGCACTAGGTATGACACCTAGATCGGATATGAACTCCTTCATCCAGACTCCTTCATTTGCTGCTTCCGAAGCAGCTATGTATTCCGCTTCACACGTAGATCCCGCCACGATGCTCTACTTGGAACTGCACCGACTGACAGCTCCACCATTTAATAAAAATATGTATCCAGTTTGTGACTTAGAGTCATCTGGATCAGTGTCAAAGATTGCATCGACGTAACCGTTTACGACGAGCTCTTTGTCACTTCCATAAACGAGAAACATATCCTTGGTCCTTTTCATGTATTTTAGGATGTTCTTGACCGCTGTCCAGTGATCCACTCCTGGATTACTTTGGTAACTCCCTGCTAAACTAATAGCAAGGCACACATCAGGTCTGGTACACAGCATTGCATACATGATAGAACCTATGGCTAGAGCATAGGGAATGACTTTCATTTTCTCTCTATCTTCTGTAGTGGTCGGGCATTAAGTCTGACTCAACTTCACACCATGTAACACAGGCAAGAACCCTTTCTTTGCCTTATCCATTTTGAAATTCTTCAAAACTTTATCAAGGTATGTGCTTTTGTGAAAGTCCAATCAAGCGTCTTGATCTATCTCTATAGATCTTGATGCCCAATATATAAGCAGCTTCACCGAGGTCTTTCATTGAAAAATTCTTATTCAAGTATCCTTTTATGCTATTCAGAAATTCAGTATCATTTCCGATCAACAATATGTCATCTACAAGTAATATCAGAAATGCTACGGAGCTCCCACTCACTTTCTTGTAAATACAGGCTTCTCCAAAAGTCTGTATAAAACATATACTTTGATCACACTATCAAAGCGTATATTCCAACTCCGAGAGGCTTGCACCAGTCCATAAATGGATCACTGGAGCTTGCACACTTTGTTAGCACCTTTTGGATCGACAAAACCTTCTGGTTGCATCATATACAACTCTTCTTTAAGATATCCATTAAGGAATGCAGTTTTGACATCCATTTGCCAAATTTCGTAATCATAAAATGCGGCAACTGCTAACATGATTCGAACGGACTTAAGCATCGCTACGGGTGAGAAGGTCTCATCATAGTCAACTCCTTGAACTTGTCAAAAACCTTTTGCAACAAGTCAAGCTTTGTAGATAGTAACATTACCGTCAACGTTAGTCTTCTTCTTAAAGATCCATTTATTTTCTATGGCCTGCCGATCATCGGGCAAGTCAACCAAAGTCCACACTTTGTTCTCATACATGGATCCCATCTCAGATTTCATGGCCTCAAGCCATTTTGCGGAATCTGGGATCATCATCGCTTCCTCATAGTTCATAGGTTCGTCATGGTCAAGTAACATGACTTCCAGAACAGGATTACCGTACCACTCTGGTGCGGATCTCACTCTGGTTGACCTACAAGGTTCGGTAGTAACTTGATTAGAAGTTTCATGATCATCATCATTAGCTTCCTCACTTACTGGTGTAGGAATCACTGGAACTGATTTCAGTGATGAACTACTTTCGAATAAGGGAGCAGGTACAATTACCTAATTAATTTCTACTTTCCTCCCACTCACTTCTTTGGAGAGAAACTCCTTCTCTAGAAAGGATCCATTCTTAGCAACGAATATCTTCCCTTCGGATCTGTGATAGAAGGTGTATCCAACAGTCTCCTTTGGGTATCCTATGAAGACACATTTCTTCAATTTGGGTTCGAGCTTATCAGGTTGAAGCTTTTTCACATAAGCATCGCAGCCCCAAACTTTAAGAAACGACAACTTGGGTTTCTTGCCAAACCACAGTTCATAAGGTGTCGTCTCAACGGATTTAGATGGATCCCTATTTAACGTGAATGCAGCCGTCTCTAAAGCATAACCCCAAAATGATAGCGGTAAATCAGTGAGAGACATCATAGATCGCACCATATCTAATAAAGTACGATTACAACATTATGACACACCATTATTGTGATAGCCTGGCTTATTAGGGATGGTAGACTACTCATATCAATAAGGAATTCCTTCTTTTCCGGGAGCCCATTCGAACAGAACTCCAAAGTTAAGCGTGCTCAGCTTGGAGTAGTTTCAGGATGGGTGACCGATCGGGAAGTTGCCCCCGGGTGCGCACGAGTGAGGACAAAGTGTGCAGAAAAGACTAGTATTGATCTATGGGGCCAGCCTAGATCGCGCCAGGAGTAACGACCACCGGCGGGTGTGTCCGGGGTGTTACAAATTGGTATCAGAGCCGACCCTCATGGTTACACGGATGTTGGTGGACAAGTGCGCGGTCATGTTGTTCATGACATTTGTGACCCGTCGTGGCACATGGCATGGCACATGTACCAGACTGGATGCACAGACGTATGTGCCAAGAGGGAACGTTCATGTGGCCCGACGAGGACGTCGATTCCTCTGAGTGGGGGTGTATGTGATAGCCTGGCTTATTAGGGATGATAGACTACTCACATCAATAAGGAATTCCTTATTTTCCAGGAGCCCATTCGGACAGAACTCCAAAGTTAAGTGTGCTCAGCTTGGAGTAGTTTCAGGATGGGTGACTAATCGGGAAGTTGCTCCCGGGTGCGCACGAGTGAGGACAAAGTGTGCAGAAAAGACTAGTATTGATCTGTGGGGCTAGTCTAGATCTCGCCAAGAATAACGACCATCGGCGGGTGTGTCCGGGGTGTTACATTTATGTTGTGGTGTTCCGGGTGGCGTGAGTTGCTTAACTATTCTGCATTGTTTCAAATGAAGACCAAACTCGTAACTCAAATATTCTCCTCCACGATCAGATCGTAGAAACTTTATTTTCTTGTTATAATGATTTTCCACTTTACTCTAAAATTCTTTGAACTTTTTAAATGTTTCATACTTATGTTTCATTAAGTAGATATACCCATATCTGCTCAAATCATCTGTGAAGGTGAGAAAATAACGACATCCGCCGTGAGCCTCAATGTTCATTGGACCACATTCATCAGTATGTATGATTTACAATAACTCTGTTGCTCGCTCCATTGTTCCGGAGAACGGAGTTTTAGTCATCTTGCCCATGATGCATGGTTCGCGAGTACCAAGTGATTCATAATCAAGTGATTCCAGAAGTCCATCAGAATGGAGTTTCTTCATGCGCTTTACACCAATATGACCCAAATGGCAGTGCCACAAATAAGTTGCGCTATCATTATCAACCTTGCATCTTTTGGCTTCAATACTATGAACATGTGTGTCACTAATATCAAGATTTAGTAAAAATAGACCACTCATCAAGGGCCCATGACCATAAAAGATATTAATCATATAAATAGAACAACCATTATTCTCTGATTTAAATGAATAACCGTCTCGCATCAAACAAGATCCAGATATAATGTTCATGCTCAACGCTGGCACCAAATAACAATTATTTAGGTCTAAAACTAATCCCGAAGGTAGATGTAGAGGTAGCGTGCCGACGGCAATCACATCGACTTTGGAACCATTTCCCACACGCATCGTCACCTCGTCCTTATCCAATCTTCGCTTAATCCGTAGCCCCTGTTTCGAGTTGCAAATGTTAGCAACTAAACCTGTATCAAATACCCAGGCACTACTGTGAGCATTAGTAAGGTACACATCAATAACATGTATAACAAATATACCTTTCACTTTGCCATCCTTCTTCTCCGCCAAATACTTGGGGCAGTTCCGCTTCTAGTGACCAGTTCCTTTGTAGTAGAAGCACTCAGTCTCAGGCTTAGGTCCAGACTTGGGTTTCTTCACTTGAGCAGCAACTGGCTTGCTGTTCTTCTTGAAGTTCCTCTTCTTCCCTTTACCTTTTTTCTTGAAACTGGTGGTCTTGTTGACCATCAACACTTGATGCTTCTTCTTGATTTCTACCTCCACAGCCTTTAGCATTGCGAAGAGCTCGGGAATCGTCTTATCCACCCCTTGCATATTATAGTTCATCACGAAGCTCTTGTAGCTTGGTGGCAGTGACTGAAGAACTCTGTCAATGACACTATCATCAGGAAGATTAACTCCCAGTTGAGTCAAGTGGTTGTGGTACCCAGACATTCTGAGTATATGTTCATTGACAGAACTATTCTCCTCCATTTTGCAGCTGTAGAACTTATTGGAGACTTCATATCTCTCAATCTAGGCATTTGCTTGAAATATTAACTTCAACTCCTGGAACATCTCATATGCTCCATGACGTTCAAAACGTCATTGAAGTCCCGGCTCTAAGCCGTAAAGCATGGCACACTAGTCATCAGCTTTGCTCTGCCAGGTGTTCACAACATCTGGCATTGCTCCTGCAGCGGGTTTGTCACCTAGCAGTGCTTCCAGGACGTAATTCTTCTATGCAGCAATGAGGATAATCCTCAAGTTATGGACCTAGTCCGTGTAGTTGCTACCATCATCTTTCAACTTAGCTTTCTCTAGGAACGCATTAAAATTCAACGAAACAACAACATGGGCCATCTATCTACAACAACATAGACATGCAAAATACTATCAAGTACTAAGTTCATGATAAATTAAAGTTCAATTAATCAAATTACTTAATAACTCCCACTTAGATAGACATCCCTCTAATCATCTTAGTGATCATGTGATCCATATCAACTAAACCATGTCTGATCATCACATTTTCCCCTCTCTATCTTGTGATGAATTGAGTTTTCCCTTTGAGATTTCGTTTTATCGGATTGAATACTTTTATAGATTTGAGAGCACTTGATATATGTGTTGCAAATGAATACTCGTGGTGATAATGGGGTATTATATTGATTCACTTGATATATGTTTTGGCACTCAACTCGCGGATTCCCGAGGTGACATTGGGGTAATCTACGCATAGGGGTTGATGCACGTTCTTGTCTTTATTTCTCTAGTAGAAATCTTGGGGAAATCTTTGAAGTTCTTTGTGTTGGATTGAGTATTATGAATCTGAAAATATTTGGTGTTATCTTAGTATAAACTCTTGGATAGATCGATCGGAGAGAATAGCTTTGAGGTGGTTTCATACCCTACAAATGATTTCTTCTTATGTTCTCCACTAGATAGGAACTTTGGAGTGATTCTTCATCGTACTTTGAGGGGTGCTTATATGATCCAATTATATTAGCACCGTTGAGAGATTGCACTAGCGAAAGTACGGACCCTAGGCCTCATTTTTAAGCATTGCAATACTGTTTTTATGCCTGTTTACTATTTTCTACCTTGCTTTTTTATTTATTCAGATTATAAAAATAAATTTCTACCATCCATATTACACTTTTATCACCATCTCTTCGCCGAACTAGTGCACATATACAATTTTCCATTGTATTTGGTGTGTTGGGGACACAAGAGACTTTTTATTATTTGGTTGCATGGTTATTTGAGAGAGACCATCATCATCATACGCCTCCCACGGATTGATAAACCTTAGGTCATCCACTTGAGGGAAATTTTCTACCATCCTACAAAACTCTACGGTTGGAGGCCCAACACGAGTCTACAACAACAAGTTGTTTAGTAGACATCATGGCTCTCTTTTATTTTTCTGAAAACTTATTTCTCTTACTTCTATCTACTAGTTAGGATATTTTCAACTGTACGAACTACTTGAGTATTGTCCAAATATATTTTCCACGAGAGCCCCTCAGGATTCATGGTTACTCAAAAGTTGCCATGAGAGCCCCTCGGGATCGTGGTTAATCAACACTACCATGAGAGCCCATCAAGATCATGGTTAATCAAACATTTCCACAATAGCCCCTCAGGATTGTGGTTAATAAACATTGCCATGAGAGCCTCTCAAGATGATGGTTGTTCAAACATTTCCATGATCGCCCCTCAGGATCATGGTTAACAAACATTGCCATGAGATCCCCTCGGCATCATGGTTCCTTAATCACAAAATGGTCGGATTGTCTTGTCCATGATTCACACAAAATCCTAACGTCCAAGGTAACGTAAGTTTCAACAACATGTGGCTATCATGTACTAGTTTCATAACTTGTAAATAAAGCAATGTAGAGCAAGTTCAAGGGTGCAACTTGCCTGGTGCTCACTGATGTTTTTCACATAAATAAATCTTGTTAAGTGATGAAGTTCTTCACACACACAATCCTGATAAAGCTACTCTTCGCTCTTCGAACAATCTAACATAAGTAAAGAGCAATCATGAACAACCATATAATACAAGTCAAACATACAATAAGTGTAGTGCATGGTGTTAGTGACATTGTGTTGTGAGATCATGTGTCAACTGTACTCATAAGAGTTTGGAAAACAACCTAGTGGTTGTTAATTGGAACACATGTGACATAAGGGTTCACATGCAAGTTTCAATAAAAGGTTCGTCACATGAGGACTATGTGACACAAAGTTGTGGTTGCTAGACCCAGTCAAAGGAATCGTGCAATTGGAGTTAAGGTCTATGAATCTTGCATAGCCAAGTTCATGTTCAAGTTAAATGACAATTCAAACTTATTGACCTTCCATGAGTTTGAATACAAACAAAGTTGGTTAGGTTTCATTCTAAGTTCCTCAACTTGGTTTGACTTACAATTCAAAATGAATTAGGATTCACCTTGTTTGAATTCAAATTGAATTTAGTTTGAACTAAGATTTGAATTCGAATTTGAATTCAAATTAAGTTTGAATTATTGAAGCTAGGTTCAATAATGAATTTGCAAATCATGTAGGGGAAAGCAGCAATTTCAAAAAAAATCCTACACACATGCAAGATCATGATGATGCATAGCAACGAGAGGGGAGAGTGTTGTGCACGTACCCTCGTAGACCGTAAGCGGAAGAGTTATGTCAACGTGGTTGATGTAGTCATACATCTTCACGATCGACCGATCCTAGTACCGAAAGTACGGCACCTCCGTGATCTGCACACGTTCGGCTCGGTGATGTCCCACGACCTATCGATCCAGCTGAGTCTCAAGGGAGAGCTCCGTCAGCACGACGGCATGATGACGGTGATGATGATGCTACCGTCGCAGGGCTTTGCCTAAGCACTATGATGATATGACCGAGGTGGATTATGTGGAGGGGGCACCACACACGGCTAAGGGATCAATGATCAACTTGTGTCTATGGGGTGCCCCCTCCCCCGTATATAAAGGAGTGGAGGAGGGGGAGAGGGTCGGCCTCCTAGGCGCGCCCAAGGGGGAGTCCTACTCCCGGTGGTAGTAGGATTCCCCCTTCCCTAGTTGGAGTAGGAGATGGAAGGAAGGGGGAGAAGGAGAGAAGGAAAGGGGGGCCGGCCCCCCTTCCCAAATCGGATTGGGCTTGGGGGCGCGCGCCCCCACCTTGGCTGCCTCCTCCTCCTTTCCACTATGGCCCATTAAGGCCCATTGACTCCCCGAGGGGTTCCGGTACTCCGGAAAATGCCCGAACTCATCCGGAACCATTCCGATGTCCAAACATAGGCTTCCAATATATCGATCTTTATGTCTCGACCATTTCAACACTCCTCGTCATGTCCGTGATCATATCCGGGACTCTAAACTACCTTCGATACATCAAAACACATAAACTCATAATACCGATCATCACCGAACGTTAAGCGTGCGGACCCTACGGGTTCGAGAACTATGTAGACATGACCGAGACACGTCTCCGGTCATAACCAATAGCGGAACCTGGATGTTCATATTGGCTCCCACATATTCTATGAAGATCTTTATCGATCAAACCGCATAATGATATACGTTGTTCCCTTTGTCATCAGTATGTTACTTGCTCGAGATTCGATCATCGGTATCTCAATATCTAGTTCAATCTCGTTACCGGCAAGTCTCTTTACTCGTTCCATAATGCATCATCCCATAACTAACTCATTAGTCACATTGCTTGCAAGGCTTATAGCGATGTGCATTACTGAGAGGGCCCAGAGATACCTCTCCGATACTCGGAGTGACAAATCCTAATCTCGATCTATGATAACTCAACAAACACCATCGGAGACACCTGTAGAACATCTTTATAGTCACCTAGTTACGTTGTGACATTTGATAGCACACTAAGTGTTCCTACGGTATTCAGGAGTTGCATGATCTCATAGTCATAGGAACATGTATAAGTTATGGAGAAAGCAATAACAAACTAAACGATCATCGTGCTAAGCTAATGGATGGGTCAAGCCAATCACATTATTCTCCATGAATAGTACAAGGGAAGAACAACTGTCGGGGAAACTGATCCACGAACACCTATGGGGCCGGCGGACCGGGCCCCTTTCGGTTCGGCGAGGGGCGGAGATCGCACAAAGAGCAGATCGAGGCGAAGCACACGAGCAGTTTACCCAGCTTCGGAGCTCTCCGGAGAGATAACACTCCTACTGCTGCTTGTCTGGTTCTATTATGTTCTTTCTCGCGAGAGCTAAGTGTTTTCTGGCTCACGAATGAATCGAACCCCCCCTACGTTGCGCATGGGCCTCCTTTTATATGCTCAAGGGGTCACCGACAGGTGGCAACGCAGAGAAGGGTACAAATGTAAAAAGTGGGGTGGTTGGTACAGTTACTTGTACAGTGCATCCTACCTAACCCTGACGGCAGGGGACAAGGGCATTAAATGCCCGTCTGGGTCGCCCAAACAGTGCAAAAAAGGACCGTTAGGGGCGCCACCATTCGCCATGATGGCGATCTTGTCAGCTTCGCATGCCACTACGCACCGCTGGCTGCACAGCCTCCCGCCACGCGTGCTTAGAGAGGCCCCCAGGGCGACATGTTGGTGGATGCGCTGGAGCGTGGGCACAGAGTGGCCGCCTGCCATGGCAAGCGCCTTGCCACTGTTGTTATCTTGTCAGGTCCGGAAGCTTGTCGCTCACCGGGCCTCGAGGTACCTTGGTTGGTCTTCCCGGCAAGCTCCTTTTGCCGGGGCCTTGTTGCCTTACCCGAGCGCGTGGCGCGTCGCGGCAAGTTCCTTGGAGTGCCTTGGTTGGCCTTCCCGGCAAGCTCCTCTTGCCGGGGCCTTGTCTCCTGAGCTTAAATACTTTGTTCTTGAATGGCCCCAAGGGAACCATGGAGGATCTTGGCGTTCGCCCGACAAGCCTTGCGGCGGGGTGCTGCAACTGCCCGTGCACAAGTTCGGGGTACTAGGGTACCCCTATTCTAGTACACCGACAGGAGCCCCCGGGCCTGGGCCAGACACGGTGCCGAGCGGTGTTGGGCCAGGCCCAAGACAGGGCACGGGCACACGCGGACTGGGCCACGCCGAATCTCGCTCTGTATCCAGCGCGCTCTCCCCTAACGACACGCGTTGAATGCGGCATCGTGGGAGAGATCGTGGGTGGTTCTTTATTCGGAAGGGAGAAACGTCCGCCCCGTCCCTCTTTATAAGCAGAGGAAACAGGGGCAGTTCGTTCCCCCTCGCTGGTTGCTACTACTCCATCTTCACGAACCTCCGCCGCTCCCCCCTTCTTCTCGAAGCCGAGAGAGCAGCGCTCCGCCCCCCCATTGCCACCAGCATCACCAACGCCGTCGACCTCCCCCACCACCTCCGCCATGGCTCCGAAAGCTGACAAGGGAAAGGGCGTGAAGTCGGCCGAGGCGCAGCGGCTCACGGCGCTGCGGAAAGAGCGGGCGATCTTCTCCCCCCAGCTCGGCGTGAAGGAGCTGAGGGAGTACTTCTACCTCTTTTGGGCGACGGAGACGCGGGCGCATCCGCGCACGAGGGTACTCCCGGCTGCTGCTTCGGAACTGGCTCCAAACGGGTACCCATTCTTCGCGCTGTTCTTCTATTGCGGGCTCTGCCCGCCCTTCTTGGAGTTCTTCTGCGATATCATGAACACCTACGGCTTCCGCCTCCTTGATTTCACCCCCAACGCCGTTCTGACCATGGCAGTTTTCGCACATTTGTGCGAAAACTTTGTCGGAGTCCATCCCAATGTTGCCCTTTTCCGCCACTTCTTCATACCTCGGGTAGAGAGAGGAGAGCCGCTTGCCAGAGGGATCGCCTGGATCTCGAGAGTCGGCAAGAAGGAGGCGTACTTGGAGGGTGTGCTCCGCAGCAAGTGGGAGGAGTGGAGAGCGGAGTGGTGCTGGATCGTCGAGGAGAATCCGCAGCCCTTCACCGCCGTGCGCCAAGCTCCAATAGTGCGCGGCAATGACTGGAGCAACGTGGCCCCGGAAGACGAGAGGATGAAGATCTCCATTACTAGGATCCTTCGCCTCAGGCTTGCCGGGCTCACTATAGGCGCTGTAGGCGCAGATTTACTCCGCCGCCGCATCGCCCCCCTGCAGGAGAGGGGGAGGCCCGCTTGGGAATTCAAGAACTCGGCGGACATCATGAGGCTGCGGCCGGGCCTCAACTACAACTTCACCGTCTTGGAGCTGGATGCAATGCTCCTGGAGTTGTTCAAACGCGACCCCCAGCACCCATTCACGCTGCCGAGGGGCGTCGTTCCATTGTGCAACAATTCTTCGCTTGACCGGATCCGCGCCATGATGCCGTTGTGCGATTCACACGGAATCATTCCAACTTGGCAAGAGCCTGCGGATGACGTCGTGCAAGTGTTCTTCGACAACTTGGAAGAAGTGCCGGTCCACGCTGACGAGCAGAAGAGCCTCACCCGTGACACCACCGACGAGGAGCTGCAGCGCATCGCCACTAGGGCGGAAGAGGTTGCAGCCGCAGCTGCCGCGGGCGCGTTCGGGTTCACTGTGGAGGAGGCGGAGGCTGCAGAGGCGGCAAACCTCGCCAAGCGCGCGGAGTTCATTGGCGAGGAAGAGCCTGCCGGTTCTGAAGCCGAGCCGAGCGAGGCCGGCGAGGAAGAGCCCGAGCCTTCAGAAAGCTTGCCGCAGGCGGAGCCCCCGACCCCACCAAGGAGGCGTCTTCGCAGGGCCGCGGACGTAGCGGGGCAGCAGCCGGGTCAACAGCCGCCGAGCCGTGCGACATGCTCTACCGCGGCAAGCAATGTTGCCGTGGGAGCGCCTCACGCAGCAGCGGCAACTGGAGCGGGATCTTCCCGGGCCACCGCCCCCGCCCCCGCCAAGCGGGCAAGGGATCCTACTCCTCCGCCTCGCCGCACCAGAGGGGAGCCAGACTTCGATCTTTCCGCGCTCAGCTCCGACGAGGAGGAAGAAGAGTAAGTTTCTTTGGTGCTCTTGTAGTTCTTCAATTTTGCTGTTTTTATCTTGTATCTGACTTGCTTCAATCTGGACTCCTTTCTTTTCAGGACGCTGGCCCAGAGAGCGGCGAAGAGGGCCAAGGCCGCGGTGATTGTCATCGAAGATGACCCCACCGTGTCGGCAGGGGGTGGGTCCGAGACGACCTTGACGGACCTGGCAACCACTCCTCAAAGCAGCCCCCAGCGCAGCCCCCAGCGTAAGTTCATAGTTAGCTTTCTGCTGTCGGGCGCGCATGAGTGCTTTTTCCTTTGTTGATATCTTGCTTGTTGATTTGTGTAGGAGCAGAGCAGCCACATCAGGAGCGCCCGGAAGCTGGTCCCGAAGTGCCATCTGCTTCGACTACGCCGCCAAGGGAGGGGTTCCCGGTAAGGGAGCGCTCTCGGGCAAGAGAGAACTCTCCGGCAAGGGGCAGCACCGTCGATCCTGCGGCGGCCGAGACCGCAACTACAGGTCTTGGCACAGGTAATTCCCTTGTCCAAAAACTTTCCCTTGGGTTCTTCTTCTTCTGATTTTCTTCTCTTGGATTTTTGATTGATTTTTCTCCCTTCTTCGTTCTTCAGACCCATCTGCTGCTGAGCCAATGGAGACAGAGGGCGCCGGCGAGGAAGGGGCCGGTGCTGATGAGACCGCCGGCGAGGAGGCCGCCAAGGCTGCCGCCGCAGAAGCCGGCGAGGGGTCGGGCGATCGCACTGACGACCCTGAGGCCGCAGGAGCGCCAGGCGCTCCACCGACCGCCGATCCCTCTGCCGCTTCTACGGAGCCGGGCTCCGAGGAGCCCCAGCCCGGCGCCTACTTGAAGGCCGGTGACGATATCTTCATCAAGCTACCCTGGGCGTCGAGCTCCAGGGCGCCGGTTGAGGGGGAAACTTTCGATGAGGAGGTGCTCGCCTCTGCTGGACTGTCGTTGGTCGACGCGCCCAGCAGCAGCAGTGGCGAGCCTGAGGAGGAGCAGCTGCTGCGGAAGCTGCTATCACTCTACCACGCACGGCAAGCCAAGCTGGCTTCCCGGGAAGCGCTTGTCGCGAAGGCGGGAGTGGATATGGAGAAGCGCGCGGAGGAGCTCCGGGGCCACAATCAAGAGGCTCTCCGGTCCCTGGCACAGGAGCGGGAGCGACTCGACGAGGAGCGCACGGCCTTCCTTCTCGAGAAGGCCGAAGCTGAGGAGGAACAAAGGCTGGCCGTCGAGAAGCAGTCCGCGCGAGAAGGAGAATTGGTGCAGCGGAAGGCCAACCTCAACAGCTACGAGGAGGAGCTCGCCGAGCGCGAGCAAGCACTTGGCGGGGCGCTCAAGGAAGCAAAGGACGTTGTCGCGATCGCAGAGGCCGCCAAGAAAGAGCTGGAGGAGAAGGTGGCGCAGCTGGAGGCCAATATCGGGAAGAGCGGCGAGGAGCTTGCCGCGCTCAAGCGTGAGTGTGAGAAGGATGATGCCGCCCACGGTGAGCTGCAAGGTCTTCTCGCTGAGAGGGGCAAGGAGCTCAGCGCCGCCAAGGATTCCAATGCGGACCTGGAGTTGAAGCTGGCCACGCTGATGCAGACGCTGGAGGCCGCCAAGGAGCGGGAGAAAACCTTGTCGGAGAAGGTCAAAGCTGACAAGGCGCTGCTGGAGAGCATCGCAGTTACCCAGAACTCGTTCAGAGACACTGTGGAGCACTGGACCGAGGGTCTGGTGAATATTGCCGCAGTCATCAACGAGGAGCTGGCGCAGCTGGGGATGGAGGACTTTGGGTATCCCTCCGACGAGAACCTCCAACCCAGCGTCAAGCTCAGCCTGTTCTTCAAGGGCGTGGCGGCGGCACTCCAGCGGCTCCGAGAAAGGATCCCAAAGCAGCTGGCCGACGAGTCGCGCAAAATCTGCGCCGGGGTTCTCCAGAAGGTGCTGATGAAGGTGGCCTTCCGCAATCCAGGCCTCAGCTTCACCAACGTCCTCAAGTCCTTGCCGCCAGACGCCGATCGGGACGCACTCAAGGCCCTTGTCGCACCCATTGTGGACAAGGTGAGCGAGATCAAGAGGGTTGAGGGCGACCGCGTAGACTAGGCCGCCCATTTCTTCTTCTCCTTTGTCGCTGCTAATCACGTTATGAAAACAGTCTGTTAGAGCTGAGACAAGTTATCTTGTAATATAACTTTATTTCTGTTATCAATTGCTATGTTATTTCCTCTACTAGATTCCTTCCTTTGTATGTTTTTACCCTACGCTTCAAGGGAACTTGTCGGCGCAGGCACCCGAGCCGCGAGCGTTGAGTGCGGAACTTCAGCAGCCTGCTGGCGGCGCTGCTTCCGACAAGAAACCTTGTCGCGACTAGATGCAGCACACTTAAGTTGTTGAGCGGACTCGAAACAAAGTAAGGGCGCAACTAGCCACGAGTTGGTTCCTCCGCGCACAGGTTTTCCATACAAAGCAGGGTCGTTCGAGGAAAATAACTCAAAAATTTAAAAATTGATTGCTCAAACTTTGGCAACTTAGCTTTTCTGTCGTTTGCTTCCCGGCAAGGCAAAACTTTGCTTGAACGACGCCTGGTCCATACCACAATCTTCTCCTTCCCCCCCGGCAAACTTGTGTGCGAAGGAACCTTCTTTTCCTTTGTTGAAAAGAAGAAAGAAGAGAAAATAATGATATGGAGCCCTTCGGCTCGTTATTGCTTACCGGATGTAGGTGCTGCACAAAGTGTCAGATAACGCATGCAAGAAAGAAACTAATGCATGAAATGGACAAGTTGTGCGGAGCACATGGGGTTCTATTTATGCACGGGATCTGCGCCCGGCTTTGTACAAAGGATTACATGCAACAGCGGCAAGACTTGTACAAAAGGTGGTTGCCGGAACGGGGTTCCGGCAACCGCGCCCTGTGGAAAAAACTTACGAAGATGTGCTATGTTCCAGGAGTTGCTCACCGGAATGCCATCTTCGCTCTCAAGGCGGACAGCGCCGGGCCTTGTGACTCGTCTCACCCGATAAGGGCCTTCCCACTTCGGCGTCAACTTGTTGGAATTCTTGGCGGACTGAACGCGCCGAAGAACAAGGTCGCCTTCCTCGAAGCTTCTGGCCTTAACTTTGCGGCTATGGTAGCGGCGCAAAGCTTGCTGGTATCGAGCAGCTCGTACAGCAGCCTGAAGATGATCTTCCTCAAGGAGCAGCGCGTCGTCTTGTCGCCGCTGTTCTTGCTCAAGCTCATCATAAGCGAGCACTCGAGGCGATCCGTATACGAGTTCCATGGGGAGAACTGCCTCTGCTCCATAGACTAGAGCGAAAGGTGTTTGGCCAGTGGCTCGATTTGGCGTCGTTCTGATCGACCAAAGAACCACCGGCAGCTCCTCGATCCAGTTTCTTCCGCACTTGCGCAGCCTGTCGAAAGTTCTGGTCTTGAGCCCGCGCAGCACTTCAGCATTTGCCCTCTCTGCTTGACCGTTGCTTCTCGGATGAGCAACAGAAGCGAAGCAGACCTTGGCGCCAAGGTCTTGGACGTACTGCATGAAGGTGCGGCTCGTAAATTGCGTGCCGTTGTCGGTGACGATCCTGTTAGGGATCCCGAAACGGCAAGCAATTGACCTGAAGAACTTGACTACTGACTGTGCTGTCACCTTCCTCACTGGCTGCACTTCTGGCCACTTTGTGAACTTGTCGATTGCGACGTACAAGTACTCAAAGCCCCCGACAGCTCGGGTGAAAGGGCCGAGGATATCGAGCCCCCAGACCGAAAATGGCCAGGATAAAGGGATCGTCTGGAGAGCTTGAGCTGGCTGGTGTATCTGTTTGGAGTGGAACTAGCACGCTTCACACTTGGTTACTTGTGCAGTTGCATCCTGGAGGGCTGTCGGCCAAAAGAAACCTTGCCGGAAAGCTTTGCCGGCAAGTGCTCTTGCGCCAATGTGGTGGCCACATATGCCTCCATGTATCTCTGCCAACAGCTTTTGTCCATCTTCCCGGCAAATACACTTCAATTTCACACCGTTGAGTCCTCTTCTCTACAGTATGCTATCGACAAACTGGTACATACTTGACTGCCGGGCTACTTTTTCCGCTTCTTCTTGCTTTTTGGGAAGTTCTCCTGTCTGAAGGAAATGGACAATCTGCTGTGCCCATGCTGGAGCTTGTGGCTCGACAACAAGGACTAAAGGCACATCTGCTGCTGCGGGAACGTCCGCTTCTACGGCAAGGACTTGCGGCCCTGCCGGAGCTTGATGTTCCCCGGCAAGTTTGCCGGAGCAAAACTTGTCGGGAGCGTCTGCTTCAACAGAACAAACCATAAGGCTTGCCGGAGCAGACTGCCCCTCAGCATCCTTGGTGTTGATCTTGGGGACTTTCTTGGTGGTGGCTTCGGGGAGCTCTGCCGGAAAGTAGTCACCAGAAACCAACTTCCTCTTCTTGCTTTGTCCAGTTGATGGTGTTACGGATGGTTGAGTCAACTTGAGCACAAAGATCCCTGGTTCCACAGGTAACTTTAGTGCGGCGCACTTTGACAGGCCATCAGCAATGACATTCTGAGCTCTTGGGATATGCTCCATCTGTAGGCCGTCAAAGTGCTCTTCTAGCTTCCTCACTTCATCAACATATGCTTCCATCAATGGACTCTGGTAGTTCTTGTTCACTTGGCGAACGACAAGCTGTGAGTCACCCCTGACAATGAGCTTCTTAATCCCAAGGTCTGCTGTGATTCTGAGACCGGCAAGCAATCCTTCATATTCTGCAGTATTGTTGGTTGCTTGCTCCTTGGGAAAGTGCATCTGGACTATGTACTTGAGGTGCTCTCGGTGGGCGCGACAAGCAGCACGCCCGCACCGGCGCCTTGCAGCGAGAAGGCACCATGAAAGTACATCAGCCACTCTCTGCTTGCCTCTTTGACAGGGATGCTCGTCTCTGGAATTTCTTCATCTGGGGTTGGCGTCCATTCTGCTATGAACTCTGCCAATGCTCTGCTTTGGATAGTTGAAGTGCTCTCAAACTGGAGGCCAAAGCTTGACAGTTCCAGTGCCCACTCGACAATCCTGCCTGTTGCTTCTGGATTTTGCAGTATCCTCTTCAGCGGAAAGCGAGTGACGACTATGATCTCATGTGCTTGGAAGTAATGGCGCAGCTTTCTCGAGGCCATGAGGAGGCCGAAAAGCAACTTCTGCACACCAGAGTACCTTGATCTAGCCCCCTGTAGAAGGGAACTGACAAAGTAAACTGGACGCTGCACCATTCTCTTCTGCATCTTATCATGCTCCTGCGCAGATCCATCTTTGTCAGGACCAGAGCTTGTCAGCGAAGCCCCCTGTTTGTCGCTGGATGCATCTGCCGTGGTTGCTGGCTCATCATCTGCCTCCCTCTCCGCCACTAACGCAGCACTAACCACTTGATTGGTTGCCGCTATATACAGCAGCAACTTCTCTTGCGGCTTAGGTGCGACAAGTGTTGGAGTGGAGGACAGGTATCTCTTCAAGTCCTGCAGCGCAGCCTCCGCCTCCGGAGTCCATTTCATTGGACCTGCCTTTTTCAAAATTTTGAAAAATGGCAGGGCGCGCTCAGCAGATCTAGAGATAAACCTGCTGAGAGCAGCCACGCAACCGGCAAGCCTTCGTACATCCTTGACGCGCTTTGGTGCTTCGATCTACTCAATGGCCTTGATCTTGTCGGGATTGGCTTCAATTCCCCGCTGAGACACGAAGAACCCGAGAAGCTTGCCGGAAGGAACTCCAAACACGCACTTCTCGGGGTTAAGCTTGAGGTTGATCTTGCGCAGATTTGCAAATGTCTTGTCTAAATCTTGAATCAGGGTCGCCCTGTTCTTGCTCTTGACCACTATGTCATCCATGTAGGCTTCCACATTTCTGTGCATCTGCGGCTCAAAAGCGTGGTGGACTACCCTTGCGAATGTTGAACCAGCATTCTTCAAACCGAAAGGCATCCGTACGAAGCAGTACGTGCCACACGGGGTGATAAATGCGGTTTTCTCTTCATCCTCTTCTGCCATGAAGATCTGATGGTATCCTGAGTATGCATCAAGAAATGAAAGCAAATCACATCCGGCTGTGGAGTCAACAATCTGGTCAATGCGCGGCAAGGGAAATGGGTCTTTGGGACAAGCTTTATTAACATCAGTAAAGTCAATACAAAGCCTCCATTTCCCGTTAGCCTTGCGCACGACAACAGGATTGGCCAACCACGTGGGATGGAGCACTCCTCTGACAAGGCCTGCTGCTTCCAACTTCTTGATTTCTTCTGCGATGAATTCTTGGCGCTCCACTGCCTGTTTCCTGACTTTCTGCTTGACGGGCCGCGCATGAGGACAAATGGCAAGGTGGTTCTCAATTACTTTGCTGGGAACACTGGGGATATCAGACGGTTGCCATGCAAACACGTCGACATTCGCCCGCAGGAAAGCAACGAGCGCGCTTTCCTATTTGGGGTCAAGAGTGGCGCTGATGGTGAAGGTACCACCAGTGCCGTCCTCCTTGGCGGACAACTTCTTGGTCTCAGGTGGAGCTGCCATTGCCTTCTTACACTTGCCGGTGGAGCTCGATGGTGCGTCCTCGACGGTAGCGCAGCACTCCGAAGAGGTGCGCTTGCCGGAGTGGGCATCAGAGCTCTTGCCGGACTTGTTCTTCTTATTCCCTCCGGGAGCTTCAGCGGCAAGTGTCTTGCGTTCTTCTGTGGCTGCTGCTTCCTGGTAGATCTTGTCGGCACAGATAAGAGCATCCTTCTTGTCGCCAGGGACAGAGATGACACTTATCGGGCCTGGCATTTTCAGTACGTTGTACGCATAGTGAGAGGCTGCCATGAACTTGGCGAGTGCCGAACGGCCAAGGATTCCATTGTAAGGTAATGGAAAGTCAGCAACATCAAATGTGACCCTCTCAGTCCTAAAGTTTAGCTCGCTGCCAAATGTTACCGGCAACATGATCTTTCCCTTCGGCTTGCTTCTTCCCGGGTTGATTCCTTGAAATGTACCGGTCTCTTCGAGCTCGCTGTCAGGGATCTGGAGTTTCTGAAGCACCGCGGAGGAGATCAGGTTCAAGCCGGCCCCGCCGTCAACTAGCATCTTAGTGACCTTGAGGTTGCGGATTGTTGGTGAAACCAACATCGGCAAGCACCCGACCGCAGTTATGCGATCAGGGTGGTCCTCAATATCAAAGATGATAGGCGTGCTGGACCATTTCAGAGGCTTGCGTGACTCGACGGGTGGTTCTGCTGCATTAACTTCCTGCACCCACTGCTTGAGCTGGCGGTGCGAGGTGTGCAGAGAAGCACCACCGTCAACGCACAGGACCTCTGTGGCCTTCTGGAACTCCTGCTCATCAGTCTCCTCATCATCCATGTCTTCATCGTTGTCGTCATCTTCATCCTTGTCGCGACCACGAGGGGGTCTGTCTCCTTGCCGCTGCTTGGCCTTGCCGCGGCGTCCTCCTCGGCCGGGACATTTCTTACCGGATCCCCCAGCACCCTCCTGGGCCTTCTCCTTGTCGCGCCGCTCGTATTCAGCTTTCTGTTGCTCAACAAGCTGCTCGACTTTCCTGCAGCTCTGGAGATCATGGCCCTTGGTGCGGTGGATCTTGCAATACTGCTTGTTGGTGCCGTCCTGCTTGTCGGCGACCGCCACCTCCGCGGCAACCTCCTTGCCGGAGTCACCAGCTTTGGCTTCCTTGGCGCCACCACCGTTGCCGGACTGCTCAACAACTAGCACCTCTTTGCCTTTCCTCTTCCTGTTGTTCCGCCGCCGGTTTTTCCTTGCCGGGGCAGCATCTTCACTGTCAGATCCTCCCGCTCCTACATTCTCTCTGGGGAGTCTCCTCCCTTCCTCAGCACGTGCACACTTGTCGGCCAGTGCATATAACTCACTGACGTCCCTGATCTTGCACATCGCCATTTCCTCCTGCATCCTGCGGTTTCACACATTCTGATGGAACGCGCTGATCACCGCGGCAGGGTGGATGTCTGGGATGTTGTGCTGCACACTGCTGAATCTCTGAATGTACTTGCGCAGGGGCTCTCCTTCCTTCTGGGCGAGCAGATGAAGATCACTCTCCTGGCCATGAGGCTTGTGTCCGCCTGTGAAGGTGCCGACAAACTGATGGCACAGATCATCCCAAGAGGATATGGAGTTGTCCGGCAAGTGCATGAGCCAGGATCTGACGTTGGGCTTGAGTACCAGCGGGAAGTAGTTGGCAAGGATCTTGTCATCCCGTCCCCCAGCAGCCTGCACCGCAATGGTGTAAATGCTGAGGAACTCCGACGGATGCGTCTTGCCGTCGTACTTCTCCGGTACGTCTGGCTTGAAGTTCTTCATGCTAGGCCACTGGACTTGCCGCAGCTCACGAGTGAACGCAGGGCAACCTACCGCGTACGGCAGATCGCCTGGTTCCCGTGGCGCATGCATGTCAACAGAGGGCCCATCGCGCTTGTCGGATTGACGTCGCGCTTCTCTTCGGCGCTCGATGCGAGTTCGAGCGTCTTCTTGTTGTCGATCATGAAGAACTTGGCGCTGATCGCGACGAGCTCGTGGATCCGACGATGCAGTGGAGTCGCTGTCGAGGTGGATCCGGCGAGTCGGCGATCTTGGCCTTCGGGGTGGTGATTGCATGGTAGTTGCACCTCCACCCATTTCGTCGCCACCGGCTCGCGCCCGGCAACCCTGCCGCGGCGGCGACGCGCTCGGCCGCCGTGGAGTGTCGCCGTTGGCATAGCCGATGAGACTCTGAATGGTGGCCCTCCATTCGTCGATCTTGTCCGACGTCGGAGGGTAATCTAGGAGCAGTTGAGCTCGCGCCAAAGCTTCTGCTGGAGTGGTGGGTGGCAGTGGCGGACGACGCGAGGAGCGGGACATGCTCGGACTTCTAACTATGTTAGAAGGAGCAGTATCCCGTCCAGGTGACCGTGCCCCGCTCGTGCCAGCATGCTGGTGTGCATGCTGGTCTTGAGCGCCCCGAGATCCACCAGCTTGGTCTTGGCCTATCATGCGTATGGCACTGCGAGTGTCATGACGCTGTTGGTCTTGCGCCTCCTGAGAGTGGCGCGGAACATGTACAGTCGCCGAGGTTTGTGCAGCCTTGTCCTTGGACCTGGCAGCATCATAAGCTTCCTCGTCGACGTCCATTCTTCCGCCGGCGTCCATTTCACCACCCGTTTGCTCCAATGGCGGTGGAAGTGACGTGGACGGAGCGGCTGCCGCCGAAGTCTTCTTTTTCGGTGGCATGTTGAGGAAGGGAATGAAGATCTAGCTCGTGTGAACACCGGATCAGGTTCGCACAATCTCGATGCCCCCTACCTGGCGCGCCAAAGATGTCGGGGAAACTGATCCACGAACACCTATGGGGCCGGCGGACCGGGCCCCTTTCGGTTTGGCGGGGGGCGGAGATCGCACGAAGAGCAGATCGAGGCGAAGCACACGAGCAGTTTACCCAGCTTCGGAGCTCTCCGGAGAGATAACACTCCTACTTCTGCTTGTCTGGTTCTATTATGTTCTTGCTCGCGAGAGCTAAGTGTTTTCTGGCTCACGAATGAATCGAACCCCCCTACGTTGCGCATGGGCCTCCTTTTATATGCTCAAGGGGTCACCGACAGGTGGCAATGCAGAGAAGGGTACAAATGTAAAAGGTGGGGTGGTTGGTACAGTTACTTGTACAGTGCACCCTACCTAACCCTGACGGCAGGGGACAAGGGCATTAAATACCCGTCTGGGTCGCCCAAACAGTGCAGAAAAGGACCGTTAGGGGCGCCACCGTTCGCCACGATGGCGATCTTGTCAGCTTCGCATGCCACTATGCACCGCTGGCTGCACAGCCTCCCGCCACGCGCGCCTGGAGAGGCCCCCAGGGCGACACGTTGGTGGATGCGCTGGAGCGTGGGCATAGAATGGCCGCCTGCCGCGGCAAGCGCCTTGCCGCTGTTGTTATCTTGTCGGGTCCGGAAGCTTGTCGCTCACCGGGCCTCGAGGTACCTTGGTTGGTCTTCCCGGCAAGCTCCTCTTGCCGGGGCCTTGTTGCCTTGCCGGAGCGCGTGGCGCGTCGCGGCAAGTTCCTTGGAGTGCCTTGGTTGGCCTTCCCGGCAAGCTCCTCTTGCCGGGGCCTTGTCTCCTGAGCTTAAATACTTTGTTCTTGAATGGCCCCAAGGGAACCATGGAGGATCTTGGCGTTCGCCCGGCAAGCCTTGCCGCGGGGTGCTGCAACTGCCCGTGCGCAAGTTCGGGGTACTAGGGTACCCCTATTCTAGTACACCGACAACAACCTCCTGAGGTTGAGGTGTTCTTGTGCGAGTGTTGGCTACTTGCTCTGTTAGAGCTGTCGACCCATCTCCGTCTCCGTCCCCCTTCTACTGTGGTGGCTAGTCCTATATATAGAGGCCCTGGTCCTCTTCCCAAATGTTGAGCGGGAAGGGAGCCAACAACGGCGGGCAAATTTGAAGGGGGGCATCTAGTACAAGCTATCCTGACAAAAGTAGTCTTCGCCTGCGAAAAGCCCTGGGGTGACGCCATCTTGGGCTCCATGATGACCTCCGCCTTGTGGTCCTCATGGTCTTGGTCTTGTTGCACCAATATGGCAACCTTTGCCTGATGCCTCGGTACTCTTTGTCTGCGCTTGCCTCCTTAGCACCAAAGAGGAAACAAAGACTCTGCGCGCACCGGCGCCCGCCTGGCACCCGCCTGGCGCCGTTTGTCATGGCTCACGTCACGAGTTCCTCGTGAGGTTTGCCCCGCCTTGATATCTCCGCTCCTCGTGAGCCTGCCTGGCTAGGCCACTCTAGAGGAGGCCTTGTGTCGTCCGCCTCGTGAGGCTCGGACCTTCGCGAAGGTCTTGGATGCCTTGTTGATGAAGATGGGCCATACGGCCTGCTGCATAGCCACGCCATGGGCCGCAGGCAGGCAAGTCTGGGGACCCCCATTCCCGGAACGCCGACAGTAGCCCCTGAGCCCAAGGTGCCCTCGGGCTCGGCTTCACGGCAAAGCCAAGGGTCAAGTTCGGAGCGCTGCAGGCCCCAAAAGCCTGCGGCCTCGGTCGACGTGTGGCGGTTGATTGGACGTCGGCATCTCCGCTTCCCCATGCTGCCTCGGCAACTGCATGATTTGACAAGTCCCTACGACATGCAAGGTAAACCATCATTACCTGCGATCGTGGGAGATGCCGGTTGGCCTCCTCTTGCTATAAATGGGGAGGGGGCAGAGCCCCTGTTGCCCATCTTCTCCTCCCTCGCTTCTTCCTCCTCGCTCTCCTGCTGACAGTAATGGCGCCAATTAGAAGGTTCTCGGCCGAAGAGAAAGGGAAAGCTCCCCGTGATAATCCGGAGCCACTTCCACCAAAGAAATGAGCGATCCACCGTCGTGACGAGGCGGCGTTGCAAGTGGTGACGAGGCCTTGGTGCGAGCGGCCTCCACTAGGGTTCCCGCTGCCCTTGTACGCCTGAGCTGAGGGCTCGGGAGGACAGGGCGACGAGCGGCACCGCCCGTGCCGCGTCCAGGGTCGCCGTGTCACGACGCCTCGCGCCGTCGCCCCTGGGGTGCACACCGCTGACTCCTCGCGCGAGTTGGTGCTATGGGCGCCAATGCCATCGAGCTCCTGGATCCGCTTCCTGCGATTCTTCTCCGACGTGATGCTGCCGAGGGGGCCGCTTGAGCTTTGGCTGCAGCACACCGACTGCTGTGCCCCGGCGACTGGAGCGGAGATCGAAGTGGTCCCCACCGGCAAGATCTTCATGACCCGCGGCTGGGGTGGGATCGCACGGGTTTGCCGTGCGAGAGGGGCCCTCGCGATCCACTTCGAGTTCGATGGTGCCTCCATGCTCTTCTTCAAGGTCTTCGACGCAGAGGGCCACCGCTTGGAGTGCTGCCCTGGAGGGGAGCACCAGGTCGACGCGCATCCCGCCCGCGAGCACTCCAGCAGCAGCAGTTTGTGGGAGTCCGGCAGCTCTCCCGAGTTTTACGAGACTCCAAAGATGAGCGATGACAGCTACGTCCCCCCGAGCTCTCACCGCGCTCGGAGCAGGGCCGCGGCGTCCAGTAGTCGCTGCCGCTGATCTGGATGGGGTTGGTGTCGGCCTCCCGTGGACCATTGTTGATGATGGCGTCTGCCTCGGGAGGGTGTAGATAGGATTCCTCTTAGTGATAGCTTTTGTTCCCTGTGAAAGATCGCGAATCACCCCGTGTGGGAATGTAAGGGTCCGTAACGTCTTTCTTGTTCATCTTCCTTGTTATAAAAACTTGGTGAACGCATGTCCCGTTGAGGCTCGATCCCTCCCTTCCTTTCCTCGCGACAGCTTGTTGCTCTACACTAACAGGTCCCGGTCCCAAGGCGGCTACAACCGCCACTGGTATGCCAGGTCGCGTGCCATGGTCAAGGCCAGGAGGTGCACGGCCCAAGGTCCAGTAAGAGCCCCTGAGGCGCGGTGCTTAGGAGGTCCCTGTTGGTGTCGAAACCAGCGGATCTCGGGTAGGGGGTCCCGAACTGTGCGTCTAGGCCGGATGGTAACACGAGGCAGGGGACACAATGTTTTACCCAGGTTCAGGCCCTCTTGATGGAAGTAAAACCCTACGTCCTGCTGGATTAATATTGATGATATGGGTAGTACAAGAGTAGATCTACCACGAGATCAGAGAGGCTAAACCCTAGAAGCTAGCCTATGGTATGATTGTATATTCGTCCTATGGACTAAAACCCTCCGGTTTATATAGACACCGGAGAGGGCTAGGGTTACACAAAGTCGGTTACAATGGGAGGAGATCTACATATCCATATTGCCAAGCTTGCCTTCCACGCCAAGGAAAGTCCCATCCGGACACGGGACGAAGTCTTCAATCTTGTATCTTCATATTCCAAGAGTCCGGACAAAGGTTATTGTCCGGCTATCCGGACACCCCCTAATCTAGGACTCCCTCAGTAGCCCCTGAACCAGGCTTCAATGACGATGAGTCCGACGCGCAGATTGTCTTCGGCATTGCAAGGCGGGTTCCTCCTCCAAATACTTCATAGAAGATTTTGAACACAAGGGTAGTGTCCGGCTTTGTAAAATAAGTTCCACATACCACCGTAGAGAGAATAATATTTCCACAAATCTTAATCTGTTGACATGTTTTGGTAACATGACATTATGTCACGGCCCGGTGCTTATTTGAACCGTTTATCGTCAACCAGCTCCACACATAACGTGAGGCGGTTTCTTGACACGTCTTGTCAAAGCAGAGATCGTGTTCCCCCAATTACGGGATTCTCATCAATACGGTCGTGGGTAACCCAACCGTGTCTAGGACTCCTAGATTATAGGCAAGTCCCAAACGGCTACGGAGAGGACGCTTGATATTCACCCTCTTTATAAAGGGACAAGGTTTTCGCTTTTTCCCTCTCGTGCTCAATCGAACCCCTCCCCCGCCTCGAGTTCTAACACCCAAAGCCCAGGTCAGGTGCTTCGGATCTCCAATCATGTCTGGATCCAGCCTTCAAGGCCGGTGGATGCCCTCCCTCGTCACAGAAGAGGATATCAAGAAGTTGAGGGAGGCCAGATACTTGACCGCCAAGGTTTCGCATCGACTGCCTTCTCGAGGGCAGGTCGTCCCTACTCCCGAACCCAATGAGAACGTCGTGTTCGTCTCCCACTTCCTCCGAGGCCTAGGCCTCACTCTGGATCCCTTCGTCAGGGGTTTGACGTTCTATTACGGGCTAGATTTCCACGATCTAGCTCCGGACTCCTTTCTCCACGTCTCGACATTTATTGTCGTGTGTGAGGCCTTCCTCTGCATTACCCCTCACTTCGGCCTGTGGCTCAAGACCTTTGAAGTGAAGCCAAAGATGATCGAGGGGCAACATATAGCATGCGGAGGCGCGTCAATAGGCAAGATGGCAGGAGCTCCATGGCCGAAAGGTTCCTTTCCAGAGGTGTTCGAATTATGGCAACGGGAGTGGTTTTACGTCACGGCTCCCAGAAGTGCCAAGTGGGCGGCTTCCCCCACTTTCCGCTCAGCCCCCCCACCACAACTGATGTCATGGATTAGCAGAGATCTGAGCTGGGGTCCAGCCAAGGACGTGCCTATACTGCAAAGCCGCATTCAAGATCTCTTCGAGGGAGATTTTAATTTGGTTGTGGTAATGTAAGTTATGCTGGTTCATCGAGTCCAGCCCTGCAAACGCCGGCCCCTTCGCTTATGGGAGTTCAACCCAGAAGGACCGCGTGCTATTCAAAGTTTCCTCGGCTTGATGCACGAGGAGATGTACAAGTCATTTTTCGGACCTCAAATAGAGTGTCCGGATACTACCGAGGACGTGGGCCTGAGCAGTAACTGCGCCGCCAAACAGGTAAGTAATCCTCTAGCCGAACACACCATCTTTTATTTATCATGAAGTTATTTCTGAGAGATCGCTCTTTGACCAGGACTGGTTAACAAAGGCGAAGATGATTCGGTGTTCGGCCCCCCTCCCTGGGGGTTTGGAAAATCCGGTATTGGAAAAGATGCTCGAGCTCGCACCTTGCCCGGAGCCCTCGAAGGAAGATACAAGGGGAATAATACGGGCAGAAGCGGGCCCCCATCACTGCCAGTTCCAACCGTGGGAATGAGCGCCTCCATGAAGGAGGATAACCGGGGGAGGAAGAGGACTGCTTCTGAGGATCCGGAAGCTGAGGCCCCCAAACGGGAGAAGAAGTCTCCAATAGAGGGTCCTGCCTCGGGGGGTGCTCTTGCCGCACAAAGTCCGCGGGGGGATCAGCCCTCCAACGACTCGTAAGTGATCCAAAAAATACTTTAATAGTGAAGGTATACTATCTTTCTTCTGAGAAAATAACCACCGCATATATCTTGCAGTTCGGGTCTTAGCCCTTCTCAGCCGAGCTCGTCTTCGGGGGATCTTCTTCCAGAGATGATGGAGAGCGAAACGTCTCCCCCAGACTCCTCCGCTCAAGAATCGGGCGACCCCGAAGTGTCATCACGGAGGGCCTCTCCGGATCCGGTGAGGCCAGAAGATAATCCCATAGACCCCCGAAGTCCCCAGTGTCCGGCTCTCGAAGAGAGCGAACAAAAGAGTCCAGCACCGTCTGGTATGCGGTCGGACGTTCTGAGGGAGCTGTTGGGGCGAGCGACCGTCTCAGAAGAACACCGTACGATGATGGGTACGATGATGGAAAGAATTTCGTCCGCCGAAAACGGATTACATGAAGCCTTTATGAGTCTACTGACAGGCTTTGAGGTACGTGAAATAATATGTGATAGTACCGCACATGTTAGGTGTGCCCTGTGTAGATAGTAGCCCCTGAGACTCTGGTTGTCGTTGATAACGGCGGCGAACAAAGGATCATAGTCCCAGGCAATAACCAGACTGCCTTTATGTGCAGGTGGTGGAAGCTCCGGTGGCTAGCTGGACTAGTGAGTTTGCCGAATTAAAACGGCAACTGGATGCGGCAGACGCCGACATCGAGCTTGTTAACAAGCGGCTTGACGAATCACAGGGTAAGTAATTTTTTTGGTGAATGTCACACAATAAGAGCAGCATGAAGCCAGTATCTTTAATGTGTTGTGACTGCAGACGGAGCTGCCACCGTGGAGACCCTTTGGGCGAAACTTGCCCGAGCCAAGGAACAAGCGAGGGTTAGTAATGCGGCTGCTTTGAAGGCGACCGAAGAGTTGAAAGCCGAGAAGGCCGCACATAGCGAGAGCCAAGAGAAGATGGCCAAGATGGTCGTAGAATTAAAAGACACTTCCGACCGTTGCCGGCTCCTTGAAAAAGAAAAACGAGCGAAGGCAACGGACCTTGAGAAGGCCATGATGGCGGACAAAGACACCCGCTCTGCTATGAGAGCGAAGAAGGAGGAGCCGCGGGAAGCCAGGGATATTGCGGCTGGGAAGCCCTTCATGCTACGGAGGAAGTTCGGAGATCCATGGTATGCCCCTCTGGATCGGCTGTGGAGTTCGGCAGATGAGTATATGGACTTGGCGGCGAGCGCTGCCGATGCGGCCAAATACTTCCAAGGTCAAACAGATCATGAAGTGGACAAGCTGTTCTGGTCGCAATTCGACGTTCCAGAGCGTCCGCTTCCCTTGACTGATCAGCTAGCCGAATGGGCCAAACTTAATAGGTTGTCTGGACTCGCCATGAGGTCTGTTGTAGATCATTTGTGGCCGAAGAAGCCGAAGCCGAACAGCTATTTCAGCTTAGTGCAGCAGTTCCTTGGTGCGGTGCCGCGCATCAACGCGATGAAGAGGTTGGCGTGCATAGAAGGCTCGCGGATGGCTTTTACCCGTGTCAAGGCATACTGGGCGGAGATGGATGCTACCACTGTTGCGGCGCAAGGTTCGGCCATAGGCCGAGTAGCTGCCGAGCACTATTTTGAAGAGGTTCTTAAGGGTGCTCGTTTGATAGAGTCCCAGTGCTCGAAGAATATTATGTTTGAATGACATGTATTCCCATTGTAAACACAATGTTTTTATGAAATATAGTAAGGTTGTATTTATACTTTTGCCGGAAAGTAATGTGATGCCTCCTGTGTGGCCGTTTGTGTATACATGTATATAACTTGAAAGATTGCAGTCTTCGGCTTCAACCCCCATGCATATAATGCGGAGGTGCTCGCAAAAAATGCGTGTTCACACTTAACCCAACGTCTTGCTCCTATTAAGGAGGTGATAGCGCAGCGAACGAGGCAACCGGACTATAATGCTTTAACACTTTCACTTAGCCATAGGAGTTTGACAGTGGGGCTACTAGATAGCCCCTGGTGGCTCCGCACTCTCCCGATCTCGGGGTGCGTACATGCCTGGCCGGAAAACAGCCCTTCATTAAGGCGGAGGAATTCTAACATTCCGATAGGTCATCGAGTGGTTGACCAGTCTCACGCTATATCATGACAGTCAGTTTTCGGCTTTCTCTACTGAGGTGCTCGTCCGGATGAACCAGGGCACAATCGCAGTAGTTCTCCTGGTGCTGCCTTAGCCGATAAAGCGGAACGTAAGGCACCAAAACATAGGAGCCGGGCAAACCCAACATTTGACCAAAGACAATGATTCAGAGCTGATGCATATAAGGCCAAACTCGCGACGCCTAACACTCCCTAAGGTATTCGGTCTTTATGGTATAAACCGGGCCTAAACAGTGCCCTTTGTAAGAAGCCCCTTGTGTCCAGGTACGTGCATTATTCTGACGTGGCCACATGCCAATACGTCAGCATCCTTCTCAGTTGTACTGAGAATTCAGGGGATGTGTATCAACAAGAGACAGTAAAAAAGGTTTACGCAGGGTCTTAATCTGAAAAGAATCCTTGGAGCGGGTCCCCGCTGCACGTCTGCGCCTGTGTCTCCGTTGTGCCGTATCCTGGACGGGTCTGGCACGCTGATCATCTGCAAAAGAGAGGAACTTAGGTGAAAAAGTTGTCGTGCAAAAAGATAGTTTTTAAAGAAACCATGTATAACTAAAAATGAGTAGAAATTGCCACTTGTTTGCGTGTTGAGCCCCTTGTATTTGTAATAGGGGTGTGGCCATCAATCCGGTGCAAATTACATATAGCAGCGCCGGACTCGTCTAACCGCGTCTGTGGTCTTGACGACCTATCAAATGCTTTAGTTGGTGAGGCCATTTTTAGTGTGCGGCTGCCAAGGCAGTCGCATTCTCTTTGGCGCGCAAAGATCGCTTAATATTTCCGTTCACTGTAATGATGCCATGTGGACCGGGCATCTTGAGTGTGAGGGAAGCGTAATGCGGTATTGCATTAAAGCGAGCAAAAGCTTCGCGTCCGAGTAGTGCTTGATAACCGCTTTGGAATGGAGCAATGTGGAAGGTTAAATGTTCGCTACGGGAGTTATCGAGGAAACCGAATATAACCTTTAGTAGCAGGGATCCCGTGCAGTGAGCCCCTAGGCCTGGCATTACTCCTTTAAAGGTAGCGTTGCTATGGCCAATTTTCGTTGGGTCTATCCCCATGTCGCGGATTGTATCCTGGTATATCAGGTTTAAACTGCTGCCGCCGTCCATCAGGACTCGTGTAAAGTGGTATCCGTCAATTATTGGGTCTAATACAAGGGCAGCCCATCCTGCCCGCCGGATACTTGCTGAGTAATCACGATGGTCGAAAGTGACCGGTTGAGACGACCAGTGGCAGGGTTTCGCGGTGATAGGCCCTTGGGCATATTTATCTGGGAGGGCCACTTTGCTTCCCTTGATCACGTGTAATACGTTGACTGTTTTGACTTATGATGGAAACTTGTTTTGTTCCCCAGTGTCTTGCTTGAGAGGCTCATCCTCATCTTCGCTTGGTGTATCCTCCCCCTTGTGTACAGCGTTGAGCTTGCCGGACTGTTTGAAGACCCAACATTCTCTGTGGGTATGATTAGCGGGTTTATTAGGGGTGCTATGGATCTGACATACTTGGTCCAGAATTTTGTTCAGGCTGGACAGTTCATCTCTAGCGCCTTTAGAGGGCGGCTTTTGCTGACCTGGCCGAGAGCTTCGGAATCCGGCGTGTACCGCCGTGCTCTTCGGGCTGTCTTCTTTATTCCGACGCTTATTATTTTTGCTGCGTGATTTCCCGTTTTCATCTCTAACTTCGGATGTGCTTGGATTGCTGGTGCTACATCTGGCTAGCCAGCTGTCCTCACCCGCAAAAAAGCGGGTCATGAGGCTTGTTAATGCTGCCATTGTTCTCGGCTTTTCTTGGCCAAGGTGTCTGGCAAGCCATTCGTCGCGGACGCTATGCTTAAAAGCTGCCAAGGCTTCGGCGTCCGGACAGTCAACTATTTGGTTCTTTTTAGTAAGAAACCTGTTCCAAAGCTTTCGGGCTGACTCTCCGGGCTGTTGAGTTATATGACTCAAATCGTCTGCATCCGGGGGTCGGACATAAGTCCCTTGAAAATTTGCCCGAAAAGCGTCTTCGAGCTCTTCCCAACTTCCAATGGCCTTTTGAGCATGAGGGGTAAGTACTTGATGGCGTGGAGATCATCTCCTCGAGCCATATGGATATGGAGGATATAGTCCTCAATCCAGACCCCAGGGTCTGTTGTTCCATCGTATGCCTCTATGTTTACGGGTTTGAATCCCTCTGGAAATTCGTGGTCCAACACCTCATCGGTGAAACATAGGGGGTGTGCGGCAACCCTGTATCTGGGTGTACCGCGTTCTTCGAATGTTTGTTGTGTTACGTCGTATGCTGGGGCACGCTTGCGTTGTCCATAGATGGATCTGGTTGCGCCGTCCTTTTGGTGCGAGCCCTCGCGTGGATCGCGTATTGGCTTGTGAGTGGCGTTGTTTGCCGCTCTATGTTGGCCGTGAGGTCGTCTACCCGGCCAGGTGGCCATTTTCATTTTTGGTTGTGGGGGATCTAGGGCGTCCTCATCGAATTCGGGTAGCAACTTCCGCTTCGGGTAGCTCTTGGTGGGGCGATTACCACCATACTTCGCTGCTGTTGTGAGTACTTTACTCCATCTGATTTGGAGTGTCCTGTGCAGCCTTGAGCCTTTGCTTCTGCTTTTTCAGACTCCTCACGGTGGCAACAAGCCTTTGACGGGCATTCTGCTGCTCCGGGTGCCTGTCCGGCATTATGTCATCCGTACTATAATCTTTGACAGAATTGGTTTGTTCGGTTTGATTCTCCGTATTGCCGTGGTCCGGCAGTGGTTCGCCCTGCTCCAATGCTGGGTCTGTATGATTGTTATGTCTGCCGAGGCAAGATTTGGGGCGGCGCTTACGCCGCTGCTTTGACTGCTTCTCGAGGGGACAAGCCTTCATTGCGTCCTTCCGTTCCTCGTCGTCTTCTTTTGGTGTGTCCACCATGTATACGTCATATGATGAGGTGGACGTCCAGCGCCCTGTGGGCGGTGGTTCCTCTTCGCCTCCCGCATCGTTGTCCATACCGTCGATGTCTTCGGAGTCGAAGTTGAGCATGTCGGTTGAGTCATCGACAGTGGCTACTAAGTGGGTGGTGGGTGGGTCGCGAATTTCTTCGTCGTCCACATCCCACTCCTGCCGGACATAGTTCGGCCAGGATCCTCCTGACAAGGAGAGAGACCTTAATGAGTTCAGTATGTCGCCAAAGGGCGAGTGCTGAAAAATATCCGCGGTGGTGAATTCCATGATCGGCGCCCAATCGGGTTCGATTGGCAGGGGCGCGGACGGTTCGGAGTCCGGAAAAGAGTACGGCACCTTGGAGTCACGGGCTTCGCAGAGGATTAGGCTGGTGTTCGACTCGATCGCCGTTGAGACTGCAACCCCTGAGGCGGTGTCTAGCCACCCGTCCTCGATTGGCGCAGTTGGCTCCGAGCTAAGGGTCGGAGCTGATGCAAGCGCGGCCTCTGGGGTACTGTTCGGCAGCAGAGCTAGGTCATACCCATCGTGACAGTGCGGCGCGCCCGGCTGCGGCTCGAATCTGTCGAAGATCAAGTCTCCGCGGATGTCGGCCATGTAGTTCAAACTTCCAAATCTGACCTGATGGCCAGGGGCATAGCTTTCAATCTGCTCCAGATGGCCAAGCGAATTAGCCCGCAATGCAAAGCCGCCGAATACGAAGATCTGTTCGAGGAGAAAAGTCTCACCCTGGACTGCATCGTTGTTGATGATCGGAGGAGCCATCGAGCCTAACGACGACGACACAGAGGAACTCTCAATGAAAGCACCAATGTCGGTGTCAAAACCGGCGGATCTCGGGTAGGGCATCCCGAACTGTGCGTCTAGGCCAGATGGTAACAGGAGGCAGGGGACACAATGTTTTACCCAGGTTCGGGCCCTCTTGATGGAGGTAAAACCCTATGTCCTGCTGGATTAATATTGATGATATGGGTAGTACAAGAGTAGATCTACCACGAGATCAGAGAGGCTAAACCCTAGAAGCTAGCCTATGGTATGATTGTATATTCGTCCTATGGACTAAAATCTTCCGGTTTATATAGACACCGGAGAGGGCTAGGGTTACACAAAGTCGGTTACAATGGGAGGAGATCTACATATCCATATTGCCAAGCTTGCCTTCCACGCCAAGGAAAGTCCCATCCGGACACGGACGAAGTCTTCAATCTTGTATCTTCATAGTCCAAGAGTCCGGACAAAGGTTATAGTCCGGCTATCTGGACACCCCCTAATCCAGGACTCCCTCAGTCCCCCTTAGCACCCAAGCAGCCATGGTAAAGAGAGGAAGGGAGTTGACGTGGCTGCAACGAGAGTTGCGGCAGGGCGCGAGCAGTCTTGAAGCTTAAAAGACTTAGTCGGCCCAGGTGCGGGACTTATCTTGTTGATTTCGCAGCGACTCTTGATGTTGCGCTGAGTTTGTGCACTAACTTGTGTGGCGTAGTCAGGCTGGCCCGTACGAGTCTCCCTTACTCGTGCTCTCCTTAGTGCTCTACGTCCTCGGGTCCCGGCCCTCGAGCGAGCTCAGCCGCCGCTGGTATGCCAGGCCGCGATGCCGTGGACAAGGCCAGGGGGTGAGGGCTGGAGAGCCAGTAGGAGCTCCCGAGTCGCGATGCTCAGGAGCCCCCTTTTAACGCGCAAGCGGATCGCACGAGGGAAAGGAGGCTCGCGGTGCCATCTGTTATGCTTCCCTCGGGACTCCTGTGAACTGGCACAAGAAGGAACAGGGTTGATCGTTACAGCTGTTAGCCTGCCACTGGATGCTCTGGGTGAGGCGAAGGCACCGAGGGCCTGGTGAGGTGACGTGTGCGGTGCGTGCCGCCAGCCAGAGCTCGACCACTTGGATTTGTCGGACGTGGCAGGGACGGACCCGTGCACTAGCGCCGTGCCTATGTGGAGGCCCCAGGGGAGGCGATGATTGAGCAGGCAATGGCCGTTGGCAGGTTAGGCATGAAGGGCAGTTTGACTTGGATAAATGCAGGAAGATACGTGCCACTGGGTCTGGCCCGAGCGGCTTGGGGATAATGCAGCCCGAGGGGCGCCCCCAGCAAGGTAAGCTAAAACTTAAGCAAAGGGGATACATGCCACAGGGACGGACCCACGTGACCTGGGAATAATGCAGCCCGAGGGGCGCTCCCAGCTTAAACGAACTTGGAAGATGTCACCTGGTTCTGTAGACAAAGTAGAGTTGATGTAGCTGAAGCCACGCATTGAAGGGATGACTCCTCATGAGCCACTGAGACCTTGAGCCTCGGGAGGCTCTGGGGGCTCAGGAGGTTCCCTGAAGAGCGTCTCTATCTCCTCCTGAATGGCGCGGATCCTGGCCTCCTGAGACACCAGGACCTGCTGCAAGTTGCGCCGATGGGCCGACGCCACACTCGGCAAGCTGAAGGGCATGCGAACATAGCTGTGTGGTGGGCCCTCACAGCGGCCCGCACGTGATGGCCAGAAGCGCTCTTGAGATGCGGCCCTGTTGAGCCCTGGGATGTCGACGCATAGGCGCAGCCCGGCATCCTCACCTGGATGGGGAGCTTCACCTTGTGAGCGGCTGTGGCCGCGCATGGCTCTTGCATCTTGTAGTTCTTGGGTGGTCTTGGTGATGAACTCCTGGGTGGTGGGCACTCCTTGCCCTGTTCTCTCCTGAGAGGAACATGCCGTGAAGCACGCCTCCAAGTGGTGCCCGAGCGCCTCCCTCGTGAGGTTGGCAAGGTCTGAGGCCCTCCAAGAGAGAGCCCTCGAGCCCTGCCCGAGGAGGGCGCCGGGCACGCCTTCCTATGTGATGGAGGGAGGCACCCCTGGAGTGGGCGCTGATCCTGACGAGGCTCCTGACGTGGCGCCATCTCCTTGGGGTCCTACGCGGCGCGGCAAGTTCTTCCTGAGGACGGTCTCCAGAGGGCCTTCACTTCTACTGCCGGGGTCGTCGATTGCTGTGGCTTGGAAGGCGCGCTCAAGAGAGCACACCACATCCCTCTCCTCACATGGGATCGTGATAATTCCTCCACTTCCTGGCATCTTGAGGACATTGTAGCCGTGATGAATGACCGCCATGAACTTGGCCAGGGATGGATACCCGAGGATGGCGTTGTACGGCAGGCGGATGTGCGCGATGTCGAAGTCGATGAGCTCGGTGCGGTAGTTGTCGCGCTTGCCGAAGGTGACGGGCAGGCGAACTTGCCCTATCGGTGTGGTGGAACCATCAGTCACTCCTGAGAAAGGCTTGGTCGGCTGGAGCTGCTCATAAGGCACTTGGAGATTGTCGAACGTGTCGACGGACAGGACGTTGAGCCCTGCGCCATCGTCGATGAGAGTCTTGGTGACTTGCACATTGCTGATGACTGGGGAGCATAGCATAGGGAGCGCGCCTGCGGTGGCCACGCACTTGAGCTGGTCCGCCGAGTTGAAGGTGATGGCACATTGGGACCACCTGAGTGGGCGCGTGGCCTCGAGCTTGGGGAGCGCAGGGTTCACCTCACGAGCGAACTGTTTGAAGATGGGATGAGAGGCTGGGGCTTGTGCACCGCCCAAGATGAAATCGATTGCACACAGCTCCTGGAAGCCCCCAGCCCCCTCGTCCTGGTGGTGGTGGTGGTTCCTTCTTGGAGGTGGAAGCGGGGGAAGCCCGGTGTTACCCTGGGGGCGATCCTCATGAGGTGGGTCCCTCTAGACGCCCTCGCGAGGTTGGTCCTGCCAGTGGTCCTCGCGAGGCCGGTCGCGCCACTCCTGGCGCGGACCACGGTCGTCCCAGTGTCCGCCTTCACATCCTCCTCCACGGCCGTAGCCTCAGCATTGTGCTCGGGGCCTAGACCATAGCGTCCTTCTCGTATGGCTCTGAGCTCCTGGCAGTCACTGGTGTTGTGGGTGTTCAGGTTGTGGAAGGCGTAGAACGGTCAGTTGTTCTTGGACGGCTTAGGCTGATCTCTGCCTCGCTTGGTGTCGGGCTCCGCTATGAGCACCACTGCCTCCTTGCGCTTCATGTCCTTGGCCTTGGCCTTCTTTTCTTCCGCCGCCGCAGCCGGCAGCTCGAGGAGAGAGAGGCGCCCCTCCTCAGCTCTTGCACACTTGGTCGCCAGGTTGAACAGCTCCTGAGAAGTGCAGAGCTCCTCGTGGATAGCCAGCTCTTCCTTCATCTTGACGTCACGGACGTCGTCGGAGAACGCGGAGATGATGGCCTCGTCCATGACCCTGGGGATCTTGAGGTGGGTGTTGTTGAAGCGCTGGATGTACTTTTGGAGAGTCTCCCCTGGCTGTTGCTTGATGCGGCACAGGTCACCTGCGGCCGGAGGACGGTCGCGAGTGCCCTGGAAGTTGGCGACGAAGCGGTCGCGCATCTCGTGCCAGGAGGAGATCGAGCCGTGCTACAGGTTCAGGAGCCAAGACCGGGCTCCATCCTTGAGAGCCATGGGAAACCAGTTCGCCATGACTTTTTCGTCGCCATCCACTTTGATGCTTAGCTCGTAGAGCTGCAGGAACCCCACGGGGTCTGCGGTGCCGTCGTAGCGAGGAGGCAGGTCCGGCTTGAACTTGCCTGGCCAGGCGACGCTGCGCAGCTCGGGGGTGAAGGCGTGGCAGCCAGCCGTGGTTGCCGGGGCCCGCTTCGGGAGTGGAGCTTGGTCTTGACGGGGTTTGCGCTGCGCCGCCGCAGGCGGTGCACGGTCTTGACGAGACGGCGCAGGGAGCGCCGACGCGGCTTCTCGTGGCCACAGGATGTCTTGGTAGCTTCTTTCTTCGCGTGCATGCGCCGCGCGCGGTGGATCACGCCATGGAGATGCGCGCGTTGGTGCCAAGGCACCGCCTTGGGGGTGAGGTGGTTGAGGGGGAGGCAGAGATTTGGACGGTGCTGAGGAGCCCCCTGCGGCGCGGACGAGCTCGGCGACGCGGTCAAGCCACTCCTCGTAGACATCGTCGATGGGGCGGTAGCGGAGGAGCTTGTTCGCCGCGATGAGCGCAGCTCGTGCCTCCATGGGAGCGCGGTGTGCGCGGGATGAAGAACCAGCAGGGGTGAGCGACGGAGTAGCGGTGCGACCGTCCTGCCGCACCGAGGGGTGCAGCGAGGATGCCTGCTGCTCGTTCCCCGTCGGGCCGGTGGCAGCGTTGCCGACGAGAGATGGAGAACGACGAGGTGTCCCGCCTACTGGAGCCGTCTGAGCGACGCGGGCGGAGAAGGCAGCCCGACGCTCAGCTTGAGCACGGCGAGCGTCCTCCATGGAAACGACGGAGCGACGGAGCGACGAACCGACAGAAGAGAAACCACGGCGCACCCCTACTTGGCGCGCCAAATGTCGGATGTGGGGTTCCGGCAAACCCTTAAGGTTCGAACACTGGGGTGCACGCGAGTCTTTCTCTCCTGCCGATCTACGCTCAAGCTCGCTAAGATCTTGCAGACGAATTCGACGAACTCACAACACAGAAAGAGACACGAGGTTTATACTGGTTCGGGCCACCGTTGTGGTGTAATACCCTACTCCGGTGTGGTGGTGGATGGATTGCCTCTTGGGCTGATGATCAACAGTACAAGGGAAGAACAGCCTCCTGAGGTTGAGGTGTTCTTGTGCGAGTGTTGGCTACTTGCTCTGTTCGAGCTGTCGACCCGTCTCCGTCCCCCCTTCTACTGTGGTGGCTAGTCCTATTTATAGAGGCCCTAGCCCTCTTCCCAAATGTTGAGCGGGAAGGGAGCCAACAACGGCGGGAAATTTGAAGGGGGACAGCTAGTACAAGCTATCCTGACAAAAGTAGTCTTCGTCTGCGAAAAGCCCTGGGGTGACACCATCTTGGGCTCCACGATGACCTCCGCGGCTTTGCCTTGCGGTCCTCCTGGTCTTGGTCTTGTTGCACCAATATGGCAACCTTTGCCTGATGCCTCAGTACTCTTCGTCTGCGCTTGCCTCCTTAGCACCAAAGAGGAAACAAGGACTCTGCGCGCACTAGCGCCCGCCTGGCACCCACCTGGCGCCGTTCGTCATGGCTCATGTCACAAGTCCCTCATGAGGTTTGCCCCGCCTTGATATCTCCGCTCCTCGTGAGCCTGCCTAGCTAGGCCACTCCAGAGGAGGCCTTGTGTCGTCCGCCTCGCGAGGCTTGGACCCTCGCAAAGGTCTTGGATGCCTTGTTGATGAAGATGGGTCGTATGGCCCGCTGCATAGCCACGCCATGGGCCGCAGGAAGGCAAGTCTGGGGACCCCCGTTCCCAAAACGCCGATAGTGTTCTTCGGTTGCACCGAAAGGATTCAGTTGGACCGAAAGTAGAAAACCGGCATGTCCGAGTTCAACACAGAAAAGGAGCAATAGTCACCTCAGTTCAGTAGGCAAATAAGATCCCACAAAGATTTGCAAGGAATTAACTGAAGGATTTGCAATGAATTGGATGCTTGGAATGTAGAACAAAAACAAAGAGAAAAGAAAATCTAGAATTGTGCGGTGACAAAGTCACCTATGTTAGAGTATATTGACTGAGGAGTCAAGTGAGAACACTTGGTCGTAGGTCATACTCATCTTTTAAGCTCAAAATGGGGTTACCATTTTTCATTTGCGCTTTTGATGTATTCGCATCTTGTTGAGCTGCTTTGACCCATGACTCAGGGTAAAGCTTCTCTAAGATGGAATAGCATACCTTGGGTGGTGGTGTTGAACTTGATCATGTAACTGAACTTGCATGGGGTGCTCAAGGTTGATGTAGCGCATGAATGGTTGGGAGCACCACTTGGAGTCGAGTTCATCTACCTACATGGGTTAGTCTTGCAAGGAAGAGCACTTGTGTATCCAAAATGACAATCATGAAATTTGATACCAAGTGAAATTTGATATATAGAATTTGTCAAAGGCTTATGTTGAGGGGTTTCATGCTTCCTTGTCTTCAACCACCATTGTGTAGATACTCGGTGATGTAGAGATTGCTCGAGATGTGAGTGAGTTGCAATCTCATGGATTTAGATTCATCCAAGTACCTACAAGGGTTAGATAGCATGCAAGGGTACAAATGTATCCAAGACATGTGATCATCATCATAAGAGAAGAAGTCAAGGATTAGTTAAAGACTTATGCCTTGCATGTATCCAAATGGAGTTCCTACTCCAAGTTTGAAGCATCAATGATGTTCAATTCACCTCTCAAACGGCAAAATACTTTCTCATCAAGCGGTTTGGTGAATATATCCGCCCATTGTTTATCGATACAAACATGCTTAAGATCAGTGTCCCCTTTGGCAACATGATGTCGAATGAAATGATGACTAACTTCAATATTCTTGGTTCAAGAATGTTGCACGGGATTATGAGCAATCCTAATGGCACTTTAATTGTCACAAAGCAATGGAACATGTTTCACATAGATCCCATAATCTTTAAGAGTTTGGGTCATCCAAAGTAATTGAGCACAACATGAACCGGCGGCAATGTATTCCGCTTCGGCGGTGGATAAGGATACCAAGTTTTGTTTCTTATAGGACCAAGATACAAGAGATCTACCAAGAAATTGACAAGTACCCGAAGTGGACTTTCTATCAAACTTGTCTCCGGCATAGTCCGAATCGGAGTAGCCAACAAGATCAAACGAACAACCTCTTAGGATACCAAATGCCAAAATTTGGTGTATGTATTAGGTATCTCACTATCCTTTTCACAGCCTTAAGATGACATTCTTTGGGGGTCGCTTGATATCGTGCACACATGCACACCCTTAGCATGATATCGGGACATGATGCACATAGATATAACAATAAACCAATCATAGAGCAATAAACCTTTTGGTCAACCGGTTTGCCATCCTTGGTCAAGTCAAGATGTCCACTAGTAGGCACGGGAGTTTTCATACCTTTTCTTTCTTGCATGTTGAACTTCTTGAATAAGTCCTTGGTATACTTTGTTTGGGAAACAAAGGTACCCTCCTTAGTTTGCTTGATTTGCAAACCAAGGAAGAACTTGAGTTCACTCATCATAGACATCTCAAACTTCTCTGACATTAGCTTTCCAAACTTTTCACTAAAATGAGGGTTAGTCGAACCAAATATGATTTCATCAACATAAATTTGGCACACAAATAATTCATCATTAACCCTTTTAGTAAAAAGAGTAGAATCTATTTTTCCAATCTCAAAGCCTTTTTCAGTAAGGAACTTGGTCAAGCATTTATACCACACTCTAGGAGCTTGTTTAAAACCATAAAGAGCTTTGTGAAGTTTGTAAGCATGGTCGGGTTTCTTAGGATTGACAAAGCCGGGAGGTTGTTTAACATAAACTTCCTCCTCAATTTCACCATTTAGAAAAGCACTTTTCATATCCATTTGGTACAAGGTGATATCATGGTGATTAGCATAGGCAAGTAAGATGCGGATGGACTCAAGTCTAGCAACGGGGGCATATGTCTCACCGTAGTCCATACCTTCGACTTGAGTGTAGCCTTGGGCGACGAGACGTGCTTTGTTGCGGACGACTTGATCATCTTCGTCTTGCTTGTTGCAAAACTCCCAATTGGTACCAATGATATTGTGGTTGTTGTCGGGCTTCTCGGCCAATGTCCACACTTGATTTCTCTCAAAGTGTTGTGTAGCTCTTCATGCATAGCATTTATCCAATCCGTATCTTCCAATGCTTCTTCAACCTTCATAGGTTCAATGCTAGAGATGAATGAATAATGTTCACAAAAATTATCCAAACGAGTTTTAGAGCGAGTGATTCTCCCGATTTGAATATCGTTGAAGATTTGTTCAACGGGATGGTCTCGTGAAACTCTTGCTCAAACTCGTGGGAGCTTTTGTTTGGGTTGGGGTGGAGCATCTTCTTCATCATCTCGTTCTTCTTCTTGGCCTTCTTCATTGTTGGCATTATCGTTCTCTTGTCTAGGTGGAGAAGGAGGTTGATGAGGTTCATCTTGGTGTACTTCCTCATTTTCTTCATATTGGTGTGTCCCACTTGTGGATGCTTCCATGTCAACTCTTGGTTCACCTTGTCGTGAGGTAGAAGCTTCCACTTGAACGGACGAGGTACTCTCCTTCACCTCCGTTGGACGAATCTTGCCAATAGACAAGTCTTGGATTGCTACTAAAGGGTCTTTCTCTCCTACATCAACTGGAAATTGCTCTACTTGTGAGCCGTTAGATTCATCAAACTTCACATCTACCGTCTCTTCAACCTTTCAGGTGAAATTGTTGTAGACATGGTAAGTGTGAGAGTTTGAGCCATAACCGAGTAGGAAACCCTCATGAGATTTAGGAGAAAATTTAGAATGACAATGCTTATCAAGAATGTAAAACTTTGAGCCAAATACTCGAAAGTATCCAACTTGGGGTTTGTTACCCGTGAGGAGCTCGTATGTCATCTTGCCGAGTAGCTTGTGAAGATACAAGCGATTTGTTACATGACAAGCCGTCTCAACCGCTTCCACCCAAAAGTGTTTTGGCGTCTTGTACTCATCAAGCACCATTCTTTCCATCTCAATAAGAGTTTGGTTCTTCCTCTCAACAACTCCATTTTGTTGAGGCGTGTACGTAGCCGAGAACTCATGTGAAATCCCTTCTTCATCAAGAAAGATATCCACATTTGCATTCTTGAACTCCGTTCTGTTGTTGCTGCAAACCTTCTTGATCTTCACTTTAAATTGATTTTGGGCCTTCCTAGCGAAGTTTTTGAAGATCTTTCGGACCTTCCTAGCGAAGTTTTTGAAGATCTTTTCGACCTGCAATTTATCATAAAGAAAGAACACCCACGTAAATCTTGAAAAATCATCGACTATGACCAGACCAAATGAGTTACCACCGAGACTTTTCAAGGCATTGGGACCAAAAAGATCCATGTGAAGTAGCTCAAGTGGTCTCCTCATGGTCATGATGTTCTTCACGGGATGACTTCCTCCGACTTGTTTTCCTACTTGACAAGCACTGCACAATCTATCCTTGTCAAATATAACATCTTTTACTCCAAGGATATGATTACCTTAAATAAGCTTATCAAGATTTCACATGCCCACATGACCTAACCTTCTATGCCACAACCAGCCTTTTGAGGATTTAGCAATTAGGCAAGTTCTAGGTTGAGCCTTTCTAGTGAAATCAACAATATATAGATCACCTCTACGTGTACCGGTAAAGACCATTTTATGATTATCTCTACGAAACACTTGGCAATCTACTTCAGTAAATAGGACATTGAAACCAAAGTCAGCAAGTCTAGATACGGAAAGTAAATTATAGCCAAGAGATTCAATGAGCATAACATTTTGTATGGAGCTATCATGTGAGATGGCCACCTTACCAAGGCCAACCACCTTACCCTTTGAGTTGTCACCAAAAGTGACATATTTTCGAGGGCTGTCATTTTCAGCAAGCTCATGAAAAATATCCTTGTCTCCGGTCATGTGATCGGTACACCCACTATCAAGAACCCATTCCTTTCCTCCAGCCATGTAGCCGCGAAGGTTTGCCATAAGACCAAAATGTCTCATAGACTCGTCGAGATCAAAGTCACTATCATCATCCTCATCATAGTACCCATGTTCAACATCATCTTGTGATGGATCAATTCCTAGATAGGGCAATTCATTAGATAAATGGTCATCACAATAGTCGTCTTTATGAATTCTAATGGCTTCGGAGATGATATTGCTAATGATTCCAACTTCTCCTTTGGCACTCACCAGATTAGTAAGCTCAAATAGACAATCACCAAATTTGGGATCATTGGAACTCGTCTTACTCAAGGCAATAGATTCATGAGGAATTTCATCCTAGTTTTGCAAGGAATAGTTTGGAAATCGTTCCTCAAGAAATCTCCATATGGTGTAAGAACAATCAAGAGCAGGCAAGCTATCAAACAAATTTCTAGGCAATCCTCTAGTGATTAAATTGACAGTGCTAAGATTACGGATCCTGTCAATAGACTCATCAAGGGTAGGATACAAAGGATGAACATGAGGTGCACAAGGGCTAGTAATATACTTGTTCAAACGATATTCATTGAAAATCTCAAGCATCTCAATTTTCCACTCATGAAAGAACTCTCCATCAAGCATAGGCACTCGACGTCTAAGACTCCCCAACATAGACTCATCCATCTTCCTCCAAAGGTGTTTAAACCAAAGCAATGGAGAACAAAGCTCTGATACCAATTGAAAGGATCGAGAAGAGGTGTCTAGAGGGGGTGAATAGACTCTTAACAAGAAAAAGTTGCAGTTTTTATTTTCCTCAAGTTAAGGTAGAGTTTTAGCACAAGTTTAAACATTCACAATACATATCAAGCAAGCATGACAATAGTATATGAGCAGCGAAAAGTAAAGCATGCAATTTGCAAGAATGGATGGGATTGGAGTGTGCAAACGCAATTGGAGACACGGAGATTTTTGGCGTTGACGGTGTCCTGGACTAGGGGTACTCACCACGTCGTCTCCTGGTCAGTTAGATTAGACCGAGGACCCCCATGGCCGTATACTCGTGGGCCAGTTCGGACAACTTACGCATACAAGGAAGATTCCACAAGACTTGGTGGTCAAGACAAGGACTCCTCCCCCACTAGCGTATTCGGCTAGGACTCTTGTTATCCTAGGCCTCTGGTGCATTATATAAACCAGCGCTAGGCTAGTCGATAGAGATAACAAACAATCATAATCATAGGCTAGCTTCTAGGGTTTAGCCTCTACGATTTCGTGGTAGATCAACTCTTGTAATACTCATATCATCAAGATCAATCAAGTAGGAAGTAGGGTATTACCTCCATCGAGAGGGCCCGAACCTGGGTACACATCGTGTCCCCTGTCTCCTGTTACCATCGACCTTAGACGCACAGTTCGGGACCCCCTACCCGAGATCCGTCGATTTTGACACCGACATTGGTGCTTTCATTGAGAGTTCCGTTGTGTGATCGGCAAAAGGGTCGATGACTCGTCTGCAGATTAACTGCGATGTCAACATCTTCGTCACCGGCTCGACTGGTCACCTTGGCTTGACCAAGGACTGTGCCCTGCCTCCGATCGTCATCTTCGGATAAGTGACTTCATCAACACCAACTCCGATCTCTATCAAGATCATGGAGGAATCGTCCATGGAGCTCGGGGGCTCAACGTCAAGATTGCCCTCGTCGACCGTGCTGTTTTTCTAGACAGCGAACGCGTATCTGCCGCCACCGCCTCCTCGAGTGTCGTTTTAACGATCGCTTCAGTGGCATTGTGCGGAATCGAGTCTACAACAACCCTGGAAAATTTCGTCGAGTTTCGATGGAGGAATCTCTGACAATCTATGATATACCGGAGCCCTGTCAAATCCAGATGGGAATTTGGATGAGTTTAGGGCGTGGTCTCCAGAGCCCAGCTCGGAAGTCCTGTGGAAGATCCAACCGTTCATCAGTTGCGGAATTTCCATCTCTACCACCCCTCAAAATTTCAGCTCGATCCGACCGTCCAAACTCTAGGAACCTTCCGATTAGTGCATCACTTTTCATATCTGTTTCCTGCGCGAATACGGATCTGACCCGAATTCATGTTTCTTTACGAACGTGATATTTGACAACCTTTTTAAAAGGAATTTTATTCTAAGGTATTGTGCATTGTTTTTAACACGCGCCCATAAAATTTTAATCCTCCTCTGAGGTAATCTTCGCCATCACACTGGTGTCAAACCAGTCCGGTGATATAGCTCCACGACTGCCGACCTGCGCTAGACATGTCGTCGCTTTTTAAGCCGAGCTCAACTTTTTCGGATCCTTACCTCGGCGAGCCGAATAAGAGTTCGGAATCTCCAAGGATAAATCATCACCAACATCGCCGCCCCATGGATTACACGGAGCAGGAACACCGGCATCGCCGCATGGTCACTTCATCAAACCAGCATTGGCTGCGTCACAAGTTACGACCTGGGTCGGCACGGCCGCACTGTTGCTTCTTCGAGCAAATGTCCATCACGCCGAACTACTTCACCACCTCGGCTAACATGGCAGCTACAACAACTCCTCACCGGCCTGCTTCGTCACCTCGGCTAGACCGGGGACTTGGCTATTTCTTCATCAACATACTCCGGTGACTTCGGCGTCACCAGCCGACCAGCTTCGTCACGTTAGCTGGACTGAGGGCTTCGCCTCGGCAAGCCAACCCTTGCCAGCATCACCAGGACATCGCTTTATCGCTCATCAGGCAATGGGTGTGCGGATCGATTCCCGATTTTGGGAGTCGCTTTTCTTCGGAATGCTACAACAAATAAACCAGGTGCTATTAATCCTAACAATTTTTGCTTGTTGGGTTTTTTTCTTAAGGAATTATTACTTTGGTTTGTTTCATCATTTGTACACAGGTCTATCAAATGGCGGCCACATTAAAAACTGTCGTGTGGTGGTCTGGTCAGTTTCCATACATAGTTCGGCGAACGCCGCATCCGGAGCCCGGACCGCCCTGCAAATTCAGGCTTTGTCACGCCTTCACTGCGTCACGCTGACGCCCTGCATCGACATTGGCTTCGACGCTATGCCCCATTTATTTAAGTAAATTATTTTTGTGTAAAGAAATTATGCAAGGATTATATATTATTATTATTATTATTTCCTAGACCGCACTATTTTATGTGAGCTGGTAATCGATTTTGACTGCGTTAGGTGCTCACTACTCCGGAGTGCCAAACTCCTTGCTCGGAAACCTCGGGCCTGGGGGTGGGACCTCGGCCATGCCGAGGACTGTGAACCTTGTCGGATCTGTCACAGATCAATGGGCGTCTTCGTCCCGCCACAAGCCCGAATCGCGTCATCAACACCGAGCACATTAACCAGCTAAGTTGCTTTCATGCTCAAAAACTTTCAGTTTTAAATTTTATTCGGTTCGACCAAGCATTATAATTTTTGGCACAAAGTTGTTTGTGACAAAGTTCCTTGTCAAAACTTTGTTTGTGACGTGCATATTCAAATACCCCGTTTATTTGGGGCTCCCTTGATGGAGCTTTTCCTCTCGCATATGATTATACTTATACGGCTTCGTTCCTTTTCATGTATTACGCCACAATATGCACCATATTGACCTAAGCGATTTGCAAGCTAGGTTGCCTGGCTCCTGTGCTTACCCCTACATTCCCGATTGTTCGCCTAGGGAGTAAACGGAGCACCTCTGCGATTGTCACGGCCAGGTCATCCGAGCTCCGGCCTCAGACTGGGTGAAGCCGAAAGCTAGCGCTCTTATTGTTTTCAATCATGGTCGGGACACAACGGAACTCATGAGTACAAAAAATCCATTGCACAAGTCTCATAGTAATAATGAGCACCGAAGAAAGGTATCGGTGGGGGCACTATTTTCTTCAAAGATGCTTCTTACACTTCGTCAGTAATATAGCATAAGTTCCCTGAGCGTACTTTGTCTGTTACAGCCTTATGGCCTAATTGCCAGGTCATCGAAAACACCATCGATACTCTCGACAGGTGGAGTACATGACACTTTTCGGCCCTTGGCCAAAGAGCGAGAAGCCGACAGTCGGTTAAGACGCGTTTAAAGTTTGGGTGAACACAGATATGATATAAGTACTTCGGTACATACAATCATTATACATAAAATTCTTTTACCCAAGTCACTTGGGGGCTCTTAAAATTTATATGAGCTGTTTTATAGTAAATGTGTTTTCTTCTTGGTCGTTGCAAAGTATTTTTCTACCGCTCCTTTTTTGACTCGAGTTTATGGTCAATAGCCGGATAGCCTGTCTTCTCTCTGAAAGCCGCTTGAGTTTAGTTTGCTAAACTGACCTCGGAGAAGTACTCCGCCTTTGGGATAAGGAGCTTGAAGCCGTAGGCTGACCCGCGTGAAGTCTTGAGATCGGATGTGTCATGTTAAAGCATGACAGAAGCACAATTTTTTTCTTCCAATTTTCAGATTGGCACCGGACACTTGATCTTGTTCGGACGTCAAGTTTTTACCGACGTTTTTTGGTTTTCCAAGCTTATGGCACTTTCAAACTATTTGTGTGTTTTCAGCACAAGTCTCGCAGTGCAACGCCGGGCACCTTTAGAGATTCGGCAAAAACATTCTCAGATATTTCTATATATGCATCGGTTTCGAATTGTGTGTTTGGTCAATAGTTGGGTTGCCCGGCTCCTGCGCTTGCCTCCTACGTTCCGCTTTGTTCGGCTCGGTGTGCAAAGGGAGAACCACTACGATTGTGCTTCCAGCTCACATGGTTAAGCACCTCAGTGGAGAAAGTCGAAAACTGACTGTCACAATAAGCGTAAACTGGTCAGCGATCCAATGACTGTGTTAAATGACGGGCCATTCATAACATTGGTCGAAGTGTTTACGGCTTGACCTCGACTATCGCCGAACACTACCGGGGGCTAGTAACTGGCCTCCCAAACTAAATCCTCAATATTTTGCTCTTACATTAGAGCTGAGGTTTCCTGATCATGCTTAGCATAACAACCCAAAGAAAGGAACCGATAGCGGGACTATTTTCTTTGGAAGACATTTCTTATGCTAAACAGTAATATAACATATCTCTCTGCGTACCTTTGTTTATAAAACTGTATGGCCAGATTGCCTTGTTTATCGTAAATCTTTGCCCTCATAAAGGCTTTATAAAGTAGGGAAAACACTCCTCAGCTATTGGCCGATGAGGTGGAAGCCGATGGTTGGTCAACAAAGTTTTGTACAATGCGGATCCAAGCATTAATGACATAAAGTACTTGGATACATAGAGTCATTACACATAATTTTTTATTTTACTATGGATATCGATCCTTAATTCGGCCACATGTGCCCGCATTAAGGCTCGGGGGCTACTGGGCTTCGGGCTTATTAATTACAAATATTAAAGGGGCACATCGATCCCCTGATCTGGTGTTGCCACCCGACCTCGGGGGCTACTGCATTGCCTGTCCAATGCAAAAAAAATTAAGTGCAATACAGCTTCCGAGGAGATTTTGATCCTCAGGTTGGTCGGCCACACCCAACCTGAGTCTTGAGGACTGAGCATGCTGCTTTTTGTGTCCCGAAGTATTCTGCGGAGCTAGGACTTGATCCTCAAGCCGATTTTGCAAATCAACCTGAGTCTCAGCGGCTACTGGGATTAGCCGTTTTACGTCATCCTTCAGGTGCATCTCGGGTTTTAGACCGATACACACCTTGAGGGCTACTGGCTATATATCTCGGCAGAGAATAAATTGCACCAGTCAAAAATATTGACAAAAAATCGACCCACAGTCGGGGTGGTGCACCACCTCGGAAGCAGTCCGGCATAAAGCTTAGGCGCGAGTGGCTGGCTCCATAGAGGGCATTTCTGGCATTAAGCTCAGCTAAACTCCTTCGACTTTTTTGAACCAAGGTGATATGACACCACGGATATAGTCCGGCGTTGGAGCCCGGATACAGTCTGGTGTTGGAGTTTGGACATAGTCCGGCATTGGAGCTCGGATACATTCCGGTGTTGGAGCTCGGAAAGCGGTCCGGCGTTGGTGCTCGGCTGCAAAAGATACCTCAAATGCAGTCCGGCGTTGGAGCTCGGACGCAAGAGGACGCTGCCGCCCGGGAACAACTTCAAACCCGAGGTGTGGCATAAAAATAACAAGGCATTGATAAAGGTCAAAGACTTAAAGGGCTCCTCGGATACCCGACGTGTGAGATCTTCAGATTTAGCTTGGCAATCCTCAAGATAGAAGATGGGAAGATTTGTTGAACCAGTTTTCAAGACCGACGACCGAAGACAAAGAGTAGTTTGGAAGAACCGAGGAGCGTCCCCAACTTGAAGACCGGTTCAGGGGGCTACTGACGGTATCCTGGACTAGGGGGTACTCACCACGTCGTCTCCCAGTCAGTTAGATTGGACCGAGGACCCCCATGGCCGTATACTCACGGGCCAGTTCGGACAGCTGCCGCATACAAGGAAGATTCCACAAGACTTGGTGGTCAAGACAAGGACTCCTCCCCCACTAGCGTATTCGGCTAGGACTCTTGTTATCCTAGGCCTCTGGTGCATTATATAAACCAGGGCCAGGCTAGTCGATACAAATAACAAACAATCATAATCATAGGCTAGCTTCTAGGGTTTAGCCTCTACGATCTCGTGCTAGATCAACTCTTGTAATACTCATATCATCAAGACCAATCAAGCAGGAAGTAGGGTATGACCTCCATCGAGAGGGCCCGAACCTGGGTAAACATCGTGTCCCCCGTCTCCTATTACCATCGACCTTAGACGCACAGTTCGGGACCCCTACCCGAGATCCGCCGGTTTTGACACCAACAGGCGTGGTTCCGATAGGTGGTGCTATCGTACATACATGTTGATGGAGACTTTAACCCACGAAGGGTAACGCTTACGCGAGTCCACGGAGGGCTCCACCCACGAAGGGTCCACAAAGAAGCAACCTAGTCTATCCCACCATGGCCATCGCCCACGAAGGACTTGCCTCACTAGGGTAGATCTTCATGAAGTAGGCGATCTCTTTGCCCGTACAAACTCCTTGTTCAACTCCACAATCTTGACGGAGGATCCCAAGTTACACCTAACCAATCTAGGAGACACCACTCTCCAAAAGGTAATAGATGTTGTGTTGATGATGAACTCCTTGCTCTTGTGCTTCAAATGATAGTCTCCCCAACACTCAACTCTCTCTCACTGATTTGGATTTGGTGGAAAGATGATTTGAGTGGAAAGCAACTTGGAGAAGGCTAGAGATCAATATCCATATGGTTGGAATGGAATATCTTGACCTCAACACATGAGTAGGTGGTTCTCTCTCAGAAAATGTATGCCGGAAGTGTAGGCATGTTATGATGGCTCTCCTTACGAATTAAGAGTTGGTGGAGGGGTATATATAGCCTCCACACAAAATCTAAATGTTACACACAAATCACCAAACTCGGTGGGACCGAATCAGAAAACTCGGTCGGACTGATTTAGTTCATAATGTGACCGTTAGGTATTGCGGTGGGACCGACATGATCAACTCGGTGGGGCCGATGTGCTAGGGTTAGGGTAAAACCTCATCTCGGTTTGACCGATTACACAAACTCAGTGAGACCGATTTTGGTAATAAGAAAAACAAAGAGTTGGTCAAGCAAACTCGGTGGGACCGATTGCATATCTCGATGGGACCGAAATTATTGCAATAGGTAACAGAGAGTTTGCAAGCCCATCTCGGTGAGACCGAGATCCCATCAGTGAGACCAAATTGATTAGGGTTTGTGGCAGTGGCTATGTCAAGTAAACTCGGTGGCGCCGGATGGAAAATTTTGGTGGGGCCGAATTTGACTTTTGGTTTGGGACATATGTGGATATGGGAAAGTGGTTGAGGGTTTTGGAGCATATCACTAAGTATTTTGAGCAAGCAAGCCATTAAGCAACACCTCATCCCCTTTTAATAGTATTGGCTTTCCTATGGACTCAATGTGATCTTGGATCACTAAAGGTAAAATGTAGAGTCTTGAGCTTTTGAGCTTGAGCCAATCCTTTGTCCTTAGCATCTTGAAAGGGTTCCATATCCTCTTATCCACGCCACTCCATCTGTTGAAGTTGTCTGAAATATACTAGATGAAAACATTAGACCAACAAGGGATATGTTGACATTAATTACCAAAACCACCAAGGGAGCACTTGTGCTTTCAACAGGGCATTGCTGATGTTACTAAGGAAGCAGGTGTTGTCTTGCATGGTCGCACTCTCCGGACCTATTCCAACATCCGTTGCAGGGTATTCGGGATGGATAGTAGTGTACTAGCGCCAACACCTTCTCTCTGGTTCAGTATTGAAAGTCTTGGAGGAAACTCGCTCTTCCTTGAAAAAACTATCCAATGATGGTGGAAGGCGATCCAGCTGCTGTTGACACAACGTTACAACCATTTATGAGAAGCAACTGTATATATACCTCGGACATTGCTATGCTTCCCTATCGTCCCAATATGGGTCCTGACATAGGCCGCTTCAGCCTGGATGATCAGTCCTGCGTTGGTCTCGAGATTGACAGCAGTTGGCCCTTCCCAGAAAATCACTTTTGGTTCAAAGCAAGTGTTTCCAACGCCGATGAGTGGCTGAGCTGAAGTTCATTTCATCGCTTTGTTATTTGTTGTGTGAGAAAAACTTTACTTTACTAGAATGTTTTCTTGGAAATGATCTATAATCCAACGCGTATCCTCGTTGTCGTTGTGGGTTGATGACTTGTTGTATGTAATCAATGGTACATTTGCATATGCGTCCATTAACTCACGCCTGCTAGTGGTGTCCATATGAACAATGCTAGTGATTTTAGTTGCAAAAATTAGATAGTGCTAGTGATTTCTAGCTGCATATTTGACAAATCGCAGTGTTACAAGGTTAAAAAATGGCAATGTTACTAGGTAAACAAATGTCAATCTTTCCAGTTTGACAAATGGCAACATACCCAAAATGACAGATGCAAATCTTACCAGATTGTTTCTACGTGGTTGCACATGAGTCATGCAAAACAACCGCTTGCGTTGAAGGGATGCAGAAATCCTGCTCGGTACATTTTCCATTGGCTTCCTGGGGAAGTTGTCGGTTTGCCTACAGGTGTTCTAACTAAAACGTTTGCGATGATTGTTTTATATTTAAAAACCATTGACATTTTTTTCAAAAGAAAATCGTTTGATAAGTCTGTACATTAAGATAGAAAAAGGCAAGTTCGCTCAAACCATATCTTTCATTCAGTCACACTACGAATTTATATTCATATGATCAAGAATTCAAGATAGAGTATTAAACCCCCAAAAGAACTATTTCCGACGGCAGCGGAGGCGGCGTGCCACGCCGTCGTTGTCGTTGTCGTCCTCCGGGACGTCATTGTTGAAGTTTTCAAGGGAGCGAAAAATGTTCTTCACTTGTAAATCAAACATCATGTCATTGCACGATCGAGGGGCGGGGCGTGGGAGGACGGCAACTGGCGCCGCTGAGAGGTAGCGGTCGATGGCAGCGTCCCATGCCGCTAAGGGGGGCGCACGCACGGGCACGGGCGCGGCAGGTGCAGCCAAATGCATGGGAACCGGCACCACGGTGGGTGGAGGGGCGCACACGGGCAGGGGCATGGGTGCGACGGGTGTAGCCAAACGCACGGGGGCCGTCGCAGGGGCATGCATGGGCACGGGCACGGGTGCTGGTGCTGGCATGTACACGAACTCACGCGGGTCCGCGGAGACCTCGCTGACGCCCGTGGCTTCCAGCTCTGCGATAGTGCTCGGCGACCAGCCCGTCAATGCTACGGGGATGGTAGCTGGCGCGGGCGCGGGGATGGGAGCTGGGACGGGAGTGTGGGCAGCAACCGCAGCGGCCAGCTTGTTCTGGGCCATGTCCATGACGCCCCATTCCTCCTTATTTTCTATCTCCTCCGGCTCGGAGTTGACTTCACCAAACTTGAAGACTAGTGGAAGATGATCATTCTGTGCCATGGCGTTGGTGGAGGTCTGCGGGAGGGAGGGGAACGGGAGGCGAACAGTAAGGCCGCCCGTATTAAACAGCGTCTCGGGCGCCATTAATGGAGAGGAAGGCGGGCGACCATGGAAGTCAAAGGGCTCGCTTCCCAGCGAGTTTGCGCAGCGTACAGCTTGCACGCTTCCCGGTGAGCCTGCGCATTTGAGGATAGCTTGCACGCCTCTCGGTCAGCCTGCACATCAGACTCCGCTCGCACGCCTCCCGTTCAGTCAAGGTCAAGCAACTATCCACATGGCACCTCCTATAGCCATTAAAACGAAGACATGTGGCGTCACGTGAATGGTTAACAGAACACACACTATTTGAATTATACAACCGTTTGAGATATTAAAGTGGCAGCTATTTTTTTCAAAATTCCTTTGTTGGTTGTTATTCGAGTGCGCCTTCCCACAAAATGGACTCAAAAAATACAACAGCATGTCGTGTGCCATTCCATGATAGCATGCCAAGTGTCATGAATTTTAGACGAGTTTTAGATTTCCTAGAATTTAAAAACAAAGTATCTCAACATTTTGCCAGCAATCAGCGGTGCCCTGGTGTTTGAAATTCATTCCCATTTCTTGCATGGGACCTAAGCAAGCACCCAAGGATACAGATTTGATTCTTCAACCAATTTATATGCACTGGAGTATGTGCATGTAGTTCAAATTTGAATTATGCACATAAATGCATTGAAAACTCAGTTAATGCATAAAAATGTCCAAACGAACCCCAAAAATCACAAAAATTGACACAACACTCCTGTTGTTCTATGTTGACACGAGAAAAAAAATTGAAAGCAATAAGAGGCAATGGATATCGTTTCGTCCCCAAAGGTGGGATGTTCCCCATCGAAACCATCAAGCTTTTTGTGAGAAGCTCTGGTCTGTGAGAAGCATATACCCAAACCTGCCCCAAATGGGCCAAATTTTTTACCACGGCATGTTGATGCCGCTCCATGATAGCATGCTAAGTTTCATGAATTTCAGACGAATTTTGGATTTACTAGAATTTAAAAACCAGACATCTCAACGTTTTGTCGGCAATCAACGGTGCCCTGATGTTTGAAATTCATTCCCATTTCTTGCATGGGACCTAAGCATGCATCCAAGGACACATATTTGATTTTTCAACCAATTTATATGCACTAGAGCATGTGCATGTAGTTCAAATTTGAATTATGCACATAAATGCATTGAAAACTCACTTAATGCATAAAAATGTCCAAACGAACCCCTAAAAATCACAAAAATTGACACAACACTCTTGTTGTTCTATGTTGACATGAGAAAAAAATTGAAAGTAATAAGAGGCAATGGATATCATTTCGTCCCCAAAGGTGGGACGTTCCCTATCGAAACCATCATGATTGTTGTGAGAAACTCTGGTTGTTGAGAAGCTTATACCCAAACCTGCCCCAAATGGGACACATTTTTTACCACGACATGTTGATGCCGCTCCATGATAGCATGCCAAGTTTCATGAATTTCAGATGAGTTTTGGATTTCCTAGAATTTAAAAACCAAGCATCTCAACATTTTTCCGGCAATCAACAGTGCCCTGGTGTTTGAATTTCATTCCCATATCTTGCATGGGACCTAGAAATTCACAACAAGGACACACATGTCATTTTTCAACCAACTTTCGAGCACTGGAGCATGTGCTTGTAGTTCAAATTTGAATTATGCACATAAAATGCCTAGAAAACCCAGTTAATGTATAAAAAGGCCAAACGAACCCCGAAAAATTCCAAGATTAAACACAACACTCATGTTGTTCTATGTTGACACTAGAAAAAAATTTAAAGCAATAAGAGGCAACGGATATCATTCTGTCCCCAAAGATGGCACGTTCCCTACTGAAACCATCACGCTTGTTGGGAGAAGCTCTGGTTTGTGAGAAGCTTATACCCAAACCTGCCCCAAATGGGACAAAATTTTCACCACGGCATGTTGATGCCGCTCCATGATAGCATGCCAAGTTTCATGAATTTCAGACGAGTTTTGGATTTACTAGAATTTAAAAACCAGGTATCTCAATGTTTTGTCGGCAATCAATAGTGCCCTGGTGTTTGAAATTCATTCCCATCTCTTGCATGGGACCTAAGCATGCACCCAAGGACACACATGTCATTTTTCAACCAACTTTGGTGCACTGGAGCATGTGCTTGTAGTTCAAATTTGAATTATGTACTTAAAATGCCTAGAAAACCCAGTTAATGTATAAAAAAGGACACAAACCCCAAAAATTTCATTCCCATTTCTTGCATGGGACCTAAGCATGCACTCAAGGACACATATTTGATTTTTCAACCAATTTATATGCACCGGAGCATGTGCATGTAGTTTAATTTTGAATTATGCACCTGAAATGGCTAGAAACCCAGTTTAATGTATAAAATGTCCAAACAAACCCTGAATAATTCCAATTCTTTTACGACACACATATAGTTGCATGTTCACTGCAGATAAAAGGTCTAGCAATTCAAACAGCATCCATTGCCACTGTGACCCCATTATGTAATTCAAATCAAGTAGATCCCACATAGTTTATTATCACCAACCGTGTGGACCACCGTCGTTGTATAGTACGCCTATGGCTTATGCGAGAAGGTGCGTCGGCTACAGTACACAGTTGGCGTGTCAAGCACACTAGCTCACTCCCCAAAAACTCCCGCTCTGCTTTAGTCCCTTTATTCAAATTTTCAGTAGCCCCGACATTTTACTGCCGCCTCTTCATCCCTTGAAATCTCAAAAATATATGCTCGCCCTTGATCAACATTTTCAGTAGCCCCGCCTTGTTACTCCCGCCTAGTAAAATTTTCAGTTGCCGCAGTATTTACTCAAACACAACCTTGCCCCCCTCGAAACCATTGGTAGGTCGCTGCCATCGCCGGCGCCTCCATCCTCAACCTCTGCCTGTGTGCCGGGGAGCTCGAGGAGCCAATGGCCAAAAAGAGGTTTATCGCAGCCTTTTCGCCCGACGCCGGTGAGGTGGCCACCGAGGTGTCCCCGTCGTCCTCTGTGGGCTCGATCCGCCATCGCCGGTCCCCCGATCTACCCGCTGTCGCGCCCCTACGCTGGTTCGAGGACTTCCTCGTCCTCCCTCAGACCCAGCAGCCGACGAGGTCCTACCTTAGGGTCCGGCAGCGGCGATGGGGGACGTTGGTCACCGAGATTACAGATCGAGAGACCCACACCCGCCGGTGGCTCGGTAGCTTCCACATGGCCGAGCTCGCGGCCATGGAGTACGACCGCTGGCAGGTCCGCTACCACACAACGGCTAGGCTCAATTTCCCCTTCAGCACACATTCGGCCGACCTTGTTCCGCCGAAGCCAGGGGTGGTGAGCTCGGGTATGGAGTGGGAGGAGCGCGAGGCATGGGAGCGCCTCGAGGCCGAGCCCGTTGACGAGGCCTACATGCAAGAGCTCCGCCGGCAACACCCTAAGCTCGTGGAGGCGGAGCGGCCGATCTTTGCCAGCGCGGAGGGCGGCGAGGTTATCACGCTCTCCTTTGATGACGAGGTCGAAGGCGGCGAGGATGGCGGCATGGAGGGCGGCGAGGTTATCACACTCTCCTCCGATGGCGAGGTCGAAGGCAGCGACGACGGCGACGCGGAGGGCGTCGAGGTGGGCCCCGAGAATGAGGAGATCGACGTCGACAAGTGGAGGAGTGCCTTCCCCAACGACCCCGACGACGGTACCGGCCCGGACCCGGCTAGCGGCACATCGTACATGACGAGGAAGGATTGGCTCAACCTCTACTTCGACCGAAAGTAGTTTAGCTTAGTTTAAATTTATGTTTTATGTTTGGTTATGCAAAACTATCTATGTTTATGTTTGAATGCATGCTACTTTCGGTTGAACCTGCTTTGAACTTGATCAAATTGAAGTTTGCAACCTTAAGTTTAGGGGATCGACTAGAAAAGGCCAAAAATTGCTGGGGTATATATATATATATATATCCACTAAGGGTTTTAGTCCTTCAACTTTTTAACGATCACCTAGAGATGTCCTTATGACTTGTTTATTTCAGTTCTTCACAATGTGATGCTCTATATGTGCAACTATTTGTTGTGCAATTCAATTTCATCAATAAAACTTTCAACAATACCACTATGAATTACGATATTTGGTTGTTGTTAAGGATATTGTAGTTAATCTGCCTTTTCGTTTTTCAATTGTTGTTTAGCAACATGCATTGTACTGAATGACTAAATATGCAATCCCAGGCTACATATCAACAAGGAAGAGTGTTACCTTAATGATCTGATGATGTCTAGATATACATGTAATAAAATCTTATATAATGGGATGGAGGGAGTGTTGTACTACATCATTTTTCAATTGTTGTTTAGCTTCTAATATTAACTTGGTGCTTTTAGGTACATATATCATTGCCAAAGATCCACACTTCGACCCTTTCTGCGTATGGGGCAATGAGATATTCATGAACCAGCATCAAGTGAGGAAACTGATAATGATTGTTATTAAAATGGGTCAAAAGATGTCAATCGAACTCTTTGTTTACACTTTATGCAAGACAACAGTGAACTGCAGGATGGTAAGTAAGAACCATGTAGCCTTGTTTTTACTGCCCGTAATGAGTTGTGTTAGATGACAATATCTGAATCTTTTTTCTTTTGCAGTGGATCCTGAAGAAGTTTACTCAAGATTACCTCTCAAACTACATGATTGGCGGCCGACCATCATAAGGGCTTGGACTAGAGTCTTGCATGCCTTCTGCATCCAGGAGAGCATAATAGGGCCATTCCGCTTCACCTTGTTCAGCAACCGGAATGTCTATCGCCTCTTTCTTTACCATCTGTAATAGTACAAGTATAGAACCCTGGTTCATCATTCTTTGTTTGATGCTTATGTAATTCTTAAACATATGTACCTGTGAATCCAATAATGCATTGGTTGTTTGAACCCGATGGATATGAATAAAGCTATAGCCTACTTTCAAGTTTATATTAGGTACAATTTTAAATAGCAGCAATTAAATTAGGGCGAAATTACGTTGTGCAGGTCATTACGGCACACACGGTTCGTAAAACATAAACTTTTGTGATATACACCATAATCCGAGACGGTTCACAGAGAGGAAACGTGTGCAAGCATGCACATAGTTGCCGTTTGCAAAGCGTGTGTGATCCACACACTATCACATACGGTGCGGGAAAACTAAATGTGTGTGACTGTCTACCTATCATAAACGATTTATAGTCCTGAACTGTTAGTGATGTGCCAGGCATCGTAAAACTCCCCTGCCTGGAAAGCTCTCGTGCCTGGAATCTGCCTGGTTTTAGGTAAAACCACAAAACTCTGACTGCGATGGCAATGCGAGCACAAACGAGTAGTAAGGATGAAGCATTTGGGATATTCGAGATACCGGAAATGGTTATATAGGGATAATTCTATGCATCAAGGCTCCCTATCCCCGACGGTTTCTGGGTCGTGTCGGAAGGGCCCCCCTATCGCCCACACTCACTTGGTGACGGTTCCAAATGCCGTCACGGAAAGGGGTTAAAAACCGTTTGTACAGCACCGACACACACCAATGCAGTTATGTTGTGACGTTAGATAGCACACAAGGTATTCCTCCGATATCCTGGAGTTGCATAATCTCATAGTCAAAGGATTATGTATTTGTCATCAAGAAAGCAATAGCAATAAACTGAACGATCAATATTCTAAGCTAACAAATGGGTCTTATCCATCACATCATTCTCCTAATGATGTGATCCCGTTATCAAATGACAACACATGTCTATGGTTAGGAAACCTTAACCATCTTCGATCAATGAGCTAGTCTAGTAGAGGCTTGCTAGGGACCCGGTATTTGTTTATATACTCACACATGTATTTAAGTTTCCAATCAATACAATTCTAGCATGAATAATAAAAATTTATCATGAATAAGGAAATATGAAACAACATTATTATTGCCTCCAGGGCATATTTCTTTCAGTCTCCCACTTGCACTAGAGTCAATAATCTAGTTCGCATCGCCATGTGATTAAAACCCATAGTTCACATCGCCATGTGATCAACACCCAAAGAGTTTACTAGAGTTAATAATCTAGTTCACATCCCCATCTGATTAACACTCAAAGTGTACTAAGGTGTGATCATGTTTTGCTTGTGAGAGAAGTTTAGTCAACAGGTCTGTCATATTCAGATCCTTATGTATTTTGCAAATTTTCTATGTCAACAATGCTCTACATGTAGCTACTCTAGCTAATTGCTCCCACTTTCAATATGTATCCAGATTGAGACTCAGATTCATCTGAATCGGTGTCCAAGCCTGCATCGACGTAACTCTTTACGACGAACTATTTATCAGCTCCATAACCGAGAAACATTTCCTTAGTCCTCTTTAGGTACCTATGGATAATTTCTTATTGTTCCATGCCAATATTCTACAACTTTTACATACTTTTGGCAACAATTTATATGATATTCTTGGACTAACATATTGATCCAGTGCCCAGTGCCAGTTCCTGTTTGTTGCATGTTTTTTGTTTCGCAGAAAATCCATATCAAACGGAGTCGAAACACGATAAAAACTTACAGAGATTTTTTTTGGAATATATGTGAATTTTGGGAAGTGGAATCAATGTGAGACGATGCCCGAGGGGGCCACAAGGCAGGGGGCGTGCCCCAAGGGGTAGGGCGCACCCTGGGCCCTTGTGGTCACCCCATAAGGCAGTTGGTGCCCTTCTTCTAGCACAAGAAAGCTCATATCCAGATAAAAATCATGTTAAAAATCAGCCCAACTGGAGTTACGATCTCTAGGAATTTAAGAAACGGTGAAAGGCCAGAATCTGGGAGCGCAGAAATAGAAGGAAACAGAGAGAGAGATCCAATCTCGGAGGGGCTCCTGCCCCTCCGCCGCCATGGAGGCCATGGACTAGAGGGGAACCCTTCTCCCATCTAGGGGGGAGGTCAAGGAAGGAGAAGAAGGGGGGCTCTTTCCCCCTCTCCCCCGGAGGCGCCGGAACACCACCGGGGCCATCATCGTGTTGGCGATCTTCACCAACAACTTCACCGCCGTCATCAACAACTCTCTCCCCCACTATGCAGCGGTGTAACACCTCTTCTTCCCACTGTAATCTCTACTTAAACATGGTGCTCAACACTATATATTATTTCCCAATGATGTATGACTATCCTATGATGTTTGACTAGATCTGTGATACGTCTCCGTCGTATCGACTTTTCCAAACACTTTTGCCCTTGTTTTGGACTCTAACTTGCATGATTTGAGTGGAACTAACCCGGACTGACGCTGTTTTCAGCAGAATTGCCATGGTGTTATTTTTGTGCAGAAATAAAAGTTCTCGGAATGACCTGAAAATCAACGGAGAATTATTTTGGAATATATAAAAGATACTGGAAGAAAGATCCACGTCAGGCGGCTCACACCCTGTCCACGAGGGTGGGGGGAGCGCCCTACCCCCTGGGCATGCCCCCCTGCCTCGTGGGCCCCCTGACGCTCCACCGACCACAACCTTGATTCCATATATTCACTTTCGGGGAGAAAAAAATAAGGGAGAAGGATTCATCGCATTTTACAATACGGAGTCACCGCCAAGCCCTAAACTCTCTCGGGAGGGCTGATCTAGAGTCCGTTCGGGGCTCCGAAGAGGGGAATCCGTCACCATCATCATCAACCTTCCTCCATCACCAATTTCATGATGCTCACCGCCGTGCGTGAGTAATTCCATCATAGGCTTGCTAGACGGTGATGGGTTGGATGAGATCTATCATGTAATCGAGTTAGTTTTGTTAGGGTTTGATCCCTAGTATCCACTATGTTCTGAGATTGATGTTGCTATGACTTTGCTATGCTTAATGCTTGTCACTAGAGACCAAGTGCCATGATTTTAGATCTGAACCTATTATGTTTTCATCAATATATGAGAGTTCTTGATCCTATCTTGCAAGTCTATAGTCACCTATTATGTGTTATGATCTGTTAACCCCGAAGTGACAATAATCAGGATACTTACCGATGATGACCGTAGTTTGAGGAGTTAATGTATTCACTATGTGTTCATGCTTTGGTCCGGTACTCTATTAAGAGGAGGCCTTAATATCCCTTAGTTTCCAATAGGACCCCGCTGCCACGGGAGGGTAGGACAAAAGATGTCATGCAAGTTCTTTTCCATAAGCACGTATGACTATATTCGGAATACATGCCTACATTACATTGATGAACTGGAGCTAGTTCTGTGTCACTCTAGGTTATGACTGTTACATGATCGATCGCATCCGGCATAATTCTCCATCACTAATCCATTGCCTACGAGCTTTCCATATATTGTTCTTCGCTTATTTACTTTTCCGTTGCTATTGTTACAATCACTATAAAACACCAAAAATATTACTCCTGCTACCGTTACCACTACTATCATATTACTTTGCTACTAAACACTTTGCTGCAGATATTAAGTTTCCAGGTGTGGTTGAATCGACAACTCAGCTGCTAATACTCGAGAATATTCTTTGGCTCCCCTTGTGTCGAATCAATAAATTTGGGTTGAATACTCTCCCCTCGAAAACTGTTGCGATCCCCTACACTTGTGGGTTATCAAGACTATTTTCTGGCGCCGTTGCCGGGGAGCATACCTCTATTCTTTGAGTCACTTCGGATTTATATCTACTTATCATTATGAAGAACTTGAAAGATCAAAGAACCAAGATTTTTCCCTCAACTATGAGGGAGGTAAGGAACTGCCATCTAGCTCTGCACTTGATTCACCCTCTGTTTTGAGTAAGCTTGCGACACCTAAACCTGCTTCTGCTATTAATTCTGACATCTCGCATGTTATTGATGATGGCACTTCTGCTATGCATGATACTTATGATGAAACTACTTGTATCCTTGATACTACTGTGCCACTTGGTGAATTTCTTGATGAACAACTTGCTAGGGCTAGAGAGAATGAAATTATTGAAACTGATAATATTGATGAAAGTGATGATGAAGATTCTCCCCTAGATATGAATTGCCTATTGGGCCTAAGGGCTATGTTATGGATGAAGAAACTACTAGAGACTTTCTTGCCTGCAATGATAGAAGTGATCTTAAGAAATTATTAGCTAAGCTTAAAGAAAAGTCTTTTAATGCAAGAATGAAATATGATCCTGCTTATCCTACTTCACCTATCTTTATTACTGATAAGGATTATGATTTCTCTGTTGATCTTGAGTTAATTACTTTGGTTGAATTTGATCCTTTCTATGGCTATGAATCTGAAACTGTTGTGGCATATCTTACTAAATTGAATGATATAGCCACCCTATTCACTGATGATGAGAAAACTCGCTATTATTATATCCTTAAGTTATTTCTGTTCTCGTTAAAGGGTGATGCTAAGATATGGTTTAATTCTCTTGATCCTGGTTGTGTGCGTAGTCCCCAGGATATGATTTATTACTTCTCTGCTAAATATTTCCCCGCTCATAAGAAACAAGCTGCCTTAAGGGAAATATATAATTTTGTGCAAATTGAAGAAGAGAGTCTCCCACAAGCTTGGGGAGGCTTCTCCAATTACTTAATGCTTTGCCTGATCATCCTCTCAAGAAAAATGAAATACTTGATATCTTTTATAATGGACTAACCGATGCTTCCAGAGATTACCTAGATAGTTGTGTTGGTTGTGTTTTCAGGGAAAGAACTCTTGATCAAGCTGAAATTCTATTGAATAATATGCTGACTAATGAAAATACTTGGACACTTCCTAAACCAACTCCTAAGCCAACTTCGAAGAAAAGGGGTATTCTATTTCTCAGTCCTAAAGATATGCAAGAGGCAAAGAAATCTATGAAAGAAAAGGGTATTAAAGCTGAAGATGTTAAGAATTTACCTCCTGTTGAAGAAATACATGGTCTTAATTCATCACCTATTGAAGAAACATACGTTCTTGATAACCCGACACAGGTAGTAAAGGTAAATTCTCTCTATAGATGTGATAAAGCTGAAATCCCTCCTACTAAGTTTGCTAGCCAATGCTTAGATGAGTTTGATAACTTTATGGTTAAGCAAGAAGATTTTAATGCTTATGTTGGTAGACAATTGAAACATAATGCTTATATAATTGAACACTTGAGTGATTATATGGCTAATGTTAAAGGTGAACTAAAACTTATTAGTAAACATGCTTCTATGGTTACCACTCAAGTAGAACAAGTACTTAAGGCTCAGAATGATTTGCTCAATGAAATAAATAATAAGAAAAATGGTAATGTTGTTAGAGTTTTAACTAGAGGTGGTAAAATGACTCAGGAACCTTTGTATCCTAAGGGCCATCCTAAGAGAATTGAGAAATATTCTCAGAGAACTAATATAGATGCACCTAGTCCTTCTAAAAGGAAGAGAAAGAAAAATGATAGGACTTTACATGCTTCTAGTAAACCTGTTGTTGACAAACCTGAGAATCCCAATGATATTTCTATTTCTGATGCTGAAACACAATCTTGTAATGAACATGAACCTAGTGATAATGTTAATGATAATGTTCATGTTGATGCTCAACCTAGTAATGACAATGATGTAGAGATTGAACCTACTATTAATCTTGATAACCCACAATCAAAGAATCAACGTTATGATAAGAGTCTTTGTTGCTAGGAAGCACGGTAAAGAAAGAGAACCATGGGTTCAGAAACCCATTCCTTTTCCACCTAAACCATCCAAGAAAAAGGATGATGAGGATTTTGAGCGCTTTGCTGAAATGATTAGACCTATCTTTTTGTGTGTGTGTTTGACTGATATGCTTAAAATGAATCCTTATGCTAAGTACATGAAAGATATGGTTACTAATAAAAGAAAGATACTGGAAGCTGAAATTTCCACCATGCTTGCTAATTTTACTTTTAAGGGTGGAATACCAAAGAAACTTGGAGATCCAGGAGTACCAACTATACCATGCTCCATTAAAATGAACTATGTTAAAACTGCTTTATGTGATCTTGGAGACGGTGTTAGTGTTATGCCTCTCTCTTTATATCGTAGACTTGATTTGAATAAGTTGACACCTACTGAAATATCTTTGCAAATGGCTGATAAATCAACTGCTATACCTGTCGCTATCTGTGAGGATGTGCCTATTGTGGTTGCAAACGTTACTATCTTAACGGACTTTGTTATTCTTGATATTCCTGAGGACGATAGTATGTCCATTATTCTTGGGAGACCCTTTTTGAATACTGCAGGGGCTATTATTGATTGCACCAAAGGCAATGTCACTTTTCATGTTAATGGTAATGAGCATACGGTACACTTTCCGAGGAAACAACCTAAAGTCCACAGTATCAATTCTATTGGAAAATTCCAACTATTACTATTGGAGGTTTTGAGTTTCCTCTTCCTACTGTCAAGAAGAAATATGATATTCTTATTGTTGGGGACATGCACATCCCCGTGGAGGTAACATAGTGTTATTCGAAATTTCTCCGGTTCCAAGTTATTCGGAATGAGTTTGTTAACAAGACTTGATCAACCTTGTTAGTGGATTCCTTTCAATGAGCATGAGATGGATGAAGTTAGAAAACACAACTCTCTGTACCCTCTTTTTACTTTCTGTTATTTACATTAAATAAAGTAAAAATAGTATTTTTCTGTCTATTATCTGAATTATCCATGCAATAAAAATAGTAAAAGTGTTCCAAATGCCCTGGATATGAAATATGAATTTTTTTCTGAAATATTTGAGAATATCTGGCACTGAGAACTCATCGGGGGAGAAAGCACCTGGCCATGAGGGTCCAGGGCGCGCCCACCCCTGGGCACGCCCCCTGTCTTGTGGGCCCATGGTGGCTCCCCTCCACTTATTCCAGCTACCACACACTCCTTCTTCCTCCCAAAAAATCACTAGCCAGCTCAAACCCGAGTTCTAGCTCATTTTGCTACCATTTTCGATCTCCTAGCTCAAAGCTCCATTCACAAAACTGCTTTGGGGGATTGTTCTTTGGTATGTGACTCCTCCAATGGTCCAATTAGTTTTTGTTCTATTGCTTTATTCATTGAAATTTTTTGCTGCTTAGGTGACCCTGTTCTTGGGCTTGCATGTCAAATTTATATGGTCAAAAGTAGTTCTAATGCATGATATGGCCTCTAGGCACTTGTAGGAGTAGTTGCTATCAATTTTGTTGAGTTTGGTTCACTTTTATTTTGAAGTTACTAAAAATTTCAGAAAATTTCAGAAAAAGATGAAGAGATTTTTGAGGGGCTCATCGAGCCGAAGCTCGAAGGATAAGCAAAGTGAGGAGGGTAAGAGGCCCAAATATAATCTCCCTCGTACCGCGGAAGTTCGACCGTTTGAATGGCCTTGTGATGATTTCTTGAGAGCAGTCGGGATTTATGATGATTTTTACGAGTTGGCTGAGAACGCAAGCCTCACCGCCTTCCTCCACGACCAACGCGAACAATATCTCTTACTCACCAATATCTTTGTGCAAAACTTTCATTTCCATGCTAGGATCTCACCACCTTCGGTGGAATTTTATTTATATGATGAGCATAAGGAGATGTCACTTCATGATTTTTGTCGGATTTGTTTGATCCCTTTTGAGGGCAGTGTAGAGGAACCGCATTGTGACGATGTGGCGGGGTTTATTGATACAATTGCTGTAGGGGAAACTAGGAAAGTTTCCCATGCAAGAATCACTAGCATACATTTTCCTGTTTTACGTTACTTTGCAATATTTGCTAGTAGATGCTTAATTGGTCGCGGAAACTGTGGCAACCTTAGTGCCCCTGATATTGTTATTTTGTGCCATGCCTTATTCTATGATGACACATTTAGTATTGGTTCTATTGTTGCAAAGCGGTTAAATCTTAACCGTACTAAGGGCCCCATCTTGGGAGGTATCTTTATCTCGCGCCTTGCTGCACACTTTAACATACCTATTAGGCATTACGAGAAGGAAGAGAAGTTGATGCCTCCTATTTTTCTAGACTATAAGAGTATGGTAGCACATGATTTTATCGTTAAGAATAAGGAAAATATGCTTAAATACAAGCTAATATTTGATAAAAATCACCCTGAGACTATTACTTTGACTGTTGCTTCCTTGTTTGACTTATCTGCAGACAAGTACCTTGTTCCGCCAGAGGCCATTCACGCCTACCGAAACCCCACACCAGCTACAGAGCCGGAACCACAATTTGATCCTCATCGGTAGTCTATTTATCAGTGGAATCCGGAAGAGATTGCCAACCGGTGGCACGAGGAGGACCCTTCTCAGTACGACCCCAACTATAACTTTGGATATCCAACAGGCCAGTCATGGTTATAGACCAACTTAGGCCAAAAGCCTAAGCTTGGGGGAGTACGTATTTCTCACCGACATTACATTTTTGTTCACACACTCATGCTAGTTGTCGGTGCTCATACTTTTTCATTGTATTATCCATGCTAGTGTATTTCCCTTTTTATGCTTTCTTCTTGTGTGTTTGATAAACCTTAAGAAAAAACCAAAAAATTAGTTGTAGTTTTTTAGTTAGTTTACTTTCCATGCCCGTAGTAGTAGTAATTAAAAAGAAAACCAAAAAGATTTCTTGTTCTTCTTTTGCTTGTTGGGAGCTTTCTCGTGTAAATAGTTTTATTTCTTTCTTGTTCTTTGGGGGTTGAGAGGAGAAGACCATAATGAAAATGTTAAAGTGGCTCTCATATGCATTATTGTTGATCTAACAAAGAGCCCATATTACCTTGTCTTCTCTCTTGAATTGAATGCTTGTCGATTCCAGCTTAGTCCGATGCATGTGCACTATTATTATTTTCCACACTATTCGGTCGTGCAAGTGAAAGGCAATAATGATGATTATATGATGAACTTATTGAGATGAGAAAAGCTGGTATGAACACGACCTCTCTTGTTTTTGTAAATATGATTAGTTCATCGTTCATGATTCAGCCTATTATGAATAAAAGTGTTTGCAATGACAATTAGAGATTGTAGTTGCTTATGCCATGCTTAATTAGCTAGGAGCTTATAATGGTTTACCTTGTGTGCCAACATGCTATTAAAATGGTTGTGATGTGGTATGATAGGGTGGTATCCTGTTTTTAACGATTCGAGTGGCTTGACTTGGCACATGTTCATGCATGTAGTTGAAACAAAATCAACATAGCCTCTACGATATTTATGTTCATGGTGCATTATATCCTACTCATGCTTGCATTCGGTGTTGATTAATTTTAATGCATGTTCATGATTGTTGTCGCTCTCTAGCTGGTCGCTTCCCAGTCTTTTTCTAGCCTTCACTTGTACTAAGCGGGAATACTGCTTATGCATCCAATTCCATAAAACCCAAAGTTGTTCCATATGAGTCCACCATACCTACCTACATGCGGTATCTACCTGCCGTTCCAAGTAAATTTGTATGTGCCAAACTATAAACCTTCAAATAAACATTCTGTTTTGTATGCTCGAACAGCTCATGTATCAACTAGGGTTGTCTATATCTTCCATGCTAGGCGGGTTATTCTCAAGAGGAGTGGACTCCGCTCCTCACTCACGAGAACATGGCTGGTCACTAGGATGCCCAGTCCCATGCTTTATGCAAATCAAATCAAAATAACTGCAAACAAAACTCCCCCAGGATTGTTGTTAGTTGGAGGCACTCGTTGTTTCGAGCAAGCCATGGATTGATGCTTGTTGGTGGAGGGGGAGTATAAACTTTACCATTCTGTTTGGGAACCGCCTATAATGTGTGTAGCATGGAAGATATCGAGATCTCTCGGTTGTTATGTTGACAATGAAAGTATACCGCTCAAACTATTATTCATATCTATTTCAAAACCGAGCTCTGGCACCTCTATAAATCTCTGCTTCCCTCTGCGAAGGGCCTATCTATTTACTTTTATGTTGATTCATCATCCTCTTATTAAAAAGCACCAGTTGGAGAGCACGGCTGTCATTTGCATTCATTATAGTTAGTTTACATTGAGTATGACTTGACTGGATCTCTTTTACCATGAATTACAATGTCTAATCAGTCCTTGATCTTTAAAGGTGCTCTACATTTATGTTTTGCCATCTCAGAAAAGGCTAGCGAGATACCATCTTGTTATATCGTATCATGATTGTTTTGAGAAAGTGTTGTCATCTGAGATTTATTATTATTGCTCGCTAGTTGATTATGCCATTGATATGAGTAAACATGAAACCTAAATGTTATTGTGAATATGGTTAGTTCATAATCTTTGCTGAAAACTTGAATGCTGGCTCTACATATTTACAACAACAAGAGCAAACAGAGTTTGTAAAAGCTTTTCTTTATCACTTTCAGTTTATTAACTGAATTGCTTGAGGACAAGCAAAGGTTTAAGCTTGGGGGAGTTGATACGTCTCTATCGTATCTACTTTTACAAACACTTTTGCCCTTTTTTTGGACTCTAACTTGCATGATTTGAATGGAACTAACCCGGACTGACGCTGTTTTCAGCAAAATTGCCATGGTGTTATTTTTGTGTAGAAATAAAAGTTCTCGGAATGACCTGAAAATCAACGGAGAATTATTTTAGAATATATAAAAAAATACTGGAAGAAAGATCCATGTCAGGGGGCCCACACCCTGTCCACGAGGGTGGGGGCGCGCCCTACCCCCCTGGGCGCGCCCCCTACCTCGTGGGCCCCCTGACGCTCCACCGACCTCAACCTTGACTCCATATATTCACTTTCAGGGAGAGAAAAGTCAGGTAGCAGGATTCATCATGTTTTACGATACAGAGCCGCCGCCAAGCCCTAAACTCTCTCGGGAGGGCTGATCTGGAGTCCGTTCGGGGCTCCAGAGAGGGGAATCCGTCGCCATCATCATCAACCTTCCTCTATCACCAATTTTATGATGCTCACCGCCATGCATGAGTAATTCCATCGTAGGCTTGCTGGACGGTGATGGGTTGGATGAGATTTATCATGTAATTGAGTTAGTTTTGTTAGGGTTTGATCCCTAGTATCCACTATGTTCTGAGATTGATGTTGCTATGACTTTGCTATGCTTAATGCTTGTCACTAGGGCCCGAGTGCCATGATTTGAGATCTGAACCTATTCTGTTTTCATCAATATATGAGAGTTCTTGATCCTATCTTGCAAGTCTATAGTCACCTATTATGTGTTATGATCCGTTAACCCCGAAGTGACAATAATTGTGATACTTACCGGTGATGACCGTAGTTTGAGGAGTTCATGTATTCACTATGTGTTAATGCTTTGGTCCAGTACTCTATTAAAAGGAGGCCTTAATATCCCTTAGTGTCCAATAGGACCCCGCTGCCACAGGAGAGTAGGACAAAAGATGGCATGCAAGTTCTTTTCCATAAGCACGTATGAATATATTCGGAATACATGCCTACATTACATTAATGAGCTGGAGCTAGTTCTGTGTCACCCTAGGTTATGACTGTTACATGATCGATCACATCCAGCATAATTCTCCATCACTGATCCATTGCCTACGAGCTTTCCATATATTGTTCTTCGCTTATTTACTTTTCCGTTGCTATTGTTATAATCACTATAAAACACCAAAAATATTACTTCTGCTACCGTTACCACTACTATCATATTACTTTGCTACTAAACACTTTGCTGCAGATATTAAGTTTCCAGGTGTGGTTGAATTGACAACTCAGCTGCTAATACTTGAGAATATTCTTTGGCTCCCCTTGTGTCGAATCAATAAATTTGGGTTGAATACTCTACGCTCGAAAACTGTTGCGATCCCCTATACTTGTGGGTTATCAATTTGTTTTGTCCTATGGGTTAATTGATGATCGTGATTGGTTTGAGTTGTTTGTTTTATTATTGGTGTTGTCCTATGCTTCTCTCCATGTCGTGCAAGCATGAGTAATCCCCCTGTAGGGTTTGTAATATGTTCATGATTTGCTTATGGTGGTTTGCTATAGTGACATAAGCTTAAACCTGAGTAAGTACGTTGTTTGCGTATGGGAGTAAAGAGGACTTGATACTTTAATTCTATGGTTGGGTTTTACCTTAATGATCTTTAGTATTTACGGATGTTTGCTAGAGTTCCAATCATAAGTGCATATGATCTAAGGAGAGAAAGTATGTTAGCTTATGCCTCTCCCTCATATAAAATTACAATAATGATTACCTGTCTAGTTATCGATTGCCTAGTGTAACACCCCAGATGTAACTTTCCCTTTTTGTACTCCAACTCTTGCCGTTTCCGGCGTTAAGTTATAATTATTTCCTCGGGTTCGGGTTTTGTCGCCGTGTGTTGTTTTCGTTTTCACGCATCTCATATCATGTCATCATGTGCATTGCATTTGCATACGTGTTCGTCTCATGCATCCGAGCATTTTCCCCGTTGTCCGTTTTGCATTCCGGCGCTTCGTTCTCCTCCGGTGGTCATTTCTAGCTTTCTTTCGTATGTGGGGATTAAACATTTCCGGATTGGACCGAGACTTGTCATGCGGCCTTGGTTTACTACCGGTAGACCGCCTGTCAAGTTTCGTATCATTTGGACTTCGTTT